>NC_081567.1:10107303-10245558 GCF_022355385.1 Mustela nigripes | reverse complement strand
ACTTGACAGATCACAAGTAGGCAGAGAGGCAGGCAGAGAGAGAGGAGGAAGCAGGCTCCCCGCTGAGCAGAGAGCCCGATGCGGGACTCGATCCCAGAACCCCGAGATCATGACCTGAGCTGAAGGAAGCGGCTTAACCCACTGAGCCACCCAGGCGCCCCTAGGAGGCTATTTTAAAATGCTGAAAGTTTGGGAGGAAAACATAAATGTCCAATGCAGAAGAATGAACAAATGAATTACGTATACTGTACAACAATACTATTAAATATACAAGTGATAAAACGAGTTCATCTCAAAAACTCAAACCAAATGAGGGACATACAAGTTGCTATGTACATACTAACATATATACCGTGATACCATTTGTGTCAAGCTTAGAAACTAGCAAAATACTAACTATAAAACGCATGTGCATGGAAATACTCGAGAGACACGTCTGTGGGAACAGATAGGTAGGAAAGGCGTAAGATCCTTCTGGCTAAGGGGCAGCTTGCTGGCTTTATTTCAGCTCGGTCAGGACCGCAGGGTCCGGCCTAGACCGCACATGGAACCTGCTTAGTATCGATCCTCTCTCTTCCTCCCTTTGCTCTTGCAGCCCCCCCGAGAAACCCAAACAGACCTTTACTGATAAGGATGACCCTCAATTTCAAGAAAATGGTTAACTTGGAGGAACAGAACAGAAAAGTAGAGATTTGGGAGAGCCCAAAGAAGAGGGTCAATTCCGGGGGGGGGGGGGTGTCAAAAGACGAAGATGCCCCAAACCTGGGCAGATGTACGTTACGTCTTTAGGTTTCAATATTTCACTTTAAAATAAAGTATTTTAGAAATACATACAGCAATGCAAATAAATGATCTGCAAGCACACCTAACAATAGGTCTCAGAAACTTTGCTGAAAGCCTAGGGGTGTCCAGCTGGATCTTTCGGTGGAATAAGTTGATTCTGGGGTTGTGAGTTCAAGCCCCAAACTAGGTGTAAAGATTACTTAAAACAAACAAACAAACAAAAAACCCAAATAAATAAAAATATTTTTTGAAAAACCGAAGCCTAAAACAGTACATGCAAAAGGATTCCACTTACATGAAACACAAAACCAGACAAAACTAAGGTAGGTTGCAACAGGTCAGGAGAAGGGTCACCACTGGAAGTGGCTGCCTAGAAAAGAGCCCAAGGGAAGGAGCTTCTAGAGAAATTGGCACCTAACGACAGCCCTTCCAAAAGCACGAGGAAACACGGACCCAGGGTCAGCCGGAGATGTCAGTGCTGTTTAGAATGGCTCGAACAAGGAGACAGAAGTAGCAGCAGAGACAGCAGACTTAAAGGACTATCAACCAACCTTAACAGAGTTAAAATAACTGAAATTATGAAAAGAGTATTCTCTAACCACAAGAGAAAGAAAATGAGAATCAGTAACAGAAAAGACACCGAGGAGTCCACTAGTATGTGCAGATTAGAACTACACACTTCTTAAAAACAAAAAACAAACAAACAAAGAAAGCCAACTACACACTTGTGCTATGATCCACGAATCACAATACTGGGTCTCTCCCCAAAACATACAAAAGCACTAATTCAAAGGGATCTATGCACCCCTATGTTTACTGCAGCATCACTTACATTGGCCAAATTACGGAAGCTCCCAAGTGTCTATAGATGGATGAATGGACAAAGAAAATGTGGAATCCAGAGAGAATGGAATACTACTCAGCCATAAAAAGAATGAAATCTCGCCACTTGCAATGACATGGGCAGAGCTAGAATATTGTGCTAAGCAAAGTCAGTCAGTCAGAGAGAGACAAATACCCTATGATTTCACTCATATGTGGAACTTCAGAAACAAAACAAACGAGTAAAGGGGAAAAAATAACAGAAAGACAAAGGGAGAAACAGACTGCCCTAGAATGAGGGCAGTTTTGATGGCCGCAGTTAGGGAGATGCTACGGGTATCTAGTGGGTAAAGGCCAGGAAAGCTACTACACCTTCTGCAACTCACAGCATAACAGGGATACCCACAGCAGCGAACTGTCTGATTAAAATGTCAATATTGGGGCGCCTGGGTGGCTCAGTGGGTTGGGGCCTCTGCCTTCGGCTCAGGTCACGGTCCCGAGGTCCTGGGATCGAGGCCCGCGTCGGGCTCTCTGCTCGGCGGGGAGCCTGCTTCCTCCTCTCTCTACCTGTCTCTCTGCCTATTTGTGATCTCTGTCTGTCAAATAAATAAATAAAATCTTAAAAAAAAAAAAAAGAAAGAAAAAGTCAGTATTGACAAGCTTGAGAAACCCTGAGCCAGAGCAACCAAGAAAAACAGACACAAATTTAAAAAGACTGAAAATGAGAGGGGCATCACTATAGACCCTGAAATATTGAAATTAAAACAACAACAAAAATGCTTAAGGCAACGTAGTCAGATTCCCTTAAAAAAAAAAAAACAAACGGCTTAAGCTCAATCAAGACTACGCAGGGGCGCCTGCGTGGCTCAGTGGGTTAAAGCCTCTGCCTTTGGCTCAGGTCACATTCTCAGGGTCCTGGGATCGAGCCCCGCATCAGGCTCTCTGCTCAGCGGGGGGCCTACTTCCCTTCCTCTCTCTTCGCCTGCCTCTCTGCCTACTTGTGATCTCTGTCTGTCAAATAAATAAATAAAATCTTTAAAAAAAAATAAAAAGGGAAAAAGAAATACATAACCTGAACAGCCCACAACTATTATAAGAAATTTAAAAATCAAAAAATAGACTGAGTTTAAAAAGTTTCCATTATGGAAACCAAAAGGTCTAGGTGGCTTCACTGGCAAATTTCGCCAAACACTAAAGAACAGAATAGTAGCAAATCTACAAAAACACTGCTCCATTACATCACTTCCCAATCCATTCTACTGAGGCCAGTATTAACCAAAACCAGATACAAAGACATTTACAAGGAAAGAAGCCTTCTGACTCATATAGCTTAAAATCAATAATATATAGGAAGAATACATTATAGCCAAATAGGGTTTACTATCCCAGTAACGTGTGGCTGGTTTAACATTTGAAAATTAGCATCAATCACCATTTTAACAAGAGTAAACAAGAAAAACCCATATAATCATCTCTAGAGATGTAGAAGACCTTTTTTTTCTTTTTAAAGATTTTATTTATTTATTTGACAGACAGAGATCACAAGTGGGCAGAGAGGCAGGCGGTGGCGGGGGAGCAGGCTCCCCACTGAGCAGAGAGCCCGATGCGGGGCTTGATCCCAGGACCCTGAGATCACGACCTGAGCTGAAGGCAGAGGTTTAATGCACTGAGCCACCCAGGCACCCAAGAAGACCTTTTTCTTTAAAAAGATTTTATTTATTTATTTATCAGAGAGAGAGAGCGCACACAAGCAGGGGGAACAGCAGGCAGAGCAGGCAGAGGGAGAAGCAGGCTCCCTGCCGAGCGAGGACAGTGCAGGACAAGATTCCAGGACCCTGGGATCATGACCTGAGCTGAAGGCAGACACTTAACCAACTTAGCCACCCAGGTGCCCCTAGAAAAGACCTTTTACAAATTTGACATCCAATCACTACAAGCACAGACAAACGAGAACTTCTTCAAACAGATGAAAGGTATCTATGAAATCCCCACGGCTATTCTACTGAAAGATCTGGACGTCTACTCTCACTATTCCTGTCCGACACAACACCAGAGGGTCCCAGAGAGCGCAAGTAACACAAGGAAAAGGAAGGAATGACATTGTCTACTTAGAAAGTCCCAAAGACTTTACCCACAAGTTGCTAGAACTAGTAAGTGAATTTTAACTGAGTCACAAGATACAAGGTCAGTACCTAAAAACTGGAGTTTCTCTGGACTGGCCATAGTTGGAAGTGAAATGTACAAAACAGTCCTATTTTCAGTAACAACAAAAAACATTAAATATTTAGATGTATATCTTACAAAATGTACATTACAGGATCTCTCTGCCAAAAACAAACCTCTGAAAAAAGAAATCTAGGAAAAGCTATAGAAGCATGGTCATGAACCAGAAGAAGGGGCATGAAGGGAATTAGCCAGAATCAGCCGCACGGACTGACCACAATCTCTACCAGTGTCCCTGCAGTTTTCCGAACAATCACCAAGTTGATTTTTACAACTCATATGATAGATAAGATAAAGGAGCTAAAATAGACCAAATAATTTTGGGAAAGAACAACAATTCTGTAGGACTCCCACACTCTGATTTCAAGACTTACTGGACGCTACAGTACTCGACACATGTAGAAGTTGGTCAAAGGAGACACGGCGATCAATGGAACAGAGCCATAAAGCTAATGCAAAGGAAAAGAACAGTCTTTCAACAAACGCTAGTGGAAAATCTGGATAGCCATACACTCAGGTTGGAACCAAACATCCTCCACACCACACAAAAGTTAGGCCTAAACTGATCGAAGACCTAAACGTAAAAGTACACAACTTAAGGGGACAGGAAAGCTTCTATACTCGTGGCTGAAAATAACACAACTCTGAACAGGCAGTAACCAAAGATAAAAGCAGACCTTTTTATTGTAAAAATAATCTGTGTTGAAAAAAAGACTATTTCATTCAACAGTATTTATCAAATTTATGTCCATGTATTAGGAAAGTACCAACGGCTACTTTAATAAAGGCTAAATTTTTTCCAAAATTTTAACTGTTTAATTAAAACTCCACAGAACTGTCTCAACCTGTTAGCCATGTGATTACTAACATCACAAGAATAAAATGTGCAAAACTGACAAAAAAAAAAATGAAATTCACTATTAAAGTTTAATATATGTACATAGGTATTCACATGACTGCAAATCAGAATAAATTCATTCATAAAACTTTCACAATGCTCCAGAATTCATAAGAGTTTATCTTTTTAAATGAGCTACAAGTAGCAGGCAAATGGCAAATCACAAGTAAACGAGGTCTCTAAGACACTCACTAAAATGGCTAAAAAGAAGACGACTGACAGGACAAGTGTGGGCAAGGATGTGGAACAACTCGGAAGTACTCATACATTGCCGGTGGAAATGTAAAATAGTACAAGCACTGTGCAAAACACTTTGGTGGTTTCTTACAAAATTAAATACCTACCATATGTCCCAGCTATGCCATTTCTAGGAATCTACTCAAGAGAAATGAAGGCATATTTCCATACAACAATTTGCACAAAAATTCAAAGCAACTTTGTTTTTAAGAGCCCCCCAAAGCAGACACAACCAAAATATCAATATACAAAGAGATAAACAAACTGTGGCAGACAGACATGCAATGGAATAATCCTCAGCAACAAAATGGCATTAGTTACGGATATATGTAACACTGTGGATGAATTTCAAAACAATTATGTGGAATGAAAGAAGTCACACAAGAAAACAGTACATACTTTATAATGATTCCACCCACAGAAATTTCTTAAAAAATGGAAACTCAAGTCAAATGACAGGAAACAGATCAGTGGTTGGCTTGGGAGGGCAGTGAATTGCAACAAAACACAAAGGAACTTGAGGGTTACGGAAATGTCATTATCCTGACTATAGTACAGACAGATTTATGGGTATATACAGACAACGACACTCATCAGCTTTTACACTTTAAATATTTTCAAGTATTTTATGCACCTCTAAAAATAAAATGGACTATAAATACAGAAAACATTCTTCTCAACTAAAAGCCAATGATGGGTAAGAGCAAAGTGCATTATTACGCCACAACCTTTAACAAGCGAGCAGAAAGATGTGGAACGAGGTGAGAAATTATAGCCAAGACTTCATGAAACTCTTACCTTTTGTAGATTATTAAGATAATGATAATGGTCACACAGGTATTTTTTATTGCACAAACAGAATATTCGAGGCTCAGAAGACCTCTTGTGTCTTGCAAATAACACTAGAAACTAGAACTGAATTCTAAATTGTGCCACAACTTTTGCTTGCCTTTCAAGAACATTAATGGCTATTTTACATCTCCCCTGTAGACAGATGACTTATTTCACTGCCACATTTTGGAAATCTAGCTTATTCCAGTGATAAATTATAAGCATGCATGCCAATCAAGAAACAATCCATAAAGCAATATTAAATGAATTTAGGCAATTGGTAAATTTGAACAACTTTTGAAAAGAAAAACGGTATACACAGTATTACCTTGAATGTTATATTGATAGTAATCAGGGTCCTCTGATTCTTCTTTTACTGTCACAGCTGCCATCTCCAGGGAAATACCTGTAAAAGGAAGTGAACGTACCTAATTACACTTTAGGGCATGCAGGTAGACGATGCAGGAAAATCTCTCCTGCCCTAATAATGCAGAGCAACACATACATAAAGACTGTAAAAAGACAAAAGTTTGGTAGGTATAGCAAAGGGGCAAAAATCATCTAAAATCCCAACAAAACAAAGTTCTGTTACTAATTTTCTGAGATTATTTGCTGCTAACTTTTTTCTCGGATTTCTTCTCTCTGGATTTGAAGAAAATCAGTCATACTTCTCTTTTCACACAACATTAAAATGCTTTTACAGGGTCACCTGGCTGGCTCAGTTGGCAGAGCACACGACTCCTAATCTCATGTCCTGAGTTCAAGTCCCACACTGTGTGCCGAAATTACTAAAGGAATTAGAAAGACGTTGACAAACTACTGAAAATCACGTGTAGCGGCACCCGACTCAGTCAGGTATGCATCTGTCTTGGCTCAGGTCATGGTCTCAGAATCCGACTTGAAGCCCCGCATCAGGCTCCATCCTGGGCAGAGAACCTGCTTAAATTGTCTCTCTTCCTGTCCCTCTGCCCCCTGCTGAAAGGTGGAAGGCAGGACTTGTAAACCTCAGTTGTAATGACTCAACAGTCCGCAGTCAAGATGGCATAACTGTAAACCATTTTCAGAAGATACAATGATTTTTCTTCCCTAATAAATCCCTTTATGAACAAGGGGACAAAATGTACCTTTCTGCCTAACGCTGTGCCTATGGTTAGGACAGATAATTGGACGTGGGCCTCTGTGGCTATAACAAAAGCACACACCGCCCACCTGCACACGCATGAAGGCTCACTGTGTGCGGCTCTCCAGCGGTCTGACCCTGCGCCGGGGCTACGTGACGCGAGCAGCTCGGAGAGAGGATCACCAACTGGAAACAGCCAGGAAGAGCTAGCTTTCCATGCCAAGGGACACTTATCCCTAACGCAACAAGCAATTACCAGCAGGAGACGGGTGTGCTGCCCATGACGGCAGCAGAGAACAGTCTGGAACCCTGAGATTCTGCGGGCCGTCCCTTGACCACAATGGTGCTCATCAGTAAAGAGAAAAATGAAAGCAAACAAAAAAGGCAAATCCACCGGGGATTTAGACGCTTCGGGAATGAAGGTTCGCGCGGCCCCAAAGAGGTGAACAGCCTCACCAGCTACCATCCTGACTGAAGGCAAAGGAAGTGCAACATAATGGGCAATGAATTCGAGAAGGTATTAATTTTTGTGACAAACTGTAGAAATGTGAACATGTGCCTATTTTCTTCCATGTTAGGAATGTCTTTCTGCAAATGCAACGTATTTGGGATATAAACTCTTCTTCCTTCTACTGTGCATGATTATTTCACAAGTTTTGTTCGGCTTCCGTTACCATGCAGCCTCTTGGAAAACGAATATTCAAATCGGTTGAGAGTGAATCTGAGACACAAGTAACACAGCTCCCGAATGGACACGACTGGACACTGCTAGGTCTCCCAGAGACAGGCACGAGGCCTGTCAGGACCCTGGAAGCCCTCATTCTGGGGAGAGACCAGAAACGACGGACGGCGTGCGAAAGAGAGCCGCATCCCGCATCCCGCCCGCCGAACGGCTGTTCTGCTCTCGGTAAGCCAAGTGTGTGCAGGCGGGTGCGGCCGGAGCGGCCGGAGGGAGCAGCCAGTGCGGCCACGACGCTGGTGTCCCAGCTCCAGACGCACCCCCAGACCCTGCTGGAGCCTGGACTGCAAACCAGTCTGGCTCCTTGCAAAACTCCCAAGGGAGCACAAGAGGGAGGAGGCTACAAGGCCAGAGCAGAGACCGTGAACCGGCAACGTCCTTTTGGCTTCTTGTCCACATCCTATTCCGGTCAGGGTCACAGACCCTCCGTCAACCTGGAGAAAGCAGACCCTTCCCATAGCAAACAGCAAGACCCAGTGGCAATTTTCCCACCACCACCAGAACCAGTTTTAACACGTCCCCGTCCCTTGAGACACCAGCACCACCCAACGGTCTGTCCCCTCAGCAGCAGTCAGAAGCCAAGTTCTAGGGGCGGCAGCCCATTCCCGGGGTTGCTCCGCAGCTGATACTTGATCATACTCCTCGTTACCAAGCTAGTGATGAAAACCGGCTCATCTTTATGGTGGGTTTTCTCTACGGCTTCTCTCTCCTGACCAGACCATGACTGTTATACCCAAGACATATATACCAAAAAAAAAAGTAAAATGGAAATATCAAAAGAAATTGCAGAATAAATTGAGAATATGAAGAAATACAACATCAGGGAGAACAAAGAAACCTTGGGGCGCCTGGGTGGCCCAGTCATTAAGCCTTCGGCTCAGGTCATCATCTCAGGGTCCTGGGATCGAGCCCCACATCAGGCTCCCTGCTCAGCAGGAGCCTGCTTCTCCCTCTCCCACTCCCCCTGCTTGTGTTCTGTCTCTCGCTGTCTGTTTCCCTCCCTCTCTCTGTGTCGCATCAATAAATAAAATCCTTAAGAAAAAGAAAAAAGAAACCTCTGTGAGAGCGCTGCTATTACATCCATACATAAAGATGGTTAAAGAATTTAATAAAACAGGACTTTTCTCAATTCAGCATGCTCATATTTAGATAAAAACTATTCAGGAAATGACTATGTGAATAAAAGAAAAAACGATGTATAAAATGGTGATTGAGTTGCAATCAACCAAAAGCTAAACAGAAAACTGAGATCTCCTGTGGCATGAAAAAGAAAGGGAAAAACCTTCTGTAAAACAGTGTAATCAATTAAAATACTTCCTCCCAATGAAGATATTCAATGCCACCCTTCCTGCACATCTTCCGAAAAACCAGGACTTGGCCTGTACGTCGCATCCACAGAAGTTCCCGTTCTCTCTCCTCAACACCCCTCTCTCACACAAGCACAATTAATACAGCCTCGCCCTGGGGCGCCCGGGTGGCTTGGTCAGCTCAGGTCAGGATCTCGGGGTCATGGGATTGGGCCCCCAGTCGGGCTCCATGCTCAGCACGTAATCTGCTTGTCCCTATCCTCTCTTGCTCTCAAATAAATTAAATCCTTAAAAAAATAAATAAATACAGCTCCCCTTTCCCCAACTACCTACCCCCAATGCCAATAGCTGCCACCAAGCAAGGTCGGCAGCTACGTCAGGGAGGCCCCGGGAAGCAGAGGAGGCCGGCAGGACGAGGAGAGACTCACAGGAGGGGCAGGGGACACGAAGGGAGGGCGTTAGGAGACGGAGCTGGATGAGGGGGCGAGCAGAGTGGGGACAGCCCAGTAGGGAGGGTCAGAGCGGCCGTGAGGTAAGGAAGGTGGTGAGGAGCCATGGGTTAGACAACAGGACGGGGGTCACATGAAGTCATACTAAGAAGGTGTGGCTGGCAGGATTCTCACTCTAACAGAAGGGAATTATACAAGAAAAGGAGCAGGGGAAACCCCTGGGATGTCGAAGATCTGTAAAACGTAAACGAATGCATGTGTGTGTATGTGCATGGAAACACCCCAGGCACACACACCGGTTCCCACACATCGTCGCTGCGGAAGCAGCAACATCCCAAATGCAATAAGCACGCCCAGCACGGAGACCCTGTTGTCCTAACACCATTCAAAACGGAACCGGGGCTTCTCGGGACGGCAGACACTAGAGCCGGACTACAGAGAGAGCGAGATAAACCTTGACCACCTCCTATTGCATCAAAGTAAAGAGTTCTTGGGGCTCCTGGGTGGTTCGGTTGGTTAAGTGTGTGCCTCTCGGCTCAGGTCATGGTCCTGGGGTGCTGAGATGGAGCCCCGCACTGCGCGCCCTGCTCAATGGAGAGTCTGCTTCTCCCATTCTTGCTCTGTCAAATAAATTTAAAAAAAAAAAAAAAAAACTTAAAAAAAAAAAAAGTGACACTAAAATAAAAACTTTAAAGAATAATAAAAAACGTATTGTTTCCCATGGTAGGATTTCTGCAGCGAACGAGCACTGCCTTACAGACAGCAGCAGAGTCACCGCCCTCGCACTCCCAGGGGAACGGCAACCAGGACTCCACCGACAGGAACTGCCCGTCCACTGCCGTTTTATTAAAGCAGCAAAGGGTCAAAGAGCACGTGCACCTCAAAATTTAAGAAAGGGGGGCCTGGCTGGCTCAGTTGGTTGGAACTCCCGACTCTGAATCTCGGGAGTTATGAGTTGAAGCCCCATGTGGGGTATAGAGATTCCTTAAAAACAGAATGCTTAAAAATAAACAAATAAAGGGGCGCCTGGGTGGCTCAGAAGGTTAAAGCCTCTGCCTTCAGCTCAGGTCATGGTCCCAGGGTCCTGGAATCGAGCCCGCATCGGGCTCTCTGTGCTTCCTACTCTCTCTCTGCCTGCTGCTCTGCCTACTTGTGATCTCTCTCTGTCAAGTAAATAAATAAAATCTTTTTTTAAAAATAAATAAAATAAAATGGTAAGAATTACCAAAGCATCACCTGTAAGAAAGCAACAATTTGGCACCCATGAAGAATCCCTGAAGCCGCGGACTCTAGCTCCTCTTCACTGGGTATGAGCAGTGTCGCCAGTCTGCCGACACAACTTCATCTTTGTTGGATTTTTTATCTCCCTTTCTTAAACAGACTAAGCATTTTCTCTTGCTTCTTGAATCTCTGATCATTAATTTAAATCCAGTACAACAACCCTTCATCGTCTGTCTTGCGAACAGCAATTCTTTGTGTCTCACATGTCCTCTGGCTCACTTTGGCCGACGCTGCCACCCTTCAGTTTTAATTCTTTCTTAGCCAAATGTAGTACTTAGCAATTATTCAAAGGATTACTAACTTTTTTCCCCCATAATGCTTTTAATCTAAACTCTTACGGTATCTGGACTCTTTCACATGTCACAAAGTCAAGTCAGACTCTCGGTATCTTGTTCGCAGTTCTCTAGCTGATTCTCTGGTGTTCTGCACACACAATCCAACCGTCTACAAGTTAATGGTACCTCCACTTCCTAACTACTTATCCCTCATCTGTGCTGGTTTGTCCTAGAAACTGGTAAGAAACTGGTGAAAATGTGCCTCTTTGTCCTACAAAGGGTGCTCCCGTGGTTCGCTATTCATCACAACGAAGGGCTGGCACTTGCAGTTCTGTACGGTAGCCTGGGCAATCAGGTTAAGGACTTCTGCAGTCTTCTTATCATCTACTCAAAGGATATAGTATTTCTAATTTTTAGTAACATGAGAATGTGAGCGTAGAGATTTCCTAATAATATCCTTGTGTTCCTAGATGAACCTTAAGTCTGAAGTTCACTGTATAAGGTGATTTCTTTTAAAAATTTTATTATTTAGGTAATCTCTACACCCAACATGGGGCTCAAACTTAACTGCCCTGAGATCCAGAGCAGTGCCATGCTCTGCCAACTGAGTGAGTCAGGCAGCCCAAAATAACGTTTTAACTAAAGTGAGAGCAGAGTAGGGCGCCTGGGTGGTTCAGTCGTTAAGCATCTGCCTTCAGCTCAAGTCATGATCTCAGGATCTTGGGATGGAGCCCCACTTCAGGCTCCCTGCTCAGCGAGAAGCCTGCTTCTCCCTCTCCCACTCCCCCTGCTTGTATTCCGTCTCCTGCTGTGTCTCTCTCTGTCAAATAATAAAACCTTTAATGAAACAAATAAATAAAGTGAGAGCAGAGTAAAAGCTACATGATGACCAGCTCTGCAACCGCGCAAACTCGGATATAACGAAATTACAGTTGGCTTCCGTCCTGCAAGAGGTCAAACAGGAACGTCACTATTTTAGTGAAATAAAACTGCATTTGACCCAATTAAAATTTCTGTACCCCAGCTAGAGCCTCTGCTCAGGTTTTACAGGGCATATATGCCTTCAATAAGAAAATGCAGTAAATGTCCCATTTCTCACTGCCAATCACCAAAGCTCATTATAACTGATATTCCCAGTAATAATACAATGATTATTACTTTGGCTCAGGTCATGATCCCGGTGTACAGGATCCCTGCTCAGTAAGAAGCCTGCTTCTCCCCTTGTCTGTGCTTTCTCTCTCTTTCTGTGCCAAATAAATAAAATCTTCTAAAGAAAGAAAAAAATCTTAACAAAGAAACTGTAATCCAGTCAGGAAGAGCTGTATATTTTATAAATAAGCAAAACCACCTGCGCCCTAGAAATGGACATGACAAGAAAGGAAACATTAAAGTACAACATCCAAGATCATGATCAGTTCTCAAAGAACCTGAACGGTAAAAATCAGTTTAACTAGACAGTCGAAGTGGGAAGGGGAAGTACTGAGAGACAGTGAAATGATCATATCCTTATTGTTCCGTATGTTAACAGATAACAAAACCAAACCTTGAAATAACATGAGCTATGTACGGTGTGCTGCTGGTCTAAGACTGGGATTCAAGTTTAAGGGAACAGAAATATACCTGGTTACCTGCTGTTTGAAAGAGGTGCTTAGGCGATCTGATGGGGACTGGACAACTTTTCAATAAAGGACACCCAAAGGGCGCTGGGGCAGTGGGGCATCCACACACAGAAGGATGAAATCAGACCGTTCCCTGGCAACCCACGGAACAATGAACTCAAACAGGCCTGAGGTTTAGACATAAGAGTTAAAACTGTATAATTCAAAAAAAAAACACAGCAGGGTAAAATTCCTCATGACCTCAGGTGAGGCGAAGAGTCTGGGTTTTCTCAGATGTAACACCAAAGCCCCTGGTGATAAAAGGAATATTTGTAAAACTGAATTGCAACAAAATGAAAATACTTTTAGGTTTAAAGGAACACCATTAAGAAAATGAAAACACGAGCCACAGAGTAGAAAACTACATTTGCAAAAGATGGTTTCTGATTTAAAAAAAAAAAAACACCTATATCCAGAATATGGAAACAACTTTTATAATTTAAAAAATTTCAATAAAAAGAAAATGGGGGGGAAGGGGAGAAACAAAGAAGGAAATCTTAGCATCTGTGACAACACAGGCCGACCTACAGGGCCTTATGCTGAGTGAAATAGGTAACCAGTCAGACAAGACGAAGACCGTATGATTTCACTTATACGTGGAATGTAACAGACAAAACAAAGGAACAAACAGACTCTTAAATACAGAGAACGGGTGGTTGCCAGAGGGGAGGTGTGTGGGGGGACGGGCAAAACAGGGAAAAAAGATTAAAAGGTACAAACTTCCAGTTATAAAAAAATCTAAGTCATAGTGATAAAAAGTGCAGCACAGGGAATATAGTCCGTGCTGTAATAATGCTGCACGGTGACAGGGGGTGGCCACTCTTAGTATGGTTGAGCACTGAGCCACAGAGAGAATTGTTGAATCGTTACATTGTACACCTCAAACTAGCTTTGCGCAGTGGCAGTATCGTAGCCAATGAGGTTTATCCGAGGCGCAATTATTGCTAATTGTACACCTGAAACTAACGTAACATTGTATGTCAACTCCACTTAAATAATAAATAACAAAAAAAGAAAGAAAACAACATTAATTAAAGAATGAGCAACAGATTTAAAAAGACGTTTCATCAAACTAATACAGGAGTAGCTAGTAAGTACATGAAAAATGATGTTCAACATCGTTAAGAAAATGCAATTAAAATCGCAATTCTAGGACTTTCTAAAAAAAAAGCAAAACGAAGGCGGCCGTGAAAAGATCAGCAAGGGACAGCCAGGTGTTAGAGGAGAGGCAGAGGACAAGGGAGAAGGCAGAGGAACTATCCTGTGTGCTACTACAATAATAGATGCACGTCACTATACACTTATCAAAACCCACAGGATGCACAAGACTGATCCCTAACGTAAGCTATGGCTTTGGGTGATAATGTTTCATCATATTTAATACCCTAATGTGGGATGCCAATTTTGGGAGGGAGGGTTTTCATGTGTAGGGTACAAGATACATGAAAACACCCTCCATATTTTTTGTTCAATTTTGTTGTGAACCTAAAACCGCTCTAAAAATAAAACATCTATTTAAAAGCATAAAAAAAAAAAACCCCACACAATGAGATACCACGGCATACTCACTAGAGTTGTTGTAACAACAACAACAACAACAACAACAACAAAGACAATACCACGTGTTGGCCAAGATATGGAGAACTGAAGCCCCCATACACGGCTGCTAAGAACCTACAGCTACTGTATAAAACAATTTGTCAATTGCTTGTAAGTTGAGCACAGAGTTACCAAAGAACCAGCAATTCACTCCTGGGTATCTATCTACCCAAAAGAAATGAAGACAGACATATTTCCACATAAAAAACAAAGCTGTAGGGGTGCCTGGGTGGGTCAGTGGGTTGAGCCTCTTCCTTCAGCTCAGGTCATGATCTCAGGGTCCTGGGATCAAGCCCCACATCGGGCTCTCTGCTCAGCAGGGAGCCTGCTTGCCCCTCTCTCTCTGCTTGCCTCTCTGCGTACTTGTGATCGCTCTCTGCCAGATAAATAAAATCTTAAAGAAAAAAAAGATGTGAATGTTCACAGCCATGTTATTCAGAACAGCCAAAAAGTGGAAACAACTCTAGTGTCCACCAAACGATAAATGTACTGGACAAAGAAAAGGTAGTGTATCTGCACAAGAGAATAATCTTCAGGTATGAATTACTTCTGTACACTATGACGATCTCGAAGATGAGCCCCCCAACATATGCAACTCCCTAGTGTAGGACTGCACACTCTCTGGCAATGTCCAAGTCACCTACGAAACCCAAAATTAGACTAACGGTGGGAAAAAGCTTTCTACTTGGGCACCAGGTTTCCATTTGGGATGACAGACATGTGCCAACAATACATTATCTCTGCAAAACTCAGCAGGTCTTCAACATCACTGAATTTATACTTGGGGCAGGTCAATTCGGCGGCACACAAGACTGTACCTCAAAAAAGCTATCCAAAAACTCTGTATGAAATAAGAGTACAAACATGACATTTAAAAATAAGAAACTGGGGGCACGTGGGTGGCTCAGTGGGTTAAGCCGCTGCCTTCGGCTCAGGTCATGATCTCAGGGTCCTGGGATCGAGCCCCGCATCAGGCTCTCTGCTCAGCGGGAAGCCTGCTTCCTGCTGTCTGCCTGCCTCTCTGCCTACTTGTGATTTCTCTCTGTCAAATAAATAAATAAATAAAATCTTTAAAAAAAAAAGAAAAAAGAAACAACACCAGAAACACCGTAGAGTTCAAAGCAATCTCCCTGGAGAGCAGAAACGGGCAAAGGGGGCGGGGAGGGTAAGGCGACACTTGCTCAGCTTGTGTAGAAAGAGCTGACGTTTTACACTATTAATCCTATACAACTGGGGGGAAACCTAGCAAGAAATTTTGTTAACCAACAGGTCATTAATTAGCTAAAACCTTCTGGCTAAAATTCAGTAAAAAAACTATCCAGGTTTTAGTATATTATTTGGTAACATTAAGAAATGAAGTCTGGGCGCCCAGGTGGCTCAGTTGATTAAGCCTCTGTCTTCAGCGCAGGTCCTGAGCCCAGGATCGTGGAGTCAAGCCCCGCATCGGGCTCCGTGCTCCCTGCTCCTGCGCGCGCTCTCTCTCTCTCTCTCTGTCAAATAAATAAGTAAATAAAATCTTTGAGAAAAAAATTTTTTTGATTTAAAAGAAAAGTCACTGTTGGAATAAATTTATTGTCTGCTTCTCGTCAAAACATGACAGTAGAAAGAAAAAAAAAATCACAGTAAATAATGAGTCAAAATCCAACCTTCTAAATTAAGGAAAAGGCTCTCTTCTTCATAGTAGAGTCTAAAGGCGCTAGTACATACCAGAATCTTCTGTGGGCTCAGTTTTCACTTTGACGGGGCCACAGCTGAAAGGAAGAGAAGGCGGGATGAAGGTGCGTGCCGGTGCCGGCCGGCCACGCACCGTCCACGCGCCAACACACAACATCACTCACCTGACCCAGCTGAACGCAAACCTGACTCTACGTTAAATTTCCTTGTCCACTAAATTTAGTACTTCAGATTCCGATCAGTCTCTGTTGGAAGCAAGTGTAACGACGTGCAAACTCCACTTTACTCCTCCCTCCTCCCAGTGGAGCCCAGTGTGGCCAGCAACTCATCCCGACAGCTGCCCCCAGGAACTATGTAATGAAAAACCGCATTCTCGCAGGACCCCAAATGAATCAGCCGAGTATTAACCTTCAAGACATATGATATGGGCCTTTTTAATATTCTGATACCTCAAGATTCTAAAAACTAAAGGCACTGCTGGGGTGTGGAGGTTCACTCGTACCGCGCAACTGCACATTACCTTCCACCGGGAGACAGCATGGACCTTTCGGCGTCTGTCACCATCACACGACCACCTATGTACAAAAAAAAAAGAAAAACAGTAAGATTTAGGTTTCGCCAACACTTTCAACAGGACTCCTATTTCCAACGTTCTTAAACGGAGAATGAGCGAGGGCAGGAGCACTTGCAGCTCTGGGTCGCACTGGAGTGAGTGCCGTGTGAATCGGCGCAACGGCGGCCTTCACTCTCTCCCCGGCCTTCACTCTCTCCCCGTAGGGAAGGGAAGTGAGAGTGCGGATCGGCCAACAAGCAGCTTCCATCCCCTCAGTCACCAGCATCCTCTCCCCTTAAGGAAAAAGCTCAAATTTTTATCGGTGAAACAAACAGAGCAATGCACTATGATTCCAGCAATCCAGGAACGCCCCAGTGGCACTGGAGCGCAGACAAAGATTGCCAGCAGAGGTAGGTCTGGCTCGGAACTGGCACAGTGACTGCCTGACAAGAACAGGACTTCTAGGGGCGCCTGGGTGGCTCAGTGGGTTAAAGCCTCTGCCTTCGGCTCAGGTCATGATCCCAGGTTCCTGGGATCAAGCCGCACATTGGACTCTCTGCTCAGCGGGGAGCCTGCTTCCTCCTCTTTCTCTGTCTGCCTCTCTGCCTACTTGTGATCTGTCAAGTAAATGAGTAAAGTCTTTAAAAAATAAATAAATAAAGTGTGTTTAAAAAAAAAAAAAAAGAATAGGACTTCTATTTGAGCGTGATGAATATGTTCTAAAATTGGGGCACCCTGGGTATCTCAGTGGGTTAAAGCCTCTGCCTTCTGCTCAGATCATGGTCCCAGGGTCCTGGGATCAAGGCTGCATCAGACTCTCTGCTCAGCAGGGAGCCTGCTTCCCCCTCTCTCTGCCTGCCTCTCTGCCTGCTTGTGATCTCTGTCTGTCAAATAAATAACTAAAATATTTTAAATAAATAGAAAATTTGGAATTTTAATAAAACAAGACAATAAACCTTTACTTTCTCAATCTTATAGAGAACATCTACAAAAAAGCAATAGCTAACATAATGACAAGAGCTCAAATGTCTTCCTCCTAATATTGAGAAGGTGAGGTCTGCTATCACCACTTCCATTCGGTATTGTATTGGACATTCTGGCTAGAAAAACAAGATTAAGAAATAAAAAGTATCCAAATTGCAAAGAGGTAAACTGTCCCAGTTCACATACTTCGTGATGCACTGTGTAGAAAGTCCAGAAACAAACAAGCAGGGCCCACTGACTGTCAACAAAAATGCCAAAGCAAGAAAAGAGTCTTTTAAACAAACTGTGCTGGAATGCAATTTACAAGCTTACCACGTGCCATATACAAAAATTAACTCAAAACTGACCACAGATCCAAATGTAACAACTCGGGCTATAAAACTTACTGAAGAAAACACAATACACCCTCATGACCTTGTGTTAGGCAACAATCTTGGATACAAGATCAGAAGCACGAGTGATAAAAGAATAGACCAAACTCTGTAGAAATTAAAAATTTCTGTTCCGTACAGAACATGATCAAAAGACAAATTGTAAAACTAGAGAAAATGTATTAAATCTACATCAAAAATATAAAAAGAACTCTTACAACTCAGTAACAACACTACAAATAACCCAATAAAAACACATGGAAAGGACCTGAACAGACCTTACTCCAAAGGATATACACAGTCGCTAAAACATGAAAAGATACTCAACTGTCCAAACCACAGAGACACACCACTTCACATCCATTGGGATGGTTAAAACCAAAAAGACAGTAGCAAGTGCTGATGGGGCTGTGGAGAAACCGGAACCCTCAGACAATACCAGTAGGGACATAAAATGGTACAGGCACCTAGAGGGTGGCTTGGCAGTGTTTCTAAAGCTAAACATAAAATTAGTCTATGACTCAGCAAGTCTACTCCTAGACATGTATACCAAAGCGAAATTAAAGCCTATGTCCAGACAAAAACTTATCCAAGTAGGTCTATGGTAGTATTATTTGTAACCACCCACTGGAAACAAACTAAAGGCCTATCAACCCATGAATGGACATGAGAGGTATAATCAAATGTAGGAATACTTACCATTCAGCAAGAAAAATGAAATAACTAATATTTTTTAAAGATTTTAAAATTTGGGGGCGCCTGGGTGGCTCAGTGGGTTAAAGCCTCTGCCTTTAGCTCAGGTCATGATCCCAGGGTCCTGGGATCGAGCCCCACATCGGGCTCTCTGCTCCGCAGGGGGCCTGCTTCCTCCATGCTCTCTGCCTGCCTCTCTGCTTACCTCTGATCTCTGTCAGATAAATAAATAAAATCTTTAAAAAAAAAAAAAAAGATTTTAAAATTTTATCTGACAGAGTGAAACACAACAAGAGAGGGAATGCAAGCAGGGAGAGTGGGAGAGGGAGAAGCAGGCTCCCCACCGAATAGGGAGCCTGATGCAGGGCTTGATCCTAAGACCCCTGCATCATGACCTGAGCTGAAGGTAGATGCTTAAAGACTGAGCCAACCAGGCACCCCAGGAAATAACTACATATACACCCAACAATCTAGATGAGCCTGGGGGCATCTGGGTGGCTCAGTGGGTGAAGCCTCTGCCTTTGGCTCGGGTTATGGTCTCGGGTCCTGGGATCGAGCCCCGGATCAGGCTCTCTGCTTCGCGGGGAGCCTGCTTTCCCCTCTCTCTTCCTGCTGTTCTGCCTACTTGTGATCCCTCTGTCAAATAAATAAATAAAATCTTAAAAAAAAAAAAACACTAGATGAGCTTAAACTGAATTATGCAGAGTGAAAGACCGTCTCAAAAGCATCCACACTATATATCTAAGTTATGTAACATTCATGAAAACAACAGAGATGATGATGAAAATATTCTGAATTTAGGTGACAAGGACTATAAAACTTTGTAAACTGTCACTGTAAATTTACTAAAGCCCACTGAATTCTATACTTAATACAGGCAAATTTTATGTCATGCCAAGTACACCTCAATAAAGCACCTAAAATATTGATCTTTTCATCATGATGAGAAGAAAACAAAGGTTATTAAACAAAAAAATAAAATATGGGTCTGTGTATGTATTATTTTTCCTTTCTCCCTTGCACTGGTTAGGAGACTGCTAATGATAATGGTCATTTATTTTGC
Organism: Mustela nigripes; assembly: GCF_022355385.1. Lineage (NCBI taxonomy): Eukaryota > Metazoa > Chordata > Mammalia > Carnivora > Mustelidae > Mustela > Mustela nigripes. The sequence continues at coordinate 10,225,998 of NC_081567.1, read as the reverse complement.
CTCCAAAGGGCACCAATCTTCTAAAAATCACTTTTCCCTTCAAATGCAATGGCTCGAACTTCCCAATAGGAAGTCCTGTTGAAACCCAGCTCAGTCTTCAAGAGCCCAACTTAATGCCCTCTTCAACGTAGAAGCCTTCCTGGGTCACAAGCAAATGCTTCCTCCAACAAACCATTTGTACAGTGTGCAGGCTATGCTCCCGCTGTGGGGACTTGATGAGTTTTTGTCTCTTCCACTGAACTACCAGCACTCCAAAGCTTGAATGCTTGAGGCAAAGCTGTGCATCCCCCCCCTCCCCACCCAATCTTGTGCCCAAAAATTCTGCGCCTGCTCAGTGAAGTCACCCTCTTAATTCTGGGAAAGGAGGGCAGAGCCAGTGTATGATCGACCCCGTCGCCAGGGTAAACCTTGACTACCTCGTAAGGAAAGTACCAGAACTAAGACCAAAAAACAAGTCTCTACTTTTTCAGTTCAGTGACTTCTCACTGGTTTATATATAACACCCTACTCCTAAGATGTCTTACATCACATTCTCAAAATAAAAGAAATCAGTAAAATATGTTTAATTTGGTCCAACAGGCTTAGGAATTATCTGGAAACAAAGTAATCACTTACCTAGGTGCTTCTTTGGCTCTAGGAAAGGTCTGCATTAAAACAAAATGAAAAACTACACATGAATATACAAAACAAAACTACCGTAAAGCATAAATTTAATTGACTTCTAAAGTAAACAAGAATTTTTAAAATATAATAAACTGAATGTTCAACTTTATATACTAAACTGTTGAAAGAAAAGGGATAATGTACTTCACCTCTTAATGATGAATGAAATCCCTGCTTTGTTCTCTAAAATCCATTTCAGGGTGGCAAGATCATAGTTCTCAGGGTGTTTAAAGGCAACTCCTTCTGGAAGGCCCTGCACGACCACAGCAGACTGATCACGTAGCATCTTCTCATACGGAACAGGTACCACTGTCGATTTGCCTAAAGCTTTCCCTGGGGGTGAGGGACAGAGTTGAGGTAGGAAGAGGATAAACATCATTAAATGTGGAGATTAAAAAAACAAAATCATCATTAGTTTATCATGGCTTAACAAATGGCATTCATGCTGTTTGTAATATCCGATTTCCAAACAAATTCAAAATACCAGAGGGCCCTATTCCCATTTTAGAAGTTCTAAGCCTGAAACAGATCCAAAAGGCCAAAATGCAAAGTATATAAAATATTGTATAAAATCTACACAAAACAAAAGAAACAATGCCTGCTATCTTCCACCATCATCTTTCTTTACGATGGCCTCACTGTGGTATAATACAATCTTCTCATATACCGTTCAGCCTTAGAACATGGAAACCTAACAGGTCCTACTGTTACCATAGGTATCCCGCAATTTTTGGCCAATATTCTCACTGAAGCGTTACTAGATAAATACAACGAGCATGCGTAACTGAATGTGTTCTACCACCCCGTCTGAGTGTATCAGAGGCAGGAGCCCACCCTATTCCCTGTGCCCCGCCCCCATGAGACGAATTTTACCTACAATCTCACAGTGTAACCAGTAACTTCTCCTTCCCACAGTTTTGGGGTTTTTTTAAAGCGCTTTGTTTGCCATGTGTTTAGACTAACAAAAGATGATTTTTTCAGGAAACTGGTGGGATCAGCACACAGGGCAAAAATAAACAGTTCTCTTTGGGTGAATATTATGTATTAATGCAGATTCTCCAGGGAAAGGGGTAGTTGATAGTGGGAGGGATCCATGCAGGTAGTGAGCCAGGGAGTACTTGGGAAATCTACTTCTCTCTTCTTACAAACCTAAAACAGCTTGTAAATAGAAAAGGGGGAAAAAATAAAACCCGCCCCACAGCTCTACTAGGTACATTTGTTTGTTTCTGGGTTTGTTTCTTCGAACAAGAAAAGGAAAGTATGGTCACTCCTGATGTTAACCCCGTATTTGGAAATCGATCCATTCAGTTTGTCAAAAATGCGACCTTGAAACCATTTACACAATTCACCCTTTTGCAAACTCAATTATATAATGTCTCTTTTAGAAAATGCAAGTGTAGGGGCGCCTGGGTGGCTCAGTGGGTTAAGCCTCTGCCTTGGGCTCAGGTCATGATCTCAGGGTCCTGGGATCCAGCCCCACATCGGGTTCTCTACTCGGCGGGGAGCCTGCTTCCCCCTCCCTCTCTGCCTACTTGTGATCTCTCTGAGTCAAATAAATAAATAAAATCTTAAAAAAAAAAACAAAAAACAAAAAACTCAAGTGTATGACCTTACCATAGCAAAAGCAGAAATAGTCCTCAACCGTTTTTCTGAGCGTCTCAATCTCCACAGCGTCCACACTCATGCGATTCGCCGGGCCCGTAGATTTCATCTTGTGCATCTCTGCAGCCTTTTCCTCTTCTTCAACACCTGCAAAGTAAGTAATGATATAAGATGCCCAGATCCATTATCTTAATATTTGCCTTTCCATAAGAATAATTTACTTCTAATATTATGATATTTATCATTTGTTATAAAAAGACAAAAGAGGGGCACCTGAGTGGCTCAGCTGAGGAAGCGGCGGCTTTCAGCTCAGGTCATGATCTCAGGTAGGGTCCAGGGACTGAGCTCGGCGTCAGGCTTCCTGTCTTCAACCTTGCCCTCTCCTCTGCCCCTCCCCCACCTCACCACACCCACACGTGGACTCTCTCTCTAATAAATAAAATCTTTTAAAAAGGGGGATGGGAGCAGGGGGTATTTAAAAATAAAAATCTACAATAAATGACTTGAATAAAAACCATAAACGGTCATCACCTCTGAAATAACTGCAGCTTTAACAAAAAAAATCTATAAAGTAAAAATTAGCTACTTGTAGTTTTGTTTTCTTTTTTAAGAAAAGGTACCATTACAGTAATTTGTCACCTACAAACTTAAATATGAGATTAGCAATGTCACAGAAAACATTCCAGGTTCAAAATGTCCAACACACAGCCACTAGACACCTGTCGCTGCTGAGCACCTGATGTCCCAGTCCAAATGATGACGTGCGGTACATCTGCCATACATACTGATTTTGAAAACTTAGTCCAAAAGAGCATGCAAAATACCCCACCGGTCATTTTTATGTTGACCACATGCTGTTTTAAATATACTGGGTTAGGGGAGCCTGGGTGGCTCAGTGGGTTAAGCCTCTGCCTTCAGCTCAGGTCATGATCTCAGGGTCCTGGGATGGAGCCCCGCATCGGGCTCTCTGCTCTGCGGGGAACTTCCTACCCCTCTCTCTCTGCCTACATGTGATCTCCCTCTGTCAAATAAATAAATAAAATCTTTAAAAATTAAAAAATTAAAAAAATATATTGGGTTAAACTATAATCACTGAAATAAATTTCCCTTGTTTCTCTTATTGTCATAACACAAACATTTTAAATTATGAGTGATTATCATCTCATTGCTCCAAACTGTGGGCAAGAAAATTCTTCCCAAGAAACTGTAAAACTGGGGCGCCTGGGTGGCTCAGTTGGTTAAGTGACTGCCTTTGGCTCGGGTCACGATCCCAGAGTCCCAGGATCGAGTCCCACATCAGGCTCCCTGCTCAGCGGGGAGTCCGCTTCTCCCCTCTCTTCTCATTCTCTCTCTCGCTCTCCCTCTCAAATAAACAAAATCTTAAAAGAAAAAAAAATTGTAAAACTGACTCATATACCTACTGATCAGGTTTCAGAAGACAACTATTGATCCTCATCTGCAAAATACTTTATATAAACAAATATTATGTTTGAGAACTACATCCAAAGATTTATTCTCTAGGGCATTAAATTACTGGTAACAAAACGAAAGTACGAATACTAATAAGCAGGGACTACAATTTGCAACTGAGGACAATTCCCCTAATGCTTAGTGCTAACCACTGGAGAACCACACAGGCAAGACAGTATAGGGAACGGGAATATAAACACAGCTGCCAGTGGGATTATAGTATTCATGGGACAGATGGCAGCTGATATACACATAATCAAAACAACATTATTACTATAAACTTAAATACACAAACATGATCAAAGCCTTAAAAATTCTCAAAACGATCGGAAATAATGAAAATATTTAAATAGATTATACTATCATAAAGCTTAAACGATTATAGTGGGGCACGGAGGAGCCTGCAGTGTGGAGAGGATATGCTTTTATAAAAAGGGCTAAAAATATGATTGAGAATTTAAATTAATGAATTAAGAAAAATCTTTTATTTACCCACGATCTGCTCAATTTATCATGAGTTGGATCTAACTTGATAATGGAAATTTAAATGGATCTAAGTTGATAATGGAAATTTAAATTTGGCACTTAAAGACACACACACACACACACAAATATCCCTACAGGGGCACCTGGGTGGCTCAGTGGGTTAAGCCGCTGCCTTCGGCTCAGGGCATGATCCCAGGGTTCTGGAATCAGGCCCCACTTCAGGCTCCCTGCTCCGCAGCAAGCCCGCTTCTTCCTCTCCCTCTCCCCCTGCTTGTTTCCCTCTCTCGCTATCTCTGTCAAATAAATAAATAAAATCTTAAAAAAAAAAAAAAAAAAAAAAAAAAGAACCTTTAATCAATTCAAGATTCCTCTACCTCCTCTCCCAGGTGTGCCACTAATCCAAAGTAACACCAAACAAGGAACACAGGATAAACATTTACCGTTTTTCTTAAACTCTTCAGCTTTTACCATTATATATTACAATGTCAGGGACATCTTGAGTGTTCTGCAATGTGTCTCTAGACATTTTAGAAAACCCTTTTAGTATAAATCCCATTCTGTTTTAGAAAATAAGACATTTGTTATCCCTAACTATTTAGGTCCAGTATTTACAAAAGACAAAGATACAATAAAATACTTACAGTATTTTACAAAATCTTTCTGAAAATCCTTTCTGGTATTAACAAAAGCGCGTCCTCTCTCGGTTCCAACCACAAACACGTCCGTCTCATACACCGCGATGCAGGCCACTTCCGCCTTGGACTTGGCCAGTTCTTTACACTGAAACACAAAAAGCAAGTGTGGCACTATGTACAGATGTCTTGAAGTACTATGTACGATGGATGAAAAAAGAATCTTATCACTTCGGGGGCGCCTGGGTGGCTCAGTGGGTTAAAGCTGCTGCCTTTGGCTCAGGTCATGATCTCAGGGTCCTGGGATGGAACCCTGCATCGGGCTCTCTGCTCAGCAGGGAGCCTGCTTCCCCCTCTCTCTCTCTGCCTGCCTCTCTGCCTACTTGTGATCTCTGTCAAAAAAAAGAAAAAAAAATCTTATCATTTCAATGGTCTTACAGTATCTGGAATCAGATGAAGTTCCTGGTTTCTGGCCTTAGATTATCATAGAAAAAGAGTCACCATTTTTTAAAGGTACCGCTCTTTTATATAGTTTTCAATCCCAATGTTAAACAGGGAAAAACAGAATTTGTAAGAAAAAAGGGCAGAAATCCCTTCTAATCCGTTACAGGTCAAATCCCCATGAAACAGCCTCAGACTTCCACCCAAGGCTTACTCGGAGAGCACGCTCTACAGCAACACCCAAGAGACGTGAGGGGTGCAGGATTCGGCAGACAGAGAGTTGATGGCTGGTGTGGGTGCGTCTGGAGAGCTCTGGAGCAGGGAGGGCCCTCCCAAAGAAAGGGGAGACCTTGGGCCAGGAGCCTCGAACACTCAGAGCAGTAGGAAGGATCAGGGCCATCAGGGCTAAGGGAAGTCTGAAGCCGCCTCACAGCATCCGCTGCACCATCTCACTTCCAGGGTCTCTGTCTGAACGCACCACGGGAATCACGCTGGGGTGATCTGTTTTGTTTTTTAAGTAAGTACGGCTTCTACTAAGTATATTCTTATGAAATTAAAAAGTTCTTAAAAATCGTGGGCGCCTGGGAGGCTCAGTTGGTTAAGCAACTGCCTTCGGCTCAGATCATGGTCCCGGAGTCCCAGGATCCAGACCTACATCAGGCTCCCAACTCCATGGGGAGTCTGCTTCTCCCTCTGACCTCCCCTCTCATTCTCTCTCACTCTCCCTCAAATAAATAAATAAAATCTTTAAAAAAAAAAAAGTTCTTAAAAATCTTAACTCTTATATAACATTTCATTTTCTTTTATTTGGTACTAATGTTACTGGCAGTGTTGGTGATTCTAATGATCACTCCTTAAAATAACACCGAAATAATCTGGTGTCAGAGATAGGAAATGAGCCAAAAAACTTTTGACTCTGAAAGTAAATACCTCCAACATTCTCAGAACCTATTGCAAATTGCTTTAAGAAGAGTCTATGGGGCACCTGGGTGGTTCAGTGGGTTAAGCCTCTACCTTTGGCTCGGGTCATGATCCCAGAGTCTTGGGATCGAGCCCCGAGTCGGGCTCTGTGCTCAGCAGGGAGCCTGCTTCCCCCTCTCTCTCTGCCTGCCTCTCTGCCTACTTGTGATCTCTGTCTGTCAAATAAATAAATAAAATCTTTAAAAAAAAAAGTCTATCAGTTCACACTCCCATCCGACCTTCTAGTGGAGCAAAATCAAAATATTCTTAACAAATGATACCGTGTAACTTTTCCAGGAACATTCTAAAAGGGCATATTAGTTTAATCAATAATCCACTCCGGGACACCTGGCTGGCTCAGCTGGTAGAGCATGGCGACCCTTGATCTTGGGCTTGCTGAATTTGAGCCCACTTTGGGTGTCGAGATTACTTAAAATAATAAAATCCTTGGGCGCCTGGGTGTCTCAGTTGGTTAAGCGACTGCCTTCAGCTCAGGTCATGATCCTGGAGTCCCGGGATCATGTCCCACATTGGGCTCCCGGCTCCACGGGGAGTCCGCTTCTCCCTCTGACCTTCTCCTCATTCACGCTCTCTCTCAAATAAATAAATGTTTAATAATAATAATAATAAAATCCTTAAAAATAGTAATAGTAATAATCCACTGACCGGTTGATATTAAAAATAAAGAGTATTGTACCTTAGTATAATACTATTTCTGTAAAGTAACATACTGTTTACTTATTTTTCTACTATCTTAGTGATATGTTTCCCTATTGATACATAAAAGCACCTCACTTACTTTTGCCACTGAAAAGCTATTTATGGAATTAAATATATAATTATGTATCTTCTTTTTTCTAAGTTTGTGCTATTACTTTTTCTACTCATCTAGAATTTTAACTTAACACATTATAAAGGCTTGGAAGTTTGGGCGGTTTTCTTTTGCTTTTTGTTGTTGACTTTTGGGAGGGGGGCAAATACCCCATGTGCTCAGTATCATCTGTTGCAAACTACAGCTTTCCTCTAATCGGTTTTTATTTACACAATAACCACCTTAAATAGAAATTAGCTGCATAATATTGCTCTAAAATGCTATCTTGAATAAGTAAGTTTACGCCCACTGAGATGATTGAAAATCTTTTTAAATATAGCAAAACCCTAATACAAAACTTCTGACCTACTAGTGGAGCCAACAATTGTGCCAGCAGGACTAATGCTGCCCTATCATTCCGTAACACGACATTTATATGAGATACACTGTGGCTGCTCACCTGGAAGGAAGTGTTATTTCCTCTCTGTTGTAGGCCAGGGTGTGAGGGTGTGAGGGGACATGCCTACGCATCACTATCCACACTCAGCTGGACACCCCTGTCACCAAAGGCAGCATTAATGAAACAGCAGGGCCAGATTCATGTACTGCCCAAAGATTCGATCAAAGAAATCTATGGACCAAGGGAAAAGATGAAACTGACCTATACACTTATAATTACACTTCATAATTTACAACGAGGAACATGAGGAGAGATACTCTTTATGCTGGTGAGAAAGACATAAAATCTAAGAATAAAGAAGTGACTTTGCCAAAGATAAGAAAATTTAAAAGACAGTCTAAGGAAGAGAATGGGTTCCATCTGACCGAGTTATTCTATGTATAGAATAGTATTAAGGAAAACCATTTTAATAAACAGTAGGGGACCACCTGGGGGCTCAGTCAGTTAAGCATTCGGCTTAGGTCATGATCCCAGGCTCCTGGGATTGAGCCCTGTGTCAAGTTCCCTGCTCAGTGGAGAGTCTGTTTCTCCCTCTCCCTGTGACCCCACCCCCTGCTTGTGCTCTCTCTCTGTCTGAAATTAATGAGTAAAATCTTAAAAACAACAACAACAAAAACAATTAAAAAAAAAAAAAAAAAAAAAAAAACAGAGTAGGGACTCCTGGGTGGCTCAGGTGGTTTGGCGTCTGCCTTCAACTCAGGTCATGATCCGAGGGTCGTGGCATGGAGTCCCAAATCAGGGTCCTCGCTCAGTGGCAGCCAGCTTCTCCCTCTGCCTGACACTCCCCATGTTTGTGCACATGGGCACAAGCTCTCTCTCTGACAAATAAAATAAAAATCTTAAAAAAACCCCAAAAACTGTAGGATTTAACCTTTAAACTATTATTCAGAGGAGGCTGGATGGCTCAGTCGGTTAAATGTCTACCTTCAGTTCAGGTCATGATCCTGGGGTCCTGGGATCTAGCCCCCTGTTCAGCAGGGAGTCTGCTTAAGAGTGTCTCTTTCTCCTTCTGACCCTCCCCCTGCGTGTGCTCTCTTTCAAATAAATAAATAAGATCTTTAAAAAAAAAAAAAAAACAGGTTAACAATATATAGCCACTAACTTTAAGTAAAGAATTTTTCAAAATTCTCAAGTAGTACAAAGGAAAGAACACCTGAAGGGGGAAAGGTAAGCAACCTGCAAACTCTGTCATACGGACACCTGTGAGGTTCAATGCTATCTAATACAAGTCACACTTAGGACCGGAAATACATAGCCCTCTCCTAGCTAGGACATGTCTAATTTCAATGTGTCAGAAAATACCTAAGTCTGACACTTATAAGTCTATGAGCTAAAATACCAGGTTTCCAGCTATAGATCTATAAAAACATGATTAAGTAAACTATTATTACTACCACTAGAGTATACAAAAATACAGCAAAAGGATACTTAACAGTTCACTATAACTATGTATACAATACAGGTTTCTTAAAAATGAAGAGCTAACACTACATATTTAGTAAGAGTTAGCGGGGTAAGGACAACTGTGAGCACAAGCACAATACGGAATGTAAAGAATAAGTGTGCTCTTAGGGCTCAGAATTCCGCCAGTGCTCTTCACAGACAACTGAACACCAGCACACACCAGCTTCATATACCAGCTCGTCCGGAGCGTCTTCAGCGTTCCACATAAATTCAAAGCTACTGCTTGCGAAACAAGAAATTGCCTAAGATATTGATAGGTAACCAACTGAAATTAAATGTAAAAAATTAAACATTTAGGTTAAGTTCAGATTGTTTGGAAACATGGTAGTAAAATGATTTGAAAGGCTTAAATCCAGAACTACTATTCAAGCAAAAAACTCTTCTTATAAAACCAGAAAACATGTATGTTTCCAAAAAAACTCAATCTCACCCACAAGCCCAACCCCTACCCAACTACAAACATTTTCTAACTATAAAGCCATCTCACCATGGACTCCAGAGCAGACATAAGGAACGTCACCACCATCCTGCTCTCTGAGGACTCCTCGTCTTCAACGGGCAGGGTAGACATTGCTACTTGGGCCATGATCCCTAGGAAAGAAATACGACAGTGAGTGGCAGAAATTTACAACGTCCTTCTACACAGATGTTCAGAGCTGCGACTGTCCTCCACAGATGCCTAATTCACAGTTTTCTTGCATAAGAGGAAAAAAGGCTCAGAAGCTGAGTATTCAATTTGTCAAAAACTCCCATCCTCTAAGATATAAAATCTATCCCCTAAATTTCCAACTAATTTCCATAAAATTAGGTCAGCATAATCCCCCAAATAAATTCAGATGCCACCCACAACCAGTTAAAATGTCTCCCAAGTGAGGGACGACTGGTGGCTCAGTTGGTTAAAGCATCAGCCTTTGGCTCAGGTCAAAACCCCAGGGTCCTGGGATCTAGCCCCATGTGGGGCTCTCTGCTCAGTGGGGAGCCCGCTTCTCCCTCTCCCCTAGCTCCTGTGCTCTCAGGGAAAAAAAAAAAATCTTCCATGTGAGAATGAGAAGTGAAGCACTGCAGCATCCAGTGATCACTTATCACAGTGCATCACGGGACACAGCCACCAAGTTCCCTTCCTCCCAGGCACACGCGCAGTGGGTAAGGCAGACAGAGGCTAGGTGAAGAGAATTTCTCTGTTCTTACCAAGAAGGACAAATAACATCTAAGAATGCTTTACAATACAGCATTATTATCCTCTTTAGAAAAGATTTTCCGCTACCTGGGTGTCAGAAAAGAGCCTCAGCTAACCCTCCGACACCATAAAAATGCAACACGTAACACTACACAGTAGGTGCTGGCAAGGATATGGAGAAACTGGAGCTGTGGTGCGCCACACTCGGGCATGTAAAATCGTGCATCCAGGGTGGAAATCAACTTGGCTGTTCCTAAAAAAATTAAACAGAATTACGACGACACAGAGATACCACTTCTGGGTATATACCCCAAACCGAAAGCAGAAACTCAGATATATCTACAATATGTTCACAAAAGCATTATTCACAACAGCTAAGAGGTGGAAACAACCCAGGTGTCCACCGTCAGCTGAACAATGCACAAAATGGGACATGTACATCCGATGGCATAGAATTCCTCCTTAAAGAAGAAAAAAGTTCTGGGGCGCTTGGGTGGCTCAGTGGGTTTAGCCTCTGCCTTCAGCTTGGGTCGTGATCTCAGGGTCCTGGGATCAAGCCCCACATGGGGCTCTCTGCTCAGCAGGGAGCCTGCTTCCCCCCTCCTCTGCCTGCCTCTCTGCCTACTTGTGATCTCTGTCAAAAAAGTAAACAAAATCGTAAAAAATAAAAGAAGAAAAAAGTTCCGAAACATGCTATGATATAAACAAACCTCGAAAAGAGTATTCTAAGTGAAATGTGCCAGACACAACAAAACTAGTATTGTGACTCCACTCCCATGAGATACCTACATAACAGGCAAACTCACAGAGCCAGAGAGTAGAATGGTGGCCGCCAGGGACGAGGAGGAGTGGGTAGTGGAGATTTACTGTTAATGTGCACAGAATTTTATTTGGATGATGAAGTTCTGGAACTAAAGGATGCTGAGAGCTGCAGAACAATATGAATGCACTTAATGCCAGGGAACTGTACATTTTTAAATGGTTAAAATGGTAATTTCGTTATGCTTATCTTATAGAAATTGAAAATTGAAAAAAAGCAAAAATATATCACATAAAGACTCTTAAGAAGCCAAAATCAAAAGCATTATTTTAAAGTTACTAATACCGGGGTGCCGACTGGTTCAGCTGACTCTTGATTTCGGCTCAGATCATGATCTAAGGATAGTGATCTGATCAAGCTCCGTGGAGGGCTTCATTTCTACTTAAGATTTCTCTCTCTTCTCCCTCTGTGCTCCCCCCATCCTCGCCTCACCCCAGTTCCTGGGGTCTCTCTCAAAAGCAAAACACTGCTAATACTAAAAAAACTATTTTCTAGGGGCACCTGGCTGCTTCTATCGGTAGGACATGCGATTCTGGATCTTGGGGTAGTGAGTTCAAGCCCCACGTTGGGGTTCAAGCCCCACGTTGGGCACGGACCTTACTTTCAAAAAAGAGTAAGTAAAAGTGACCTAGCTCCCACCATTTGTTTCCGTGACTACTAAGCTATATTTGGGTATCAACAAGTAACAAATTGTACATACTTAGGAAATAACACTTTACAATGAAACATAGTAACAAGGGGCACCTGGGTGGCTCAGTCATTAAGTATCTACCTTGGGGGGGGGGGGGTCATGATCCCCAGGTCTTGGGATGGAGCCCCGCATCAGGCTCCCTGCTCAGCAGGAATCCTGCTTCCCCCTCTCCCACTCCCCCTGCCTGTGTTCCCTCTCTGGCTCTATCTCTCTGTCAAATAAATAATATCTTTAAAAAAAAAAAAGGAACATCGGTAACAAAAACTGATACTTATCCCTGAATCTGTGAACACACAAAAGCAATTCTGTTTTCCAAAACAAGATCTCTATCCTGAATAGAGACAGACTCAGGAACAATAGCATTCAGCAAAAGAACGCTTAAAACATAGAAATTACTTTCCCTAACAGCCTAGGTCCTATTCTTTATCCTGGAAAAGCGTCTCAGTAAATTTGTATTAAAATGTGGCTCAGTCAAGATGAACTACAAAAGCATGTTATTTTGCCATAATCATAATATTCACTTAGAACGTACGGTCACGGTTTCTGAAAGCTCATAGATGTCCTACTCATCTCTCTTTCTCTCAGTTCTCCAGGAAGGGCAAAAGGAGTCGTGAAAAGGGGACATGTTCTCATGTTACAAATTCAATTTCGTGTCAAAGGGCGCAGCTGTTCTTAGTGTCAGAACACAACTTTGGGACAATTCCCCGCCTACTGCGATTTCTGCTTCTCACCTTAAATGGCCGGAAGTCGGCCACGAGGTCACTCCCGCTCCGGATTAGGAAATGGGGAGACAGACCCCACAGACAGCCCTGCAGGGGAGCCGCAGGCCAGGAGAGGTCCCGGTTCATTACCAGAACTTCTCAGGAGGCACCGTAGCCCTTATCAACAGGAAGAACCTTGGAGGGATGAGTCAGTCCAGCAGGGCTTCATGGGGAAGGGGACGCATTCTGTCTGGGGCCTTCTGCCCTCAGGAACGTGTGCATGCGCGCTCCAACAGAAACTCTCCCAACTGCTCCTTGCCCGTCCCAAGAGGTCATGTCCCTGGGCAGGCTCTTCAACGAACTCTCTCCCCGCACCCCGCACCCCCCGGTAGCCATGGCCCTCCTCTTCTCTTTCCCAGAAAGGAACCGCCATCGCGCGGTGGCACTGACGACGCACACCAAGGCCACACCCCAGGCCGCTGCTGACACAAGCTTATGGAGCATGAGGCATGACAGGCACTGGCAGACTAGGCTGTGGGTCCCCAGACTCTGAAGCACTAAATCAACCACTTGCTTCCAAGTCCCCCTTCATCTCTGACGGTTTACTAAGCCCCCTCGTTTTAAGCAGCAGTTAGACCAAAAAGAAGAAGAAGAGGAAGGAGGAGGAGAAGGAGGAAGAGGAGGAGGAGCTATTCATCACAGCCATCATGGTTTATTATCTACTTCATACGCACAACAACCCTGTAAGGGAGAAAAGGGTAAGAGCACAGAAGCAAAACAGAAGTATATTCGCAGAGCCCAGAAAAAAGCACTTCACAGGAGCCAGTGTTCTCATAAAACACTTGGGCCGGGGGCGCCTGCGTGGCTCCGTTGGTTAGGCGGCTGCCTTCGGCTCAGGTCATGATCTCAGTGTCCTGGGATTGAGCCCCACATTGGGCTCTCTGCTCACCGGGGAGCCTGTTTCTCTCTGTCTCTTGTCTGCCTCTCTGTCTGCATGTGCTCACTCTCGCTGACAAATAAATAAATAAAATCTTTAAAAAAAAAAAACAAAACAAAACCCACTTGCGCAGAACCCTTGTATTCTTTTTCTGGTTTATTTTAAACAGGGTGTGTGTGTGTGTGTGTGAGAGAGAGAGAGAGACCAGAAATGAACAAGAAAATCACCACTGAAAGCAACTAAAATGGGACAGTTAGCTCTGTACTCAAGGAAGGCTAATAGGCAAATTTCTATCTCTAAACCTCATTTGGGATATTCTTTGGAACAAAAAGGAAAAAGAATAAAATGATTATGCACTCCGTAAGACAGTAAACACACACACACGAAAGAAAAGAAAAATCATTTTAAATGTGAGACCTATGACGAAGGCACCTTCTTTCCGCTGTTTGGGAACACCAGCTCCCTGGGATCACCATAATCCAAGTTCAAAGAATCAGGCTGCTTGGGCCACCCAGATGGGAACCCGGACCACAAACAGGGATAGAGACTATCTTACTCATCCCTCATCCAATTTGGGATGTCATCTCACTGAGGGGAAAAATGTCTATTTGACCCCTAGTTTTGCGCAAGCTCGGGGCTTCCATTGCTGAGCCTCTCACCCCATAAAGCGGTGTAATTAATTAGTAGGTACCTTCAGGACAAGAGTGATTTTCACTTCTACTATCTGAGTTCCCACTTTCTCTTCTCCTATTAGCCTTTCTGAATTAGCCCTTCCAAGTTCCCATCTCATCAACTTTTTGTTATTTATACCAGCTTTATTTTGTCATTTTAGAACCTTCTGATTAGTTCCACCCGCCCTGGGAACCACATCTTATCTTTATTCTGAAGACTAATTTATGAATTTGCCAGAACTATCTTAGACTGTAAGGTTACGAGTTCCTATTTCCAACCACCCCACGAAAGGAATTTTTAATGTCTAATTATTCAGCTGAAAGGATCCACAACTAGATCCGGAAATACAAGACAACATTAAGTTTTCTCTATCCCACAGAGTCTTCACTTCTGGAGCGAATGGGTTTCTCTCCTAAGGCAGAGGGGACAGTCACACGCATCTTTAGGCTCACCGCACACCCATACTGTGACCCTAGAGGCAACAGACCACCATTGTCTTCCCACTACGACGTGCACAAGAGTTCTGGGGGCTTGTGTCACGCACCTGGTGTAACTGCAGGGGCTACGCGGAACCAAAGGATCCGGGGTTCCCTGCACCTGGCATTCTAGCTAGGACCACGTGGAACAGGAAGGCAGGCAGTTACTGAGAAGGCAAAGCAGGGACGCCTGGCTGGTCAGTCCGTACAGCCTGCGACTCTTGATCCCAGGGCTAGGAGTCCAAGCCCCACGTTGGGCGTGGAGGCTACTGAAAAGAAAGCAGAGCAGGACACTGGTACCAGGGGAGAAGCAAGAGGGCGCCTAAGCGAGCCTCGCACACAAAAAATAGCAGCAACTTTAGTCTGCCGGACCTTCTTTCCTGTTTTTTTCAGTTTGCTTAATTCATGCGTTCTCAATGTCTTCTGACCTCATCTTTTGTTTCCCTGATTGGATTTCAAGTCTCCCTTAGAACTTTCGGAGATGACCGTCACTGGACTGCTACTGTTTCCTACATCTCCCATCCCGGGCAGCCACTGGTTAATGGATATGATCCTTTCTGATGTGTCTGAAACCAGACTCCAGCCAGTCTTGCCAATCTTCTTGGATTTCGTGTTGGAGATCCATTTGAAGGATTAGGTTTACCTGGGTCCTTACTGTTTTGATCTGTTCTACCTCAAAATAAGCCAACAACCAATTCCATATAAATTTTCATTTTACCATACTGCTTTTAATTTACTGATCCTTGGGGCACCTGGGTGGCTCAGTGGGTTAATTAAGCCTCTGCTTTCAGCTTAGGTCTTGGGATCGAGCCCTGCATCTGGCTCTCTGCTCAGCGGGGAGCCTGCTTCCCTTCCTCTCTCTCTGCCTCCCTCTCTGTCTACTTGTGATCTCTATCAAATGAATAAATAAAATCTTTTAAAAAAATTTACTGATCCTTGCTGTTCATGCTGAACAGCAAAATAACAAAAAGAATATTTTACAGTGAGTCAGAGACTTCATGAAGATTTTCACATATGCCATTATCAGTCTAACAACAACAGCAAAACACAAAACAAAAAAACCCACTGAGGTCTTTAGTATTTTTTATTATGGTGATCTCTAAAATATTACTAAACTGGGTGCCTGGGTGGTTCAGTCGGTTAAGCCTCTGCCTTCAACTCAGGTCATGATCCCAAAGTCCTGGGATCGAGTTCCTTGTTGGGCTCCCTGCTCTGCAGAGCATCTGTTTCTCCCTCTGCCCCTCCCCCTACTCATTCTCTCCATCTCTCTCTCTCTCCCCCCTCTCAAATAAATATTTTAAAAAATAATAAAATACAGGGGCGCCTGGGTGCCTCAGTCGGTTAAGCCTCTGCCTTCAGCTTAGGTCATGATCTCAGGGTCCTAAGATAAAGCCCCACACAGGGCTCTCTGCTCAACGGGGAGCCTGCTCCCACCCACCACCCACCCCGCCTGCATCTCTGCCTACTTGTGATCTCTGTCAAATAAATAAAAATAAATCTTAAAATAAATAAATAAATAAACGAAATGAAATGCTACTAAATTTTCAGGACTTTTGCTTCAAATTTAAGCTTTGGATCAGAGGGGTAAGTGGGGAAGTACTATATTACGCTGATTCTTGGTTTTTTTTTTTTTTTTTTTTTTAAGGGGAAGGTACTGTATTACGCTGATCCTGTTTTTTTTTTAATTACATTTTTATCCTATTTCTTCTTTGTATTTCTATTTTGTTAATTTCAACAAGCATCTTTCCATTTCAATCTTACAACATGTGATCTTAGATCAAGGGGGGAAAAAATCTAGTGCAACCTCCTTGCTCCATTATGTTATAAATGAGAAGCCCAACGTGGAAAGATTAGCTGTCTTGCTGTGGCCGTATGGACAGTTAACTTTTATAACAAGGAGCTGGAATCCGTACCTCCAAATTCCCAATTACCTTTTCCATGCACAATAATAACCAAAGAAAAGAAGGTTAAATAGAGGAACCCAAGATAAATAATTATACAGTGATTAAAACTGTAATACTAGGCAATCTTGACGAGGCACTAGAGTAACGGCCACCCACTGCAAACAAACTGAAGGCAAAGGACAGTCTCCTTTCTGTGCAAGCAGCACAGACTGCAGGGACACTGAGGAATACTTCACATATCAGCATCAGTCACATTCTATGAAAAAAACAAAGGATTTGGTTCAAAGAAGAAATATGGAATTACAGGCCAAGTGTTTCTGTGAACACGTAATTTGTGTCACAGAACTCTGCGGACGGGTACCATCAGGAGTCACCTTTCCTCTCCACAGCAAATAACAGCCCTCAGAGCTGAGTTTAAACAAGTGTAACTTAATAAAATTTTAGCAAAATCCAAGACCTAGGACCCAGTCCTCAACCAGGAGAAAATGGATTTAAACTGATAGAGGCAACAGGCCCACTATTCTATTCTATTCTCAAAAACTTTATTTTCGGTGGGCGCCTGGGTGGCTCAGTGGGTTAAAGCCTCTGCCTTTGGCTCAGGTCGGGATGAGTCCCACATTGGGCTCTCTGCTCAGCAGGGAGCCTGCTTCCTCCTCTCTCTCTCTCTCTGCCTGCCTTTCTGCCTACTTGTGATCTCTCTGTCAAATAAATAAATAAAATCTTTTTTTTAAAAACTTTATTTTCACAATTTTCTATAAACTGCTAAGGTTCTCTCTGTTATTGTTACTTATAGTGAACAATTAAGATCTACCCACAGAGCTACTTAAATACGGTGAAATAGGGCGCCTGGGTGGCTCAGTGGGTTAAGCCACTGCCTTCAGCTCAGGTCATGATCTCAGGGTCCTGGGATCGAGTCCCACATCGGGCTCTCTGCTCAGCAGGGAGCCTGCTTCCTCCTCTCTCTCTGCCTGCCTCTCTGCCTACTTGTGATCTCTGTCTGTCAAATAAATAAACAAAATCTTTAAAAAAAAAAAATACGGTGAAATAAACTTCGAGACTGCAAAAATCATTAACCTTCCTGACTCAATGTTTTGTACAAGAGCCATAACCCCTAAATCCCAGCCAGACACCTGGATGGATGAACACTGAGAAAATACTCAACAGCACCTAAAATACCAACCACAAGGGTACCGACCATGGAAAACTACAGACAGCACTTAGGACAGGTAATGGTATTCAATTCTGTATTCAATTCTGTAATTATTCACCAGGTTTCAGAGGTAAAAACAAAGTAATATTTCTACCAAGACAATCTTTCATCCAAACTTCTTCAGCTTCTGACCTCTACCCCAAAAATGAAGCGGGAGGCATCTGGCTGGTTCACTAGGTAGAACATGTAACTCTATTTTTTTTTTTTTAAAGATTTTATTTATTTATTTGACAGATCACAAGTAGGCAGAGGCAGGCAGGGGGGCGGGGGAGCAGGCCCCCTGCTGAGCAGAGAGCCCAACGTGGGGCTCGATCTCAGGACCCTGGGATCATGACCTGAGCCGAAGGCAGAGGCTTTAACCCACTGAGCCACCCAGGTACCCCAGAACATGTAACTCTTAATCTTAGGGTCATGAGTTCAAGCCCCATGTTGCAGGTACAATCTACTTAAAATTTTTATTTTTATTTTTTGAAGATTTTATTTATTTGACAGACAGATCACAAGTAGGCAGAGAGGTAGGCAGAGAGAGAGGAAGGGAAGCAGGCCCCCCACTGAGCAGAGAGCCCGATTAGGGGCTTGATCCCAGGACCCTGGGACCATGACCTGAGCCAAAGGCAGAGAGGCTTTCACCACTGAACCACCCAGGCGCCCCTCTACTTAAAATTTTTTAAAAAGGGGAGCCTGGGTGGCTCAGTCCTTAAGCATCTGCCTTTTACTCAGGTGATGATCCCAGGACACCGGGATCCAGCCCCGCATGGGGCGCCCTGCTCAGCCCGAAGCCTGCTTCTCCCTCTTCCACTCCCCCTGCTTGTGCTCCTCTCTCACTGGGTCTGTCAAATAAATAAAATCTTTAAAAACAAATAAATCAAATGTAAAATACATTTTAAAGCGCAGTGTGGCTTTCCTGTATCAGGGACAGTCTTTATCTAGGCCGCTACCGAAGATCTGGTCCTCGGCTTTTCTGGAGTCAGTTCCAGTCGCTCTGCGTTCAATGAGACCTACTCTCGGGTTATTATTTACGTGAGGTAAAACTCAAATTTACCAACTCATTTCATTAAGAAATCCTAGTCAAGTTTTCTTTTTTTTAATTTATTTATCTGTCAGAGAGGAAGAGAGAGAGACAGCACACACGCAGGCAGAGAGGCAGGCAGAGGCGGAGAGAGAAGCAGGCTCCCCACTGAGCAAGAAGCCCGATGCAGGACTCGATCCCAGGACCTGGGATCATGACCTGAGTGGAAGGCAGCGGCTTAACCACTGAGCCCCCAGGGATCCCCCTAGTCAAGTTTTGATTAAATTAGTAATGAAGGCACCATCCATCCTAGTCTAAAGTACATAAACCAACAGAAACATCTTCAGTGAGAAGTAAAAATAATTTCAAGTATCACTTAATTCTAAGGAAAATGTAAAATGGCACCTCAAACTTTTCAAAATAAATTGTATCCTAAAAAAGAAATTTCCTCGGGGTGCCTGGGTGGCTCAATGGGTTAAAGCCTCTGCCTTCAGCTCAGGCCCTGGTCTCAGAGTCCTGGGATCGAGCCCCGCACCGGGCTCTCTGCTCAGCCGGAGGCCTGCTTCCTCCTCTCTCTCTGCCTGCCTCTCTGCCTGCTTGTGATCTCTGTCTGTCAAATAAACAAATAAAATCTTTAAGAAAAAAAAAAAAAAAAGGAAAAGAAATTTCCTCAAAATGATGAGCACAAACAGAAAAGTTAAAATTCCTCATCTAAGATGTCACACATTTTGCCGTAACAGGGTGCCTAAGATAACTGGAAAGGATCTAATGGTTCAATCAGCTGACTATCCTAAACAAGTTTCGGCTGCATTAAAATTAATCTCGGTCATCATATAATACTGTATCCCCACAATCTTCTAGGCCGCCGAAATCCTTCTACCTCTGAAGCTGATGGCACTGAACACCTCCACGTTGTACCTATAATCACTAAGTGGTAAAAGCTGAAGAATCGGTTTTCCAGGAAAGGTTCCATCCCTAAATTTCAGGTACAGATACTACAGTCAGTTCGGACCGCAAACCCAGAGCTTGTGTCTTCAATCTCCTTCAACGTGCTACCATTCGTTCCAATTACGTCTGCTTAGTAGCTGCTACAGAAGACCTGTTTCAGGTTAATTCACTGACCCTATTAATTTGGCTTCTGAAGGATATCAAAGACATTAACTTGATTCGTTTATTACCCAAGTGGGGCATTTGCCTGACACATTTTACAGAGCAGAACCTTTTTTTTTTTTTTTTTTTTTAACATAAGAAGCTTCTACCTGGGAAAAACAAGGTAAACTGCTTGGGATTACAGAATTAAGTAGAATATAACAGAGATCTGACTGATCTTAATACTCCATGTTCTTTTAAACCGTACCATCTACTGAAAAATTTATTTTTTTAAAAAGACTCTATTTATTTATTTGAGAAAGGGAGCACAAGTGGGGGAGCATCGGCAGAGAGAGAAGCAGGCCCTCCTCACCCCCAAGCAAGGAGCCTGATGTGGGAATCAACCCCGACCCTGATCGTGACCTGAGCCACCCAGGCACCCAAATTTAATCAGATTGTTAATGTTTCCCAAATTCCACTATTCACAATATTTAAATTCCAGAAAAACATTTCGTTTTCTGAGATTTAGACAAAAACGATCATGGGATTTTTAGGTCCATGCACTAACCTGCATTCTAAAAAATAAAAATCACCAGCTTCAAGAGGAAAAAAAATCCTTAATTCTAAAAAAGAGAGTTTTGGGGATGGGAGGGATGGGGTGGCCGGGTGATGGACACTGGGGAGGGCATGTGCCATGGTGAGTGCTATGAATTGTGTAAGCCTGATGATTCACAGACCCGTACCCCCAAAACAAGAAATACATTATATGTTAATAAAAGTAATTAATTAACTAAAAATTTAAAAAGAGAGTTTCATTATCTCCAAAGTATTACCACAGAAAATACTTATTAACAAAGTAAAGCATGGCACACACCAAGTGATCAAAGTTAACCTAGTCAAGGACAAACAGACCTCACATCCCACCCAACAGACTGTACCAAGAACACTGTGATATTCCTGCCTAAATACATCGGGCAAAACCAAGCTGAGGGACATTCTGTAAAACAACTACATCTTCAAAAAGGTCAAGGGCACCAATTTCAAAGGCCAAGGAGCTGTCCTAACGTGAGGTGTATTAGAGGAACAAGGCAACTGAGTGAAAACTGGATTAGACAGAGCCTTTTGCTCTGAAGAGACATCTGGCAGGGCTGCCCTGGATCAGGCTGTGAGCCTGGGTCCTGGGATGGAGCCCCCCACCGGACTCCCTGCTCAGTGGGGCGTCAGCTTCTCCCTCTCCTCTCTCCGTCTGCCTCCCCTTCTCAGCCTCTCTCCCTCTCAAATAAATAAATAAAATCTTGGGAAAAAAAAAAAAAGCGACATCTGGCAAATCCTGAATGGGGTTTTTGGTTGAAGGATATATGGGAAATTTGTTTGCTGTCAGTTTCAGAGTGTCCCACATAATGTTTAAAGCACTAAGTACATATAAGCTAATCAAAATTTTTCTACTTTTGCCTTATCTCATGGGTGTTGAAGTCTTGCTGCCTTTTTTTTTTTTTAAGATTTTATTTATTCATTCCACACAGAGAGATCACAAGCAGGCAGAGAGGCAGGCAGAGAGAGAGGAGGAAGCAGGCTCCCCGCTGAGCAGAGAGCCCGATGTGGGTCTCGATCCCAGGACCCTGAGATCATGACCTGAGCCGAAGGCAGAGGCTTAACCCACTGAGCCACCCAGGCACCCCAAACCTGGGCCTTTTAATTTGGACAGTATTTGTTACTGACCATGTGTCTCTGCTCTAGACTGGGGTGGGAGGAGGAATCCTGCCACTCCAGCACTAACACAGTGCCTGGCACATAGTAAGCATTCTTGACACATGTGCTAATTCAACAATGAATCCTAAACTTCTGGTGGATGTTTTCCCCCCAATATTAGAACTTAGCCACATGGAGGCTATCAGATAATAGCTCGCTGGCTAAAATGTCTAAGTCAGAAAGTGTAATCGATAATTTGATCCCAAGGAACTGTCTGGGTCACTCAGTCGATAAGCATCTGCCTTTGGCTCAAGTCATGAGGGTCATGGGATCCAGCCCCATATTGGGCTCCCTGCTCACCGGGAAACCTGCTTCTCCCTCTTCCACTCCCCCTGCTTCTGCTCCCTTTCTCTTTTCTTTTAGAAATAAAATTAGAAATCCCTAAGATGAACCACTGCTCAAGATGGATTTTTAAGTCAAGGTTTTTTAAGTTTTGATGACTGGCTCTGCTTACGTTTTAAGATGTTTAATTCTTCATTTCTACCTGCTGCAATAAAGCTGGTAATCATGTCAGTAAAACCCAAGCACTCTCAAGAAGAAACAAAATACATTTGGAAGGTTAAGATTTGAAATGACCTGTAACGGTTATATTTATGCCTAAAACTTTACACCCTTCACCACCACATTTTAAAAAACATGTTGAGATACCTAACAAAAATAGCTACATTTTCTTTTTTTTTTTTTTTTTTTAAAGACAAGTGAAAGGAAGAATTACAAAATAAAATGAAGCCAGGGAAGAGAATCTGCCCAGCTGATGATCCCAAGTTCAGTCCTGAACCCCACAAGTAGCCAAAGCAATGTCCTTGAAAAACAACCAAAAAAGCACCTTATCAACTTTTCTTGGTACTAGAGTTTAAGAGAAAATGTTTGCAAATGCACAGACTATCCTTTTAAATTGACAGTCCAGATCTGGCTCTACCAATATACTAAGAATGTATCCTTTTGACCTTATTAGAAATTTAAAAATTATTTAGGAAAAAAAATTACTTAGGACTGGGAAAGGTAGATCAGTGTTCTTTTTCTAACTCTGCATGAATGGGAAGAGGAAATGAAAATCAAGTAACTATGACCTACAAAGTCCCATCTTTATTTTTGCTCAATGCACTGTTCACAGGCAACAAGGCAAAGCTATCATGAAAACCAAGTTTGGAATCAGACCGAAGTTCTGAATTCAAGTTCTAGCTCCAGTACTAGATATGACTGACCCTGGGATTCTTGAACCCCAAACCTACTACTCTGGAAAATGACAACAGTATGTGTACTTACCTCACAAAGTTATCAGACTGTAAGTTAAGTACCTGCTGGTGTTTCACACAAGCATTCAGTAAATTAACCATTTAAAAATTTAGATTTCAGGGTGCCTGGGTGAAGCCTCTGCCTTCGGCTCAGGTCATGATCCCAGGCTCCTGGGATCGAGCCCCACATCAGGCTCTCTGCTCCACGGAGAGCCTGTTTCCTCCTCTCTCTCTCTGCCTGCCTCTCTGCCTACTTGTATCTCTGTCAAATAAATAAATAAAATCTTTAAAAGAAAAAAAAAAGAATTTAAATTTCACTCAAATAGTTACTTTCCAAACACATATGTACCTATTTATTTGCATATAAACTCTCCAAATCTAACTCTGATAAAATGAAGATTTCCCAACTAGTTGCCTTAATTACCACTAAATAAAATAACCTATTATCTGACGGGCAGGAAAACTAATGAGAAAAGTGTCAAAATAAACCACTGTTTTTTTCCCCATTTATTTTCCCCAACGTTATTGGGGAATACTGTCTCTCTCAAATAAATAAATAAATCATAAAAAAATAAATACACCATGCATGTATTTAGATCAAATGTGGTCCTCAAAAATTGTTTTAGATTTAATTTTAAAGTCACCTTACCCCAGGGCGCCTGGGTGGCTCAGTGGGTTAAGCCGCTGCCTTCGGCTCAGGTCATGATCTCAGAGTCCTGGGATCGAGTCCCGCATCGGGCTCTCTGCTCAGCAGGGAGCCTGCTTCCCCCTCTCTCTCTGCCTGCCTCTCCATCTACTTGTGATTTCTCTCTGTCAAATAAATAAATAAAATCTTAAAAAAAAAAAAAAAAGTCACCTTACCCCAAATATCTAAAACAAAGAACCTAGAGTAAACTTACACACTCAACTGAAGAGTCTTTATCCTAAAGCTCTCAACAACATGATCTGCCCAGACCAGTATCCTTCAAGAAATAGGTTGTGTCCTGAGGCTTCGCAGAACACGCCCAGACGGCCCTCAACATGCTGGTGAGTAAGGACTGCTCCAAAAGCATAAGGGACTCCTTTTCCCCAAAGCTTAAACCCAGCCGATGAACAGTGAACAGCTCAGCCACTCATTCTGCAGGTGTAAGAAAACTGTTCCGGGGCACTTGGGGGGCTTAGTCGGTTGAGCATCTGCCTTGGACTCAGGTCATGATCTCAGGGCTGGGAGGGAGCCCTAAGTCAGGCTCCCTGTCCCCCTGCCCCTCCCCCTGCTTGCTCATGTTCAGGCTCGCTCTCTCTCAAATAAATACATCTCTAAAAAAATTCTTAAAAAAACTATTTTAAAAAGTGAGTTCTTAAAGACCATTGTTAAAAAAAAAAAAGTTCTTCCAACAGATAAGGCTATAAATAAAGGAAAAACTATGAAATAAGGAGACTCAAAAAGTGAGTATCTAGTCAAGGGACTACCCCACTATTTCACAACATACCCCAGAAAAAAGTATGCTAAAACCTTTGCAGAAGCAATCAACATGATAATAATTTTTTAAAGTAGGCTCCATACCCAGTGTGGAGCCCAAAGTAGAGCGTGCACTCAGGAGCCTGAGGTTCAAGACTTGAGCGGAGATCTAGAGACGGACACCTGACCGACTGAGCCACGCAGGCCCCAGAAAAATAAATTTTAACTTACTATAACAAATACTAAGCTACAGACTACATATGCAAATGGAATTCAAACTCAACAGCTATCCTCAAAGGGGTAGGACCCACAGGATCAACAATCTCCACACGCTCTGCCTAACCAGGGCTCCCTTTAACCAAACACCTAAACTGGATCGAACTCTTCACTCCTCTCTGCTTCTACAATTACACTGTAATATAATCAATACAGCAGTTTCAAAAAATTATTTCTTTGGCCACACTATAAAAAAACTTCAAGAATCCAAAAGCCACTTTAAGGATTTAAAAAGGAAGGACAGGGCACTTGGATGGCTCAGTGGGTTAAGCCGCTGCCATTGGCTCAGGTCATGACCTCAGGGTCCTGGGATCGAGTCCCACATCGGGCTCTCTGCTCAGCAAGGAACCTGCTTCCCTCTCTCTCTCTCTCTCTCTCTCTCTCTCTGCCTGCCTCTCTGCCTACTTGTGATCTCTGTCTGTCAAATAAATAAATAAAATCTTAAAAAAATAAATAAATAAAAATAAAAGTAAAGAATAAAAAGGAAGTACAGAGGCTCCTGGTTGGCTCCATCAGTTAAGCATCTGCCTTTGGCTCAGGTCATAATCCCAGGGTTGTGGGATCAAGCCCCGCATCGGGCTCCCTGCTCAGCTCCCTCTCCCTCTGCCCCTCTCCCCGACTCTCTCGTTCACGCTCTACCAAATAAATAAATAAAATCTTAAAAAAGTAAATTAAAAAGGAAGGACATTCTGACACATCCTGTAACACGGATGAACCTTGGAGACATTATGCTAAGCAAAGCAAACCAGTCAGGGAAGGACCAATTCTATACTTGTGCAGTCCCTGAAATCATTAAATCACAGGCAGAAAGTATAACAGTGGGTGCAAGGGGCTGGGGTAAGGGGAAACCTAGACTGTGTTTAACAGGCAGTTTCAGGTTAGGAAGATGAAAAAGTCCCAGGGATGCCTGCGTGGCGCAGACTCTTGGTTTTGGCTCAGGCCATGATCTCTGAACTATGCACTTAGAAATGGTTAAAATGGGCACCTGGTCCCCTCAGTCAGTAGCGCACACAACTCCTGATCTCATGGTCATGAGTTTGAGCCCCATGTTGGGCATGGAACCTACTTAAAAAAAAAAAAATGGTTAAAATCATTACTTATATATGGGACGCCTGGGTGGCTCAGTTGGTTGGATGACTGCCTTCGGCTCAGGTCATGATCCCAGAGTCCTGGGATCGAGTCCCACATCAGGCTCCCAACTCCACGGGGAGTCTGCTTCTCCCTCTGAACTTCCCCTCGATCATGCTCTCTCTGTCTCTCTCTCAAATAAATAAATAAAATCTTTAAAAAAAAAATCATTACTTATATGACTCTGTAGTATCTTCATTGCAAGTATTATGTAGCTATCATAATAATTAACAATACTCTAAATATAAACTATAAGTGAAAAATGGTCCAGTTCTGTGGTATGTATATTTTGTAACTTCTTTTTTTTTTTAATCACTATGAGGAACCACTTGAAAGAAAGAAGTGTTCATGGTGGAGATAGCAGACACAAATTTATTCTTTACAAAGGGGACAAGCGCTATTTACATGGGTTTTCTATACTTTGGGGACTTTTGTTCAGATCTATCCAAATTCTTCTGCTCCAAAAAAAACCATTAAAAAGAAAAACAATGATCCAGCAATTCCACTCCTGAGTATATACACAAAAGATCGGAGAACAGGCTCCAGAACACACTGGTGAACCAATATCCACAGCAGCCCAAAGGCAGAAGCAATCTAAGTGTCCACCAACGGATGAAAGCACCAATAAAACGCTGGACACTGTGTGGTGGTGCAACACCCCTCAGCGGTAGAGAGCTGAGTGGAGTTCAGACAAGGGCCACAACACAGTGAGCCTGGAAACAATGCGCTACGTGAAATAAACCAGACACAAAATAACCAACATGGCATGATTCCACTTTAAAACAGAGAGGCAAGGGGCCCCTGGCTGCCTCAGTCAATACAACTTGTTACTTTTGGGGCACCTGGGTGGCTCAGCGGGTTGAGCCTCTGCCTTCTGCTCAGATCATGATGTCAGGGTCCTGGAATCGAGTCCAGCATCAGGCTCTCTGCTCGGCGGGGAGCCTGCTTCCCCCCCGCCCCCCACCCTGCCTGCCTCTCTGCCTACTTGGGCAGAAAAAAGAAGGAACGTGTTACTCTTAACTCAGGGTTGTGAGTTCAAGCCCATGTTAGACACACAGCCTACTTAAAACTAAATGAATAGGGGCGCCTGGGTGGCTCAGTGGGTTGGGCCTCTGCCTTCGGCTCAGGTCATAATCCCCGGGTCCTAGGATGAAGCCCCACATCCGGCTCTCTGCGCAGCGGGGAGCCTGCTTTCCCCTCTCTGCCTGGCTCTCTGCCTACTTGTGATCTCTGTCTGTCAAATAAATAAAAAGATCTTAAAAAAATAAAATAAATGAATAAATCAAGTAAGTAAGTAATAAAGAATAAAATAGGCAAATTCATAGAGACAGAAAGTGTATGAGAGGTTACCAGAGGCTGGGGGAGAAGAGAAATGGTGAGTTATTGCTTAATGGGTACAGAGTGTCTATTTGGGGTGGGAAAAAACAAAAAGAGTTTAGAAACAGTGGTGATGAACTGTACAACATTCTGAATGTAATTAATGTCACTGAGCAAAAAAATGCTTAAAAAAATAAAGAAAAGCTTAAATATACTTCAAGTGGCACAAAGGAAGAGAAGGAACAGGAGGAAGAAGTGAAGCGAACGGGTTTCCCGGTAACTGTTCAGCCAGTTTTCAAACTCAGTCCAGAACGAGGCTCAATCTCTATTTGCTCACTTATAAAGTGGGTATACCACACGCTGTCATCCTTCTCTGTCACATGACCGATGACATACTGTAACTGAAGTGTTTGCTGCCGGGCCACAAGTAAGATAGCTCCGCCTTCCTTTCCTTCTTTAACTACCCTGGAAAATGACGACTACTTTCAACTCCTTTACTACGTTCTAACTCAAATACGCAACATCACCAGTAGGGAAAGAGGTCGCTACCTCTAAAACTGGTGAGGGCTGAAGACAAAGTAGGCGCAGAGAATTTATGCACTAAGTAAACAGGTCCAGAAGGCTATTTTTCGATGATGAATTCACTATTCACAAGGTAGACATGTTTCATCTCCATGACACAAATTTATAAGTTCTCAGCTCGTCTGAAGCAGATACCCCAAATAAAACCAAACTCTTCACTACTCTGTAGAATTATACTATAAAATAACCACATACACGAACTTTTAGGGGAAAAAAGAAACACGTTATTTCCTTTAGCCCTTCTACAAATACAAAACAATTCAACAGTTACAAGGAAAAGAATCCCAAGAAGTCCCTGCCTTTCCAGAGCTTATATTCTTCAGTGTGGGGAGATGAACCCTGTAGTCAGGATTACTGGGACAATGTTTATTTCCTTAGAAAATTCAGTTTCTCAGAAGTATTCAACACAGTGCTTTTATGGCTAATTTTACTGAATACTTTCTGTCGGCCACATACCATCCCAAGCACTGTCTTTCACTCAATCCTCACAACAACCTGTAAGAGAAACAGGGTTCTCTCATCACCATCCCTGTTTTTTTAAACAGGGAAAATGAGGCACAAAACAGTGTAGAGAATTGCTCAAGGTTAACGACCAGGAGGTGCACCAGGCAGGATCGGAACCCGTGTCTAGGTCACAATCTTCTCCCACGATCATAAACACATTTTGCCTCTTAAGTTACATTTTAAATAAACTCATTCTTTAAAAATCCTCTATAGTTTTTGGTTTTTGGTTTTTTTTTTTTTTTGAAGATTTTATTTATTAGAGAGAGAGCAGGACCTCTCTCTCCTGAGAGAGAGAGGGAGAAGCAGAGAGAAACCTTCCGCAGACTCCATCCTGAGCCCCACGCGGGGCTCGATCTCATAACCCTGAGCCCTGAGATCACTACCTGAGCAGAAACCAAGAGTCAGACCCTCAATGAACTGAGCCACCCGGCGCCTCAAAAGCCCTCTACGGTTTTCAGTCAAGCTACAACCAAGGAACAACGAGTCAATTCTCCCATCAACTAAAAATCCCTGGCTCTTTCGAACTTTCTCTTGTGTTCCCACTCCGCCAAAGTGAAAAGAGCAGAAGAGTTAAGTGCCAGAAAGAAAACACAAACAAGCCAGGGTAGAAAGACGAGGACTGCAGAAACAAAGAGAAAGAAAGAAAACCAACACAGGAAAACTGCCGTGGCGAGAGTTCCAGCAAAGCACAGACCAGAGAGGAGAATGGTAAAGGACAAAAAAAAAAAAAAAAGGAAGATGAATGTCAAGACGCTACCGTCAGGACTTGCGATGATTTTACCCACATCACTGTCCCACTGTACTTACAGCCTTTAAATACTAATTCTCAATTTTATTCCCTAGACAAGTCACCTCAGGCTACACTCTGGCCAACCGAGTATTGTGCAGGCTGCGATGTTGCCACTTAGACGGCCTTGAAGGGCGCCTGGGTGGCTCCGTGGGTTAAGCCTCTGCCTTCAGCTCAGGTCATGATCTCAGGGTCCTGGGATCGAGCCCCGCATCGGGCTCTCTGCTCAGCGGGGAGCCTGCTTCCCCCTCTCTCTCTGCCTACTTGTGATCTCTCTGTTAAATAAATAAGTAAAATCTCAAAATAATAATAATAATAAACTGCCTTGGGGAGCGCCTGGGTGGCTCAGCCATTAAGCATCTGCCTTCAGCTCAGGTCAGGATTCCAGGGTCCTGGGGATTGAGCCCCATATGGGGGTCCCTGCTTCTCCTTCTCCAGCTCCCCCTGCTTGGGTTCCCCCTCTCGCTGTCATAATAAAATCTTAAAAAAAAGGGGCGCCTGGGTGGCTCAGTGGGTTAAGCCGCGGCCTTCGGCTCAGGTCATGATCTCAGTGTCCTGGGATCGAGCCCCGCATCGGGCTCTCTGCTCAGCAGGGAGCCGGCTTCCCTCTCTCTCTCTGCCTGTTTCTGTGCCTACTTGTGATCTCTCTCTGTCAAATAAATAAATAAAATCTTTAAAAAAAAAAATCTTAAAAAAACCACCTTGATTACAAGAAATCTCAACTTCACAATTATAACCAACCAACTGATTTCATTTCCAACTTTCTTTCAGTTAGTAACAATGAATAAGCTTCACCCAATGAATGTATACAACTTTTGAAAAAAATGATCCAATGATCATCAGTAGATTGCTACTGATAAAACTTCTGGGAATTACTCTTGAGGTAAATTGCCTCTAATGTATTTCTAAAACAGTATTTCTAGCAGAAATACTGTCCTCAGAGTATTCTCAACTCTTCAGAAAATTTTTTTCGCTTAGACATACATAAAAATCACTTGATCGGCATCTGTTTAAGCCATCGGTCAAAACAATTTCATGTGAATTATACCACAACAGTTACCAAGAGAACTGCAATATTTAAAAATGCATGTTTTCAATGAAGAAACCACGGCAAAACCGAGTCAGGTAGAACGCAATGCAGAAGCTAGCCAACACTAATAAAGGGAAAAAGTTAAGTGTTTAGTAATTTCTCAGTGTCTTATTTACGGCTCCTTTAATAACAACCTGGAGAAAGGGTGCTTGTCCTCCAGGCTTTGGGTTGGAACACACAAGCCATCTATGCGTCGTCAAAAATGACAGAACATTCCTCCTACCTAACTTGAGTCACTTTCTCCAGAAAGAAATCCATTACAATGAACTCAAAACTTTCTCAAGACTTGTGCCCTAAGAAAAAGAACCTCAGAACCTACAAATTTAATGACCATCTTTGTAGTCATTCTTAAAAGTAAACCAAATGGGGGTGCCTGGCTGCTCAGTCAGTGTGCAGAGCGCCACTCCTGATCTCAGGGCCCAGGGTTCAAGCCCCCGTAGGGCATACAACCAACATTAAAATAAATAAGTAAATAAACCAAACCACTGGAAGTGCCTGGGGCTTGTGAAGAGGAGTGGGTGGGGAGACTCAGGGCTGCAGGAGATAAGCGCCTCCCAAATCTCAGTATCAAGATCAGGCCCTATCAGGCCTTTCAGATTTCCCGATTACACTCAGGGTGTGAAGGGATGCTCCCGCCACCTCTGGGAGGAGGTAGTAAGCGCCGGTGCTGTAAATACATTACAAAATGATTCAGAGTAGGAAAAAAGCCAAGATTATTTAGGTTTCTAATTTTGTCCTGTACTTTTAAATCCATGCCTCCTTTTAAAACCTGAGATGAAAATCTAGAGTAGGGGCGCCCGGGTGGCTCAGTGGGTTAAGCCTCTAACTTCAGCTCAGGTCATGATCCCAGGGTCCTGGGATCGAGCCCCGCATCGGGCTCTCTGCTCAGTGAGGAGCGTGCTCCCCCACCCCCCAGCCTATTTGTGATCTCTGTCAAATAAATAAATATCTTAAAAAAAAAAAAAAAAAAGAAAAAATCTCTTAGAGTAAATTTCCTACACTCATAACTGAATTTTGCACCGTAGGGAACAGCTCTCAAAGCGCCACCAGTGCAGTGAACCAGGCAACACCGCCTGTGAACTAGTTAGAAATGCAAATGACAGGGTGCCACCCCAGACCTGCAGAATCCCAACGTCTCGGGTGGGGCTCCGCACTTGTGTTTTAACAAGCCCTCCAGGGGTTGCTGGTGCTCAAGGGCTTAGGGGTTGAGAGTCAGACCCGCTAGGATCAAATCCTGGGGTAAGGCTGACTTGCTGAATAATCAGGAGTAAATTACTCAGCTTCTCTAGACTTGTTCCTCATCGACACAAGGGAATCACGGGGTTGTTTTGAAGATTAAATAAGAAAATAAACGTTAAGCGCTCAGGAGGGATGCCCGGCACCTGTTGCTGCTGTTACTCCCCTATGCAAGGCCCTGTGACCGTCTGTACACTGAGAGGAGAGACAAAGGTAGAAAAGGCTTAATCCCTACCCTCCTACCCACTGACCACCTAGGCAGACACGAGTGCACAGGCGCAGAACCAAACACTCACAGGGGAACTGAAGATACCCTCCTAGAAGGGGCACACAAGCTGACCGGGACTCCTCACGAAGAAACCAATTCTGACCCAACAACGCAAGGGACAGCTTTCAGTAACTGCCTGCGAGCAAGAACAGAGTCCCAAAGTCTGCAGAAAAAGTCCTTCCCGACGAAAGGTGTGAGCCAAAGTCCAAAGGCGGCAAAAGGGGATTCCGCGCCAGGCGGTACCACTCTGGAGCTGAAGAATGGACAAAACGGGGGCGCCTGGGTGGCTTAGGTCGTGATCTCAGGGTCCTGGGATCAAGTCTGACATCAGTCTCTCCACCGCTGAGCAGGGAACCTGCTTCCCCCCTCTCCCTCTGCCTGCCTCTCTGCCCACTTGTGATCTCTCTGTGTCAAGTAAATAAGCAAAATATTAAAAAAAAAAAAAAAGATTTGGGGGCGCCTTGGTGGCTCAATGGGTTGAGCCTCTGCCTTCGGCTCAGATCATGGTCTCAGGGTCCTGGGATCGAGCCCTGCTCCGGGCTCTCTGCCCAGCGCAGAGCCTGCTTCTCCCCTTTCTCTCTCTGCCTCCCTATGATCTCTATGTCAAATAAATAAAATCTTAAAAAAAAAAAAAAGGAAAAGAACGGACAAAACAAATATGCAGACGCAGCAGCACATAAAATGTCATTCCCCGTCCTAGGCCTCAGCCCCGCGGGAAGGCTCGGCCTCCGCAGGGTTCCCCGAGGCACCCTCGTTTGCAAACCAACTTCCCCTGCGGATCCCCGAGCGCCCCAACGCGGCTCTTCCGCCCTCGGGCCGGTCCAGCCATTGTCTGCGGCGCGGCCGAAGGCGGCGCAGGGAGGCGTCCGCTCGGAGCCCCGCATCCGCGGCGGCGGGCGACGGCTGCGGCCGCACGGGACCCCGGAGCGTCCCGAGCCGCACGACAAAGACCACACAGCTCGCTTCCCTGAAGGGCGCCACTTGCACGAAGGAGGGGACAGGTTCGTCCCACCCGCATGCGGCCGCGGGGCCGGCGCGGTCCGCGCGGCTTCTGGCCAGGGCCCGAAGGCCGAGGCTTTCCTTCCGGTCATTGTGTCCATTTCCCCCCGAAGCACAGGCCCCGCGGGGACGGCGCGCCGGCCGGGCCCGGGACAAAGCCCCACTCCGGGCTCCACCTGGGCGCGGGCAGGGGCGGGGAGGAGCGGGCGCGGGGAGGAGCGGGCGCGGGGAGGGGCGGCGCGGCCCGTTTGCCCGCCTGCCCGCCTGCCCGCCGGCCGCAGTATCCAGGCAGCGCCGCGGCGCCGCCCCGGCCGCCCGCCGGCCAATCGCGCGCGTCTGCCGCCCGGGCGCACGAGCCCCGGAGACACCAGGCCGAGCGCGACCCCACGGCTCGGGCCTGGCACCGCGCGCGCCCCCGCACCGCCCGAGCCGGCCAATCAGCGGCCGGGCATGCGCAGCCCGCAGGCTCGCTCGCGCGCGGGCCTCACGCGTGCGCCCCCCCCGCGCGGCGCCGGCGCGCGCGCCCCTCCCCCCCGCCCCCCCCGGCGGCCCCGTGCAACCGCCGTCCCCCGCGACCGCGGCGGCTCCTGCCCCACCCCCCACGCCGGCGGCCCGGGGGGTGCGGGGGGCAGCGGGGGGCAGCGGGGGGCAGCGGGGGGAGGGGGCTCCAGGCCACCCCACCGCGGCCGCCGCCGACCCCCCACCCCCGTCGGGGGCAGGCCCCGGAGGGGGCGCGTCTCGAATAAAGGCCCCGCTCGTGATGGCCCCCGGGGCGGGGGCCGGGGGCTGAGGCGACAGGGACTCACCCGAGTGCAGCCGCCTCCAGGCAGCGCCGGGGCCGGGGGAGCCGAAGGGAAGCGAGTGTGGGCCGCGCGCGAGCTGCGGCCGCGGCGGGGCAGCTTCGGCGGAGGCGAGCGGGCGAGCGGGCAGGAGGTGAGAGGGCGAGGGGCCCGGGCGTCTCGGCCGAGCTCCTGTCACCGCCGCATGGCCGCCCCGGCAGGGCCTCGCTCAGCGCCGAGATCCGCTCACAGGGGACCGGGGGAGAGGCCGGGGTAACCGCGGCAGGCGGGCGGCCTCAGCCGGAGAGCGCGTGCGGGGAAGCGGGGGGGCGATCGGTGGCCCCTTTTCTCTGCTCTCCGAGCTTCTCTCTCACCCTCCTCCTCCTCCTCCTCCTTTTTTTTTTTTTTTTTTTTTTTTTTTTGTTCCTCGAAGGCGCGCTGCGCCTGCGCACCCGCAGCGCCGCCCAGCGGGAGTTGTAGTTCCGGGTCCGTCCCCACCAACGCGGCGGCGGGGGCGGCGGACTACGACTCCCAGGAAGCCTCGCGCGGGCGAGCCCCGAACCCGGGGACGCGGCGAGCGCGGCGCCCGGCCCTCTCCGGCAAGGACTGTCAATGGAGGCGCGGGTGGTGGGAGCGAGAACATGGCTGCACCTGGGGCCTGCGCGGCCGCCGGGTGGGGGAGGGGAGCCGGGGCGCGGGGCGCCTCTCTAGGCCGGGGCAGGCGGCCCCCGCTTGCTCAGCGCGGCGCTGCCGCCGGCCTCAGCCACCGTCCAGGGCTCGCACTCACTGTTGCACCCGAGATTCCCCGCCGATGGCGAGGCCGGAACGCGGCGAGGGCCGGGGCGTCCCCAGGCCGGCCGGCCCCTCTCGGTGCTCCGCCAAGGGACCTCCTCCGCCCCGCACCCCCCTCGGGGACACAAAGAACTCCTCTGTTAGTTTTGAAAGCTTTTGCCCCCCAAAGCGGCCGGAGGAGACCGTTGCCCCAACTTGGGACGGGGCGACGGGAGGGGACGCGCCTGCCTTTCTGGACCCGCAGCCCCCCGCCCCGCCCCCGCCCCAGGCTCTGCTCCCGCGCCCCCGCCGGACGCGGGGAAGCCAAGTGGCGGGGAAGCCACGGAGCGGGCGCGGAAAACCTGCCCCGCAGCCGCTCGTTTTGCTCGGTCCACCGCGCCGACAGGCGACCGAACATCCCGCCCTCCACCCCCCCAATGATCCTTTCAACTTGGGGAGCCTTCGAGAAGGACGAGACCCGGCTCTCGCCCCCTCCGTGGAACTCCGAAGTTCTTACAACACTCGAGCCCGGAGGTCGTTAGGGGGTTCTGCAAAAGCACGAGACCGAACGAGGTCGCGATTCCTGTCCCCGGCCGGGGCGGTGGGGGGGGACCCCCACGCCGGCCGCCCCCCCCCCCGCATCCCCCCCCCCGCCCCCCCGCCCCCACCCCCACCCCCTCCTCCTCGGTAGGTGGCGACCACGGCGCTTTTTCCAGCCTTTGTCGCTGGAAAGAAAACTTTCCGGGCAGCCGGTCTTTTTTGATGTAGGTCCAAGAGCTGCCCTCGGAGTCCTCGTTCACCGAGCGGCGCGCCCCGTCTTTCCCGCATGGACCGCACCCAGAGTGCCGCCTCTCGAGTTTCCAGGCCGGGTTTTGGGTTTTTGGGTTTGTTTTTTGTTTTTTTTTTTTAATTAGATAGAGACTTTATACGGATCCCTGCGGGAGCAGTCTGATGGCAGACGGTCCCCACACGTCCACGGTTTCCCCTACAACCTTTTCCCAGGCATGTTCGTCCCCGCCTCCTGCGATCGTCGAGGCTCCCTCCGAGGCGTTCCCCGCGTTTTCCCAACAACAGTTTTCTTGGGAAATGCAGTCGCATTTCATTAACGCCTTGGAATATTGAATTTAAAGTGCGTGTTCCCAGGAGCACGTACAAGCGACGGATGTCGAAGGAACCCAGGTAACTTTGGGGACGTCCGCCGTGGAGCCGAGAGGGGCAGCCGGCCTTGCCGGGGCCGACACTCAGCTGCTCTGGGCGTCGGTGAGGGTGTTTTGCCCCGGAAGGTCCAGGACAGCGGAGGAAGGACGCACTGGGTGTCCTGGTGTCATGGAGTCGCATCTGGAGAGTGTCAGAAAGTGAGCCGGAGAGGCAGAAGTTCATGTAGTCCAGATTACACTTGTCATCATTAAAAGCGTGTTTGCCCCCGGCGTCTAGGAGTTTCACGCTCCAGTGAGGAAGGTTGCTGCTGCTTCATGAAACACTCCCAAGTTCTTTGGGGTTGAAGCAATTCCTAAAACCATGGAGTCCTAAAGCAGTTCCTCAAGCCTCAGCTGGCTTTGAATTGGCCCTTTCGAGACAAGGACAGGTGTATGCAATGGTGTGTGGTTCCCACTCATTTCTTCTGCCTACTGCCGTTGGGGACTGTACCCCTCACATTCATGTCTTAGAGTCACAAATACGCTTTTATGTCTCTTAAGCCCTGGCTCACCGCCTTGTCAGTTACTGGTGGTAACTTACATACTGTTTTTGGCCAAGGGATGGCTGTGTTCATTGTGACTGTACAGATGAGCCACTTTGAATACCGTCTCAGCAGGGCAGAGTTGTTTTTCCAGGGTAGGATCAAATTGCTGTTTGGGGGGGGTGGGCGACAAATGATTGGTGTTTAGGGGTGGAATCCTTTGTTACATCGCGCACAGCTTGCTGTGGTCAGAATCATGTTCTAAGGAGAGGCCTATGGGAAGACTGATTTGCAGCTCTTGGATCCTGCTCACTTAAGACCCAAGTGCATGGAGGCCAACAGGTGGCAGAATCTTGCATGTTAATTTATTTTGAATTATTTCAAATATTTCTTTTTATTTATTTGTTTGAAAGAGAGAGAGCACAAGCAGGAGGGGCAGAAGGAGAGGGAGAAGTATCAAGCAGATTCGAGCTGAGCACAGAGCCCAATGGGGGCTTGATCCCAGTACCCTGAAATCGTGACTTGAGCCAAAACCAAGAGTCAGATGCTGAACCAACTGTGCCATCCAGACGTCCCCAAATATTTCTCTTTATAATGTTTTGTTTGTCAAGATTTTATTTATTTATTTGACAGACAGAGATCACAGGTAGGCGGGCAGGCAGGCAGAGAGAGAGAGGGGGAAGCAGGCTCCCCACCCAGCAGGGAGCCCAACATGGGGCTTGATCCCAGGACCCTGAGATCATGACCTGAGCCAAAGGCAGAGGCTTTAACCCACTGAGCCACCCAGGCACCCCTGTAGATTGCTTTAAATACCAAGTGAGGTGGTAATATTGGAATGTCTTCAACAGTCTTGAAAGTTAATCATGTTCTCCTGAGATTTTTAATATTTGCTATCAGGAGTCTGCCTTCTCCCCTATCATAGGACCATTTAGCATGGACCCACCCTGGTCAAGAAACCCTGAGTCCCCATGCCGACAAAATCCTGCTCCCATCACTTGGTCAAGGTTACTATTGTTGAGAGATCATTTAGTGCTCTTTTTTAACGATGCTCTTTTGAATCCGCACTGAATAATTTAATCTGTCTGTGACTCTGTCATGTATATTAAAATTGCCCCAAACCATGATTCTGAGCAAAAGTTGAGATGCCCTTGACATACTGATTTTCACGACACATCCGGTCTTCCTTTTTTTTGATCTTCATTTTTAAGTACTCTCTACACCCAATGTGGGGACTGAACTTCCAGTTGTGAGATCAGAAGTCCCCTGCTCTACTGAACCATGCCTGACACACAATTTACATTAGTTTCAGGAGCACATCCAGGCTTTTGATGGAAACTAAACAGAGGTCTTTGCTTTTTTTTTTTCTTCCCCCATAATGGCACTTGATAGAAGCCCAGTATCTTCTGGGTCCAGTCTTGGTTTTCTGTCTTTCGAGAAAATGAGCCATAAAATACTTATCATTTGTAAGGCAGCAGTTTGTGCTCTCACGCAGCGCTCACTGTTAGGATCTGTCCAAGTTAGTCCAGATCACGGGGGTTGGGCCACAGTGACATTGTAGGCTTTTGGATGGGTATCTGCGCTCTAGCGGATAAATCCTTTGTTATTACAAGGATGCCTTTTTAACCGATTATAAAACACTGTTTTTGCACAGTTTTCCATTTGGATAATTTGAACATTTAGAAGGTTGGATCAGTGACCTTTTCCAGAACCTTCCAAAAGTGGGGGGAGGGCCTAAATCCCAGTTATAATTTATTCATAATAATTAATAATGTAGATGTGATATAAACCAACCTGCCAGCTCTTGCTGTGCCTTTCAGGCTAGCATCTGCCCTATGCAGTACACCTAATGTTCACGAAAAACGCGTTGAAACAAACAGGGTTTCTTGGAGGGGGCTGGTTAACAGGATTTAGAGGAATATGGTTTTCTGTTTAGCATTATGTTCAGATGGATGTAATCATGTAACTTAATTTTTAACAAGTAAAATCTCTATAATATTTTCTCTGCCTCCCTCTGGGATTTGGGGGAATCAGATGATATGTAAACGAAAATACTTTAGAAATTCTAAGTTAAGTGTTCTATAAATATTACATGGTATAATTTAGCCTTCCAAACATTATTTTTAAATGTGAACAACATGTGCATGTTTCTTTTCTGACTGAAGAAATCTATTGCTCATTTTTTTAAAAAGATTTTATCAATTTAGGGGCACCTGGGTGGCTCAGTGGGTTAAGCCTCTGCCTTCAGCTCAGGTCATGATTGAGGGGTCTTGGGATAGAGCCCCACATCGGGCTCTCTGTTCAGCGGGGAGCCTGCTTCCCCCTCTCTCTCTGCCTGCCTCTCTGCCTACTTGTGATCTCTGTCTGTCAAATAAATAAATAAAATCTTTTTTTTTTTTTAAGATTTTATTTATTTGACAGGCAGAGATCACAAGTGGGCTCCCTGCTGAGCAGAGAGCTGGATTCAGGGCTCCGATCCCAGGACCCCGGGATCATGACCTGAGCTGAAGGCAGAGGCTTTAACCCAGTGAGCCACCCAGGCGCCCCAATAAATAAAATCTTTTTAAAAAATGCTTTATATTCTAATATCTGAGAAACTACACTTACAAAACTGACTCTTACCACGGGATTAATGTGGGCCTGACTGATCAGATGATAGAAATAATTAAAAAATGAGTAATATAAGTAGCATGTCCTTCCAGAATATATATCTCTGTCAAAAATATTATAGAGGACTCAGAAACCTGAGCGTACAGTTGTCTCAAGGAAAGCTGTTTCCAAACAAAATGCATAACGGAAGCCTGACTTTCATAACACCAAGAGAAGGAAAGTCTCGTTTACATGCTGAAAACAAATCTCCCCATCCCTTCCTTTTTCTCTATATGTTTCCAGTGTCAGTTTAACGTCAGTGGTCCAGATTCTTGAGTTTTTAATCTGTGCCTTTCACAAGCCTTCTCTCGTTCTCTGGTGACTCTCTAACCACCCTTTTTAAATCTCCCTTTCATGACCTCATGTTTATAATGATAATTAAAGTAGAGATGCTCTTGGAGAAATTTTCAACCAAGAATAAAGTGAATTTTTGAACAACAGATCAGAGAGGGGGAAAAAAAGCCAGTGATAAGGAAACGGCTCAAAGATGAAATTTGCCACCATGGCATGGGTGTATCAAGTACTTTTTGTCTTCCCAACTGTGGGAAGGTGTTCAGTCATCCTCTTACTTCCCCCTGCACCGGGGGAGCAGCCTGGCCAGGCCCTGGGTTGTACCTGGGGTCTTAGAGGAACATGATTTACTCCTGCAAACTGTGTGTTCCCATCCCAAATGAATTCAGATTGGCCGTGAGTGAGGGACACGTAAAGAACTGGAAAGAATCTGAGAATGTATGAAATTCGGGAAAGCTTGTGAGCCTGTCCCCGCGGTCTAGCTAAGACCCAGACTTCCTTTCTTTGAAGCCCTACCCGGTGCTCCGCTCTTAATTATCTCAAGGCGTGCTGACAAAACCCCCACTGTGGTAGGTGCTTAAAACCTCCCCATTTAGGAAGCCTGGGTGGCTCCGTGGGTGGAGCTCCTGGGTGGGAGCCTTTGTCCTGAGATCCAGTCCGGCCTGGGGCTCCCAGCCAGGAGCCTGCTTCTCCCTCTGACCCTCCCCACTCTCATTTTCTCTCTCTCATTCTCTTTCAAATATATAAATCTTAAAAACAAACCAACCCACAGAATTTAAAAACATTAAAAAAAAAAACAAAACAAAACTCCCCATTTGCTAAAAAGGCTCAGAAAGGTTAAGGTACTTAGCCAAGGATACACAGATGGCTCGGATCTAAATCGGACTGTATCCAAGCCTGACTTCTTTACTGTTTCCTATCTGTAGGCTCCTGGCAGCTC
The DNA here is from genome assembly GCF_022355385.1 of Mustela nigripes. Classification (NCBI taxonomy): domain Eukaryota; kingdom Metazoa; phylum Chordata; class Mammalia; order Carnivora; family Mustelidae; genus Mustela; species Mustela nigripes. The sequence goes on along the minus strand of NC_081567.1, from coordinate 10,186,609 downwards.
ATCCAGGCAGATCAGATAAGTGAATCAAATAGAAGGTATAGTCAGGTTGATGCCCCCAGGAGATGACACCAGAAGGTTAGAGACGGAGACAGGAAATTTTACATGGAGGAGGTCGCATTTGCAATGAATAATAAAGGTGGATGGAATTCTTAAAAATAAAATAACCCGAGGATTAGCCTTCTAATGCCTAACAGCAAAATGATCCCAGCGAAGGACCTGTGACCTAAAAGGTCAATACACACTGCCAGTTCGCGCTTCAGAAAGATTGGGCCACTGGACGGGACAGGGTGTGCAAACGTCCGCTTCCTCCACACCTGCCCAATTCCAGGGAAAAGGAGCATTCCTTCCCACCCCACGCCCCAGTGCTGCTGTGCACCTTGATTTTGAACCAAGTTGGGTGTCTTTTCATCTTTTTATTTGCCGTTCTCCTGCATGTTTCTGCAAAGGACATTCCTGCTTGCATTTTCTGCGTTAAGTCCTTTGCTTCCCCCGCCCCCATCTTACTCTCCTGTGCCAGTGCTATCTACAATGAAAGAAATTGGCCTTTCTCTCTTTAGGTGGGTTACAATAGTTTCTCAGCTTGTCATTAGACCCTGACTTTTTTTTCTTTCTTTTTTTTTTTTATGATGCGTTGTTGTGCTTAAGTTTTATGGTTGATACAGTGGAATGTATCCATTTTCTGCTTTATGTGTTCTGTGTTAAAAAAAAATCAGTGGTGAGAAGAGCCTCCCCCACACCGCCATGTCTACAGACACAGATAAATGCACGTGGACGTGCAGACACAGGCGTGCATATGTACACAGGCACCTGCACACGTTCTCCCCAAGCAAGGTTTCTGCATTTCCACCTGAGCTTCAGCGGTCCGGGCTCTCCATTGCACCCGGCCTGCAAGGCAGTCCCGCCCTCAGGGTGCGGGTCCCAGTCCCATTTCCCGGCTCTGCCCGCCCGCCCGCTGGGTGGGCCGCGGGACATCCCTCCCGCAGGACCTGCGGGCTCGTCACTTCCCCTGCAGCCCCCGGGGGAGGTGGGGGTGGGGGCAAGGTCGTCCAGGCGGGGCGGAAGTCCTGGCCCGAGGGCACCTGGACTCTGCCCTCCCGGCAGGCTCCCATCGCGGGCCAAGGGGCCTCCTCCGAGCCGGGAGCAGGCCTGTCCTGGGCATTCTTGGAAATGCCAGCAGCACGTGGCCGCAGGAGAGCTGGTAGGGCACCTGCGTGGGGGTGGGAGGTGGGAATTGTCCGCCCCCCACCCCCCACCCCCGCAAAGCAGCTGCATCCTCGGGGGGCGCCGCCAGCCAAAGCAGAGCAATCCCAGGGCGGGTTAGGACTTTCCGTGGCCATACAGTTTGCAGGAGGACAGTTTGCAGGAGGACAGGGACAGCTCGGGACACGCCCGTCCGTCCTTAGAAACTGTGCCCAGGAGCCCCCTGCTCTGGTGTCCTAGCGCAGGCCCCCGCTCTCGCGTCCCCCGTCCTCGCCCCGGTCCCGCGCCCCAGACAGCGTCATCGACCCACAACGCTGGAAAGGTTCCCCTTTCCCACGGTCTTGACCATCCAGCTAGTTCGGGAGAAATGCTCACCTTGGTATGCATTTTGGTTCGGTTGTCAATATATATAGCATAAAACTCCCTGTTGGAACAATTTCTAGGAGGACCGTCCGTGACATCAAGGACCTCCACAGTGTGCTGCAGCCGTCACAGTGAGTGGATTCCAGGACTTTGGCAGGACCCAAACCCAAATTCTACCATCAGGCGGTAACTCCCCATTTTCTTCTCCGTTCGGGGCCCCATAACTTCTATTGTACTTTCTGCCTTTTCTCGATACCTCTTAAAAAGAGGATGGCACAGTAACTGGCTGCTTTCGTCCAGCAAGTTTTCAGTGCTATTTGCTGAAGCATATGCAACAGAAATTTCTTTTTATGGCCACTTTTCCTTTCTATATGTATTTATTTTGCATGTCCATTCATCCGACGGGAGGCATGTCCACCTTTTGTCTGTTGTGGATAATCCTACTAGGAACATTCACGAACTGTCTTTTTTTTTTTTTTAAAGATTTTATTTATTTATTTGACAGACAGATCACGAGTAGGCAGAGAGAGAGAGAGAGAGAGAGAGAGAGAGGAGGAAGCAGGCTCCCTGCTGAGCAGAGAGCCCAATGCGGGACTCTATCCCAAGACCCTGAGATCATGACCTGAGCCAAAGGCAGCGGCTTAACCCACTGAGCCACCCAGGCGCCCACGAACTGTCTTTTTGAGTATCTGTTTGAGTTTCTGTTTTGACTGCTTTTTCTTGGCTTTTTTTTTTTTTTTTTTTAAGATTTTTAGTCATCTCTACGCCCCATGTGGGGCTCGAACTCACGCAGCCCAGAGACTGAGAGCAGCACGCTCCCCTGTCTGAGCCAGCCAGGCACCCCCGTTTTCCTTTGGGATATAGTCCTAGAAGGGAAATTGCTGGGTCATACAGTAAATTCATGTTGAACTTTTGGAGGCGCCACCAAACTTTTTTTTTTTTTTTAGATTTTATTTATTTATTTGTCAGAGGAAGACACAGTGAGAGAGTGAACACAAGCAGGGGGACTGGAAGAGGGAGAAGCAGAGAGCCCAATGCAGGGCTCGATCCCAGGTCCCTGGGATCATGACTTGAGCTGAAGGCAGACGCTTAACGACTGAGCCACCCAGGCCCCCCGCCATTTGGATTTTGATAGGGATTCTGTTGAATCTGTATTCACTTCCAATCTACAGCTGTTAGAGTGCCTTGCACAGAATAGTAGTTTTTCACTTCAGGTAGTGTCGTCATTGTGACAATAGTGACTGTTGTACTCCACGATTGTAAATTATCCTGCCACTCCGTTTAGGTCTTTGGTTTCTTTCAGCAGTGTTTTGAAGCTTTCGGTATGTAAAACTTTGGTCTCCTTAGTTAAGTTGATTTATTCCTAAGTATTCCTAAGTATTATATTCTTTTTCATGCTCTTGGAAATGGAGTTGTTTTCTTAATTTCCTTTTTTGAAAATATTTTATTTATTCATATTAGAGAAAGAGAGTGCGCACAAGCAGGGGGAGGGGCAGAGGAAGAGAGGCCAGCAGACTCCCCGCAGAGCAGGGAGCCTGACACCCCACTCGATCCCAGGACCCTGAGATCACAACCTGAGCCCAGGGCAGATGCTCAACCCACTGAGTTACCCAGGCACCCCTGTTTTCTTCATTTCTTTTTCAACTTGTTCATCACTTAGTTTATAGAAACATGAGTGATTAGGAACACCTGGGTGGCTCAGTCAGTTAAGCATCTGCCTTCAGCCCAGGTCAGGATCCCAGAGTCCTGGGATCCACTCCCCCATCGGGCTCCTTGCTCAGTAGGAAACCTGCTTCTCCCTCTGCCTGGTTCTTTAGGACATCCTACATATAACATCATACTGTCTGTGAACGGGAATAATTTTATTTCTTCCTATTCAATTTTGATGCCTTTTTTTTTTTTTCCTTGCCTAACTACTCAGACTAGGGCTTCTATGTGGAAAATACATGGGGAATTAAATGGGGAAAGCAGACATCCTTGTTTTGTTTATTTTTTAAGGTTTTTTTTTTTTTTTTTTTTTAATCTTTAAGTATTCTCTACACCCAACATGGGCTCAAGCTCACAAGCCCAAGATCAAGAGTCACACGGTCCACGGACTGAGCCAGCCAGGTGCCCCAATATCCTTGTTTTGTTTCCAGTCTTAGGGGAGATGCTTTCAGTCTGTCACTGCTCACTATGACATTACCATGAAGCAGTGTTAGATTTTGTGAGATTGGGGCACCTGGGTGGTGGCTCAGTCATTAAGCCTCTGCCTTCTGCTCAGGTCGAGATCCCAGTATCCTGGGATCGAGTCCCGCGTCGGGCTCCCTGCTCAGCAGGGAGTCTGCTTCTCCCTCTCCCACTCCCCCTGCTTGTGTTCCCTCTCTCGCTGTCTGTTTCTCTGTCAAATAAACAAAATCTTAAAAAAAAAAGATTTTGTTAGATTATTTTTCTGCTCAATTGAGATGATCCTGTAGCTGTTTCTCCTTCCTTCTGTTAATGAAATGTATTACATTGATTGATTTTCATATTTCAGAGTGAAACGCCACTTGGTTATAGCACATAATGTGCTTAACCTTAATGTGCTGCCGAATTCAGTTTGCTAGTATTTTGTTGAAGATTTTTGCATCTGTATTCATAAAGGATGTTGACCTAGTTTTCTCCTTCTCTCCTCCCTCTCTTCCTTCCGTCTTTCTTTCCTTTTTTTAGAGAGAGAGCACGAGTGAGCTCGGGGGGGCGGGGGGGCTGGTGCAGAGGGAGAGGGAGAGAGAATCTTAAGCAGATTCCACACCCAGCACAGAAACTGTTGTCACTCAGTCTCATGACCCCGAGGCCATGATCCCAGCTGAGATCAAGACTCAGACACTTAACCCACTGAGCCACCCAGGAGCCCCTATGGTTTTCTTCTCTTTTAGTGTCTTTGTCTGGCTTTGCTGTCGTGGCAAGGCTGGTCTCATAGAGTGAGTAAGGAGGTGTTTTCTCCTCAATCGTTTTGAAGAGTTTGAGATGAATTAGCATTAATTTTTTTTTAAGACTTTGTTTATTTATGTCAGAGAGATAGCAAGAGAGGGAACACAAGCACAAGGGATCCCCAGAGGGAAAAGCAGGTGCCTGTCTACACTAGTCTGCTCCGGTAACCACCAAACAAACCAAAGTGCACAACCCCAAAGTTTTTTGGGTTTGTTTTGTTTTGTTTTGTTTAAAGATTTTATTTATTTATCAGAGAGAGAGGGGGGGAGAGAGAGAGCACAGGCAGACAGAATGGCAGGCAGAGGCAGAGGGAGAAGCAGACTCCCTGCTGAGCAAGGAGCCCGATGTGGGACTCGATCCCAGGATGCTGGGATCATGACCTGAGCCGAAGGCAGCTGCTTAACCAACTGAGCCACCCAGGCGTCCCCAACCCCAAAGTTTCGAAGGATGATATTCCCCACTGCCCACCCTGGCACCCATCCAGCCTCTCCAGAAACACAGGCTGCTCTACCCACAGTCATGGTGGGGACCGAGGACCAGGCAATAGCGGCTGCTTTGTGCACGCTGGTTATGAAACAGCAGCCTCTCCCTCGTCAAGCACTCTTCTGGTTGTTACAAGGGCTTGATCAGGCCCCAGAGTTCTGAAATCGTTGATTACAGTCATTCTTTTCAACTCAATGTTTGCTTCAGGGGAGGAGGGACTGACCCCCAGAGCTGCCCGCTCAACCATTTTGTGTGACACCAGAATGGATTCTTTTTTTCATCATAGGAATTTATTTTGTATTTCTTTCCATTTTTATTGAAATATAATTGATGTACCATTGTGTAAGGTTAAGGCATACAACCTGATGGTTTTTATGAAATCATCAAATTATCATGATAAGGTGAAATGGTTATTGTAATAAATCCATTAACACATCGACCACTTCAGGTGGTTACCTTTGTGTGTGTATGCGTAATGAGAACAAAATGGATTTGTAAAATTAACGTAAATACACCCATTTTTTAAAAAGATTTTATTTATTTATTTGACAGAGAGAGAGCACAAGTAGGCAGAGAGGCAGGCAGAGAGAGAGAGAGGGAAGCAGGCTCCCCGCTGAGCAGAGAGCCCGATGTGGGGCTCGATCCCAGGACCCTGGGATCATGATCTGAGCTGAAGGCAGAGGCTTTAACCCACTGAGCCACCCAGGCACCCCTGAATACACCCATTTTAAGAGTATAGTACTTTGGGGTGCCTGGGTGGCTCAGTGGGTTAAAGCCTCTGTCTTCAGCTCGGGTCATGATTCCAGGGTCCTGGGGTCGAGCCCCACATCAGGCTCTCTGCTCGGCAGGGAGCCTGCTTCCCCCTCTCTCTCTCTCCCTGCCTCTCTGTCTTCTTGTGATCTCTGTCCAATAAATAAGTAAAATCTTTTAAAAAATCAGTCTTGGGGGGCCTAGGTGACACAGCTGGTTAAGCATCTGGCTCTTGGTTTCAGCTCAGTTACTGATCTCATGGGAGTGGGAGCAGGGTCCACATTGAGCTCTGTGCTCAACTCCAAGTTTGCTTGAGATTCTCTCTCTGCTTCCCTCTGCCCCCCACTCTGCCCTCACTTGCTTGCTGTCTCTCTCTCAAACAAACAAATACATAGAATTGTTTAAAGAAATCAGGATTCTGGAATTTTAATTTTTTTTTTTAAGATTTTATTTATTTGTCAGATACAGAGAGGGAGAGCGAGGGAGCACAGGCGGACAGAATGGCAGGTAGAGGCAGAGGGAGAAGCAGGCTCCCTGCCGAGCAAGGAGCCCGATGTGGGACTCGATCCCAGGACGCTGGGATCATGACCTGAGCCGAAGGCAGCTGCTTAACCAACTGAGCCACCCAGGCGTTCCAGGATTCTGGAATTTTTAAAAAAGTTTTATATATTTATCTAAAAGAGAGCACAAGAAGGGGGAGCAGCAGGCAGAGGGAGAGGGAGAAGCAGGTTCCCGGCTGAACAGGGAGGCCGATGTGGGGCTCTATCCCAGGACCCTGGGATCATGACCTGAGCCAAAGGCAGACAGTTAACCCACTGAGCCAGCCAGGCGCCCCATGATTCTAATTTCTTGAGAGCAGAGATCTCATCTCTTTTCGTTCCTTGACCCGAAGTCCTGGCCCAGGGTAAGTGCCTGTCACATGACAAGGCCTGATAAAATATGAGTCAGCCATGTGTTCCCAATCAGAAACACAGGTCCCTTGTCACCAGATTTTCTGGATTAAGAGAAGTCAAAAATTTGGATTTTGGTAGAACCCTCCTGATTTTCAATCACAAAATAGAGTTCAAAGTGAAAGGAAAAAGAAAAGAGAAGGACATTTACCAATAAGCATTACTGATACCAGAACGAGGCTAGTCCTTTAGCGTACAGAATGGGCTGGTTGCCTGGGATCTGGGATTTTCTGGGATCTGACAATGACCCTGAAGATGGCCTTATTTACCAAAGTGGCATTCTTGGGTGTGTTCGCGTACTCACATTTAACAGCTAAACATCATTTACTGAGCAAACAAAACAGTAACCAGCTAACTTAGAAATGAACTGTAGGAACATTTTTGTTTCCACATACCATGGAGGTGTTCATTTTTTTTTTTTAAGATTTTATTTATTTATTTGACAGACGGAGATCACAAGTAGGCAGAGAGGCAGGCAGAGAGAGAGGAGGAAGCAGGCTCCCTGGCGAGCAGAGAGCCCGACGTGGGGTTCGATCCCAGGACCCCGGGATCATGACCCGAGCTGATGGCAGAGGCTTTAACCCACTGAGCCACCCCAGGAGCCCCTCATTTTTAAAAGGTATTTGCTTTCTAAACAAATTTATAAGAACAAATTGAAACAGTCACATTGGGCAAAATCCTAAGAAGTCCATCAATAAAAATAGCTCGGAGTAATAGCACTCAGCCATAAGAAAGAATGAAATCTCGCTGTTTGTGACCATATCCGTGAGCCCAGAGGGCATTAAGCTTAGTGAAAGAAGTCAGAGAAAGACAGACACCCTATGATTTGATTTATATGCGGAATTGAGAAAAGAAAATGGATGAACAAACAAATCAAGGCAGAAACAGACCGTTACAAAGAGAGAACAAACTGGTGGTGGGCAGAGGGCAGAGGGCGTGGAGAGATGGACAAAAGGGACTGAGGGGTGTGAGGTCCGGGCTTCCAGGGGTGGAAGGGATAGGTCCCAGGGTTGAAAGGTACAGCGTAGAGAATATGGTGACAGTGCCGTAATCGTGTTGTTGGAAGACAGGCGGGAACTGGACTTGCCGTTGAACCTAGACCAGGGTGCAGAGTTGTAGAATCACTGTGTTCTTTTTTTTTTTTTTTAAGATTTTATTTATTTATTTGACAGACAGAGATCACAAGTAGGCAGAGAGGCAGGCAGAGAGAGAGGAGGAAGCAGGCTCCCTGCGGAGCAGAGAGCCCGATGCAGGGCTCGATCCCAGGACACTGGGATCATGACCTGAGCCGAAGGCAGAGGCTTTAACTCACGGAGCCACCCAGGCGCCCCTAGAATCACAGTGTTCTACTCCTGAAACTAATGCTCAATGAAATGAAAAAGTCATAACAACATAAAATAGATACAGGTAGGGGTGCCTGGGTGGCACCTGCCTCTGCCTTCGGCTCGGGTCATGATCCCAGGGTGCTGGGATCGAGCCCCGCATCGGGCTCTCTGCTCAGCGGGGAGCCTGCTTCCTCCCCTCTCTCTCTGCCTGCCTCTCTGCCTACTTGTGATCTCTGTCTGCCAAATAAATAAATAAAATCTTTAAAAAAAAAAATAGATACAGGTAATCTTATAGATTACCGCAGAAGAACAAACAGGTCCCAGATGTTGACTAACTGAAATGAAACACTGTTACATCAGTGTTAAGAGTTCAAAGAGCACAGCCCGGGGACTCTGGGACTCTGTGTGTCATGCTGGGCCCCCCACAAGCGTGGCTCCCATCTGTCCCCGTACGACACGATTACAATACCATTGGTTATATTGCCTATGCTGTGCCTTTCGTCCCCGCGGACTTGGTTATTTTATAACTGGAATCTTGTACCTCCCACTCCCTTTCACCCGGTTGGCCCATCCTCCCCCCCCCATCTCCCTCCCAAACCACATTTTATCTCATTGTAAGTCTTTGCGGGCTTACAGAAGCTAAAGGGCAAATGATGAAAAGACCCTCCTTGATGCTAGAAAAGGGGCTGAAATTTGGCTTTGTCCCATTAACTTCTTTATTCGTATATCCCAGGCAAGCAGACAAGAGCACAGACTAGTCAATAGCTTTAAGAACTTTTAACAGGGGGCACCCCTGTGTGCTCAGAACTCAGACCAAGACATAGGACAGTGACAGTGTCCCAGAAGTCCCCCCACAACCCCCACCATAATAACCACTGCCCTGATTTCCATGACCACAGATACATTGTGTCTCTTTCTGAACTTTCTTTTTTAAGATTCTATTTTTGGGGCGCCGGGGTGGCTCAGTGGGTTAAGCCTCTGCCTTTGGTTCAGGTCATGATCTCAGAGTCCGTGGATCGAGCCTCGTATCAGCCTTTCTGCTCCGCAGGGAGCCTGCTTCGTCCTCTCTCTCTGCCTGCCTCTCGGCCTCCTTGTGGTCTCTCTGTCTGTCAAATAAATAAATAAAATCTTTTTTAAAAAGATTTTATTTTTAAGTAATCTCTGCACCCGACCTTGCGCTCGAACTCACAACCCCGAGATCAAGAGTCACGCGGTCCAGCCAGGCACCCCGGCTCTTTTTGAAGTTTACGTACACGGAATTATGATGGGTATACACTCTTCTGTGTCCTTTCCTTCCCTCCGGATTCTGTTTATGAGATTTCCCCCATGTTGTTATAAGTAGCAATAATTTGGTTGCATCATACTCTGATGATAGGTTTAATTCTTATAAAAGCATAAAGCAGAGCATAGGTACTGGTTTCCCAATTACCCTGCTCGGTGTGGTACCGCAGAGTAAGCGCAATTCTATCTGTCGTACCAATAAACTGGAAAGGAGGAGAAAACCAAGCACACTTGGCCCCGAATCAAAGGTTATGCTTTGTTTTTTAGTCAAGTGAAATTATCTGCAAGCAATTTCCTCACATGTTGCAGACAGACATAGGAAATTAAAGATTTTTTTTTTTTTAATCTGACTAGGAAAGCTGAGTTTCTCAAAATCAAGCTTCATAAAAGTGCACGGACAGAACTTCCAACAAATACTGGAGGAACATTGACTGCATTCCGGGCCTCGTTCTAGGCACATCTCCAGAGCCGTTACAAGGCAAAAGGCAAGCCGCGACGGCATAAACTTTGTTAATAAAATCAAAAGATTTTTATAGCAGAATACAAAACATAGCCGTGGCTATAAGCCCAACGAGAAAGCTGTGAATCTGGGCCGTCCAGGTGGCTCAGTGGGTTAAGCATCTGCCTTCAGCTTAGATCATGATCTCAGGGTCCTGGGATCGAGCCCCATGTGGGGCTCCCTGCTCAGTGGGGAGCCTGCTTCTCCCTCTACCCACCCCCTCAAATAAATAAAATCGTTGAAAACAACAACTAGGAGCTGCTGCTTTACTTGTGGGCTTGTGCTGCTGCAGACAGCAAAGTGGGGGAATGGCCGCCCGAACCCCTTCATTCATTCACTCATGTTTCCATTCGGTGGACGCTTCCCACTCTGTGAGCTGCTCCCCTCTATGAGCTCACGGAAGGCAGGGACTGTGCTCCGCTCTCTGTCCTACTGGTGCCGCCTCCTGCCTTTGAGGTCTCCAGCATCATCACCTGAAGTCTTGGAGCCGCAATTTCCTCATTTGCAAGTTGGGGGGAATCACATCCGTGGTACTAGGTTGTTGGAATGTATTGGGCGGACTTACGTAGGCGGGGCGTGTTGCATAATGGACATTCAGGGAAGGTGCTAGCTGCCTTGGGGGGTGCAGAGGGAAATCCAGCACCATGCCTGACCTCAAGGTGGTACAGACTGTGTGTGGGGGGACTGAAGAGTAACAGGTTATAATACAGTGAGGCTAGCCCCGAGGCCACGGGGGAGGAGACACCCGAGTGGCGCTCTCGAGGATGCATGGAAACTCCCCACCAAAAACTTGGGGCCTATTGAAAGCACGGAGAGGAGCAGGTCAAAGACAGAGAGGTGTCAAGGTACAGGGCTCACAGACGGAACGTGAACCAGTTCGTGCTGGCCGGGCTGAGGACCAGGTGCGGAACAGGCTGGAGAGAGAGACTCGGGTCCGCTCACAATGGGTCTTCTGTGCCACCTAAGTCGTTGGTGCTGGAGGCGTTGGTCAGGATGCCTGTCATTCCAGCTTCCCTTTCCAGGCCAAACGGAGCCACGCACTCGGGCAAGCTGGGCTAAGCTGCTTTAAAAAAAAATAAAAAAATACACAAACACACACACAAAAAAACCCCATTATTCAAGTACTTTATTTACACAGAAGAAAATGATTCCTTTTTCCGGGTTTCGTTCAATGCATTTTTGACCAATGTGTTTACCCACGGAACCCCCGCCATAACCAAGATCCAGAACATTTCCACCACCGACAAAGTGCCCTTGTGCCCCCTAGCTTTGGTTAAGCCTCCCCCTACCCCCGCCCGGCCCCTGTGATCTTTGATCTGTTTGCCGTCACTCCTTTGCCTGTCCCAGACTCGTCCAGTCCCTACTTTCTATGTAGTAGGGCTTATTTCCCTGGTCCCCTCTAACGCTTTGGGGTTGGAGTCACAGAATTGTGAGTATCTCATTCCTTCCTACTGCTGAGTCGCATTCCATTGCATGGACGCGGCACGATTTCTCCAGCCTCGATGAATTCGGGATTGTCTCCCCAGTGGGGTTATCATGGATAAAGTGGCTCTGGTCGTAATACCAGTCTGTGTGTGGACGTGTTTTCACTTCTCTGGGGTAAATCGTTAGAAATGGGATTGTGTAGGGGCGCCTGGGTGGCTCAGTGGGTTAAAGCCCTCTGCCTTCAGCTCAGGTCATGATCCCAGGGTCCTGGGATCGAGCCCCGCACCGGGCTCTCTGCTCAGCGGGGAGCCTGCTTCCCCCTCTCTCTCTCTCTGCCTGCTTCTCTGCCTCCTTGTGATTTCTCTATCAAATAAATAAATAAAGTATTTTTTAAAGAATGGGATTGTGGGTTCTTAGGGTGGATGCTTGTTTCACTTTTAGGAAACCACAGACTGTGAAAGAAGAGGAGGAAAGGGAGGGGAGAAAGAAAGAGGGAGAGAGAGAGACGGAGAGAGGCTCTCAGCCGACAGCCCGCTGCCCTGGGCTGGTGGGGGCTTATGGGGGAAAAAGGGGACATGGCAGGTATCGCTCAGCCCCGCACCCATATCTCTGGGCCACCATGGCCTCCCTGGCACCCTGAGAAAGTCTTACCCGGTGTGCGGGATATCACAGCAGACCTGAGGACCCTCCGTGAACATGGGATGGGTGCCACGAGGCCCCGGAAGGCTGACGCCCCTGCAGGTTGGCGGGGGAGACGGTCTGGGCTGCTGCAATGAGCCCTTAGGGGATGGGCAAGGGGCTGTGTGGACAAGCAGTGAGTTATAGGAGATCTGATGGCCCCAGGAGCCCCTGACCCATGAGCCCGCCCGCCAGGCCCCAGAAGTGGCCCACGGTCACACCTGGAGGCACTGGAGGCCGGTCCCTTGTAAGCCCGTATGGTCTAAAAAGAAAGGGTAGAGGGGCGCCTGGATGGCTCAGTCAGTGACGCTTCTGGCTCTTGGTTTCAGTTTAGGTCATGATCCCAGGGTCCTGAGATCGAGCCCCGCCAGGCTCTGCGCTCAGTGGGGAGTCTGCTTTCTCCCTCTGCCCCACCCCCCTAAAATAAATGAATAAAATAAATCTTTAAAAAAGAAAGAAAGAAAAGGTCGCGCTCTCCAGACCAATTGCACAGCAACAAAAGAGAGGGGAAGAACAGTGCTTGACGCCGCAGGGAGGGCCTTCCCCGCCTGCGTTCCGCATCTTAGGAACATGCGCGAAGCCACAGGTCGGGCCACCTGTCCCCTGGCAGTGGGGGTCACCCAGCTGCCCCAGCCTGCGCTGGGCCCCCATCTGGCCTTGCCACCACCGGGGCAACCAGCAAGGCCTTCCACCGCAGAGCAGTTTCCAGAACATTTCGTCAAGTAATAACACTGTTTTTCCGCACGGAGACAGTAAGGAGCGGTTGCTGACGGGCTTCCTGCCGAAGTCCTCAGGGCACCTGCTCCCCGGCTCCTCCAGGACCTAGCCTACCTTGACCCTGGGCCAGGTTGGCATGGGAAGCGCAGATAACACGGGGAGGCCCAGGATCAGATCCTCAAAGCCAAACCTGCAGAACCAGACCAGCCTTTTGTGAAATTCCCAGGCCTGAGCTCCGACCCCACAAGGCCCCTCTGCCCACACCTGGCCTGGGCTTGATCCCGGAGGGGCCCCCTCTTCCCTCTGCAACCGGTTTTCCTGTCGGGTTTCAGTTCCAGGATCCGTCCTGAGAAGCCTCCCGGCAGGCCTGGTCTTGTATAACTCGAAAGACCTTGACCCTCGTCAGTTGCCAAAAGCACACTTTTCTCTTCTGCTCATCCGGGTGAAAAACGTGGGGCGGCGGCAGTTCCGCGGAACAGGCCCGCACAGACGGACTCTGTTCCACTCAGCCCAGCTCTATACAGCGTGTGTGTGTGTGTGTGTGTGTGTGTGTGTGTGTGTGTGTTTTGCATACGTCATGGTGAAGTTCAAACTTTCAGATCTTGCTGTTCACTGGCTGTGCCTCCGGTGGGACGAAGGTATGGTTGAAAACACCGTGCTCCCAGGGGCACGGGGCCGGCTCTGTCACGGGAGCGTGTGACGCTTGATCTCCGGGGTCAGGAGTTCGAGCCCCAAGTAGGGTGTAGAGATGACGTCAAGAAATAAACTTGAAAATGTTTTGCTGGGGCGCCTGGGTGGCTCAGTGGGTGAAGCCGCTGCCTTCGGGTCCTGGGATCGAGTCTCGCATCGGGCTCTCTGCTCAGCAGGGAGCCTGTTTCCTCCTCTCTCTCTCTCTGCCTGCCTCTCTGCCTACTTGTAATCTCTCTCTGTCAAATAAATAAATAAAATCTTAAAAAAAAAGAAAAGAAAAGAAAATGTTTTGCTTCCGCAAAAAGACAAATGCTGTATGATTCCACTTTTTTGCAATCCTTAGAGCAGTCCTGTTCCTGCAGACAGAAGGCAGAATGGCCGTTGCCAGGAGCTAAGGGAGATGGAATGAGGAGTTATTTAATAAATATGGAGATTCACAGGCACCTGGGTGGCTCTGTCGGTTAAGCACCTGCTTCTGGGTCAGGTCAGGACCCAGAAAAAAGGGTCCTAGGATCAAGTCAGGCTCCTTGCCCGGCGGGGAGCCTGCTTCTCCCTCTCTGTGTGCTGCTCCCCCTGCTTCTGCTCTGACACATGAATAAATAAAATCTTTTTTAAAAAACAGAATGGGCTATCGATGTGGTTAGGACGGTGTACAGAGGAGTTCCAGGCATGCAGTGTAGTCATCCCAGAGGATGTGTGGCCCCCAGTAGAGGAACACCCGGTCCCCAGCAGCCTGAGTTTTGCTCTTGGCCAGAAGCTGTTACTGTGGGCTGCTGCTCTCTGGTTTCCAAGGCTGTAGGAAGAGAGAATCTGTTTCGAAGAGGGGAAGTTTGGCGCACATTTATTGTTTTTTACCAAGACATATCAGGACCACACTTTACAAAAAAGCCTGGAAAGGGAAGTGGCATGAAAATTGTTTTGGTTTTAATACAGAATAATTTTTTTTTTTTTTTTTTTTAGATTTAGGACATATTTTAAAAAATGTTGAGTTCAGTTTAAATATATGCAGATACCTTCCAGAAAAAGGTAGTATTACAGTAAATTAGTCTTGATCAGGCAGCACGGAGAAAATTTTTGGAATAGTTGCATTTGAAGATTCCTATTTAATGAATGGCTTTGACTCAAAACTGATTTAACCAAGGGGCAAAGAAGAGAGAGAGAGAGAGAGAGAGAAACAAATCCTAAGAGACTCTTTTTTTTTTTTTTTAAGATTTTATTTATTTATTTGATAGAGATCACAGGTAGGCAGAGAGGCAGGCAGAGGGTTAAGCCTCTGCCTTCGGCTCAGGTCATGATCCCAGGGTCCTGGGATGGAGCCCCACGTCGGGCTCTCTGCTCAGCAGGGAGCCTGCTTCCCCCTCTCTCTCTGCCTGCCTCTCTGCCTACTTGTGATCTCTGTCTGTCAAATAAATAAATAAAATCTTAAAAAAAAAAAAGATTTATTTAGTTATTTTGGGGAGGCGTGAGAAGGAGCAGGAACGGGAGGGAGAGATTCTGAAACAGACTCTGGGGCTTGCTCTCATGATCCTGAGACACCACATGAGTCGAAACCGAGAGTCAGGCACTTAACCGACTAAGCTACCCCAGTGCCCCCCGAAATATTTTTTTTTTAATTTTTTTGAAGGAAAAAAAAGTCCTCAAGAGATCTGCAAAATATAAAAAACAAAACAAACTGATTTAACCAAAATCTGCTGATACTTTCATGAGGGGATTTAGAACTAGGTCACAGCAAATAAAGTACTTAAAGTAGTAAAAAAATAAAAATTAAAATAAAAAAAAAAAAACAAGAAAACCCCTAAAACCCAAACCCACCTGAACTGAAGCACTGTTTTGGGAAGGGACAGAGAAGAGGGAAGGAGGAAGGCCCTGCGGGGAGGCACTGCATAGTCATCTAGTGCCTTTGGTTATCTGGACATTAATTTCAGAAGTGTCCTTATAATTAGAGTAAATTAAAGATCTTGCAAATTACAGGTCACGGATCTCCACTTTCCCTGTTGAATTAGTGTGTAAAGACGCTCGTGAAATGCTGCTCTACGACCAGAAGGCAAGTACGTCCACTGATCTCAGTGAGATCCCACGGAATCTGCGAGGTTGAACTTGAAGCAGCGGCTTCCCAGATCCACTTAAGAGAAATCTTGGGTTTCTTGGCCCGCAGCGGCCTTTGCAAGGAAACCACGTGACGGCTCCGGGTAAGGCAGAATCCCTTCAAGGGCATTCAGAGGGTTTACGAAGTGGCAGCTTCGAGTTCCCACCCCACCTACAGGGACTGGGGCCGTTGGCTCAGGCTAGAGGGAGGGCTCCCGAGTGATTCTGCTGTGCCACCCGGGAGGGCAGCCAGCCAAAAAGGGATTGACAAGAGGATGAGGACTTTGATTTTTATTCCGCCGTCTTTCTGGGGTGGGAAACAGGCAAATGAAAAAAAAAAAAAAAAAAAGCGCCGGCAGGGAAACATATTTGGATGGCCTGGTGAAATACTTGGCTAACTCCCACTAATTTGGACATTGTCACCTTTGCACTCTCGGATCCCGCGAATAGGTATTGTCCTTCTTTCTAAGGTTGAAAAACACCGGCTCAGAGATCAGGTGAGGGCCCAGCTGCTAAGAGGCAGAGCCTGGGCTCCGCCTGGCCTTATCCATCTGCCCCTTTGTTCCTTCCGGGGACAGAAACAATTCCCTTCTGTGACGGCCCATCCTTTCTAGTTTTTGTTCTCTGCTGCACTTGAGCTAACTGGGCTCCTCTCTCACCCTTGTCTCCTACTCACAGCGTAAATTGGGATCGGTGCGGATTTCTGAGAAAATAGAAATGAACAGGGCAGTCAGCTCGAGAGCAGAGAAAGTAAGAGACACACTCACGGGGGCGTGGGGAGGGCACGAAAACCCGCCAGACGCCAGAATCACTTACCTCTCGCTTCCCATTGCTTGGCGGGGCTGACCTTGAACACGGCTTTCTGGTCACTGTGCTGCGAATCGCCTTTTGCATCATTCATTAAGACTGCTGGCTCGGAAATGACCTTGAGAGGTAGAAGGAAGCCTCCGTCCGCCTCCCGCTTGAGCTGGTAGAGAATAGGATGGAGAAAGTTCCAGAAAAGAGCGACACCTGAAACCACTTTTGCTCTGTAAATCGGGGAATTATTAAATCATGGCTTTTAGTCTAAGGGAGGCAAAGTTCACGTGCATGAAAGAGATATCACTTTAATGGCAAAAAAAAAAAAAAAACCCCAAACCAAAAACAAACCCACCAACACCAAAAAACTTGAATTTTCAGCTGAGATCGGTTTCCATGACTCCTTGAAGAGCTACTGCCACCTCATGGAAAATTTTTATAAACTCCCAGCTGAGGCAGGAATCCATGTTTGCTGTCTTAGGGGACCTTCTGCTGCCGGCCGTGGTGTGATTTGCTCTCACACCAAAACACCCCTGGCAGCCTTTGGCCTGCAAACTGCAATTTTTACACCGTTCTGGGTCCATTTCAAAGTGTTAGAATATCATAGACACATGTGATTAGAAATCAGTAAATAATACTTCTCTTAAAAGTATTTTAGGGATTCTTGATCTGCGGTGGGGGAGGGGGATCGGGAGTTTGAGCCCGGAGTTGGGTGTATAGATTTCTTCAATAAATTTTTAAAAAATATTTTATTTATTTATTTGACAGTGAGAAAGGGAACACAAGCAAAGGGAGTGGGACAGGGAGAAGCAGGCTTCCTGCTGAGCAAGGCGCTGGATGCCGGGCTTGAACTCGGGACCCTGGGATCATGCCCTGAGCCGAAGGCAGACGCTTTAACTGACTGAGCCACCCAGGCACCCCACTTAAATAAATTTTTAAAAAAATATATGTTAAGTGTGATGTTTTTTACATTTAAACTTAAAAATATTTTGGGGGGCGCCTGGGTGGCTCAGTGGGTTAAGCCTCTGCCTTCCGCTCAGGTCATGATCTCAGAATCCTGGGATCGAGCCCCACATCAGGCTCTGCTCAGCAGAGAACCTGCTTCCCCCTCTCTCTCTCTGCCTGCCCCTCTGCCTACAGTGATCTCTCTCTGTCAAATAAATAAATAAAATCTTTAAAAAAAAACAATTTTTTTGGGGGGGTGCCTGGGTGGCTCCGTGGGTTAAGCCTCTGCCTTCGGCTCAGGTCATGATCTCAGGGTCCTGGGATTGAGTTCCGCATTGAGCTCTCTGCTCAGCGGGGAGCCTGCTTCCTCTTCTCTCTCTACCTGCCTCTCTGCCTACTTGTGATCTTCCTGTTTGTCAAGTAAATAAATAAAATCTTCAAAAAAAAAAAAAGAATTTAAACTTAAATTTTTAAAATATTTCTGTTTTCTTTTCTGAAGATTTTATTTATTTATTTGACAGAGATCACAAGTACGCAGAGAGGCGGTGGGGGGGGGGGGAAGCAGGCTCCCCGCTGAGCAGAGCGCCCGATGTGGGGCTCGATCCCAGGACCCCGGGATCATGACCTGAGCCGAAGGAAGAGGCTTAACCCACTGAGCCACCCAGGTGCCCCAATATTTCTGTTTTCAATAAAAAATGTTATTTTGGTTGTAATTGAAACGAGCAGAGAGGGAGGACATCGTGGTTAAGAAAATTGTTCTCTGTAGTTCTTCTCCTTGTTCTTTTAAGGAGAGCACTTCTGTAACAAGCAGTCGGATGCCAACTTCCCACAGACTCCAAACAACCTCCCCACTGGTGGGTTCTGGTGAATTCTTTTCTCAAGGCTCCGTGGATACGTCCTTCTACGCCTCCAGGTAGAGTGGACTGTTGCCCTCTCGGGGTCTGCAGGACTCCATGGCCACCTCCAGGGTCCTACTTATCATTACCGTATTTCTTGTTACCGTATTTACTGCTGTGGCACTTTGCTTCTTCTGTTGTGATGCTTTTGAAGAGGGAGCGAACAGCAGGAGAGCTCAGAGCTTCAGCTCCAGGTTGAGATCCTGCCTAGGCTCCTGACTGGCTCTGTCACCTTGCGTGAGTTTTCTCTGCCGCAAAAGGGAGAAAAAAGTATCACCTTTAAGGGATGTTAATAATGAGCTTTAAATGAGTTCATCTTCTTCAGGGTAAGCTTAGGGCTGGGCTGGGCGCTGAGGAGGGAGCACAATTGAAGTGTGACCTCCCAGTGCTCTGCTCCTCAAGTAATTGCCCTCACATAGGTCTGTCTGTACCACCAGACTGGCTTCTGCAGAGAAGGATGGTCCAATTCATCTCTGAAATCCCCTGTCCTTACAAAGGGTGTCAAGCATTGCTCAGTCGTGGTTGGTGAATGCAGGCATACATAAGGGAGACACACTAGTATCGTCACAGTAAAGATCTCAACAGGGCGCCCCGGTGGTCCAGGAGGTTGGGCATCCGCCTCGGGCTCAGGTTGTGATCTCAGAGACCTGGGACGGAGCCCTGCTTTGGGGCTCCCTGCTCAGCAGGGAGTCTGCTTCTCTCTCTACCTCTGCCCCTCCCCCTGCTTGTGCTGTCTCGCTCTCAAACAAACAAATAATCTTTAAATAAATAAATAAATTTCATTCCAAAAAATGAAATGAAGAAAGCAATTCTACTTCTAGTAGCAACAAAAAGAATAAAATATTTAAGAATAAATTTTTTTTAAGTGTAAGGTTTGTACACTGAAAACTGTAAAACATCATTAAAGAAATTAAGGAAGATGTCAATAAAGACATCCCATGTTCATGGATTGGGATGGCAGTCCTCCCAAACTGATTTCTAGATTCAAAGTGTTCTCTGTCAAAATCCTAATTAGTTGTGGGTTTCTTTTTTTAATCCTCAGAAATTGAAAAGCCAATCCTAGGATTCATATGGAAATATAAGGGATCCAGGATAGCTAAAACAATCTTGTAAGAAGAGCGCAAAGTGGGAGGACTCACTCCTTCCTGACTGCAAAATTACTACAATGATGTAGTAATCAGTAGAGTGCAGTGCAGGCATGAGGGTAGAGCTACAGATCAGTGGAAGAGAACTGAGCACCGTGGGGCCCCTGGCTAGCTCAGTCAGCAGAGGATGTGACTCCTGCTCTCATGGTTGTGAGTTCAAACTCCACGTTGGGTGTGCTGCCTATTTAAAATTAATTAATTAGGGCGCCTGGGTGGCTCAGTGGGTTAAGCCGCTGCCTTCGGCTCAGGTCATGATCTCAGGGTCCTGGGATCGAGTCCCGCATCGGGCTCTCTGCTCAACAGGGAGCCTGCTTCCCTCTCTCTCTCTCTGCCTGCCTCTCCATCTACTTGTGATTTCTCTCTGTCAAATAAATAAATAAAATCTTTAAATAAATAAATAAATAAATAAAATTGATTAATTAGGGGCACCTGGGTGGCTCAGTGGGTTAAGACCTCTGCCTTCAGCTCGGGTCATGATCCCAGGGTCCTGGGATCGAGCCCCGAATCGGGCTCCCTGCTGAGTGGGAAGCCTGATTCTCCCTCTCCCACTCCCCCTGCTTGTGTTCCCTCTCTTGCTGTCTTTCTGTGTCCAATAAATAAATGGAATCTTAAAAAAAAAAAAAAGTAAATTATAGTATGTAACTTGTTAGACGATCATGTGGCCATTTATCTATAAAAATTTAAACCGTAAAGAATATGCCAGGGCACCTGGCTGGCTCAGTGAGTAGAGCATGTGACTCTTGATATTGAGGTTGGAAGTTTGAGCCCCGTGCTGGGTATGGAGATTACTTAAAAATAGAGTCTTTAAAAAAAAAAATAGAATCTTTAAAAGAAGAATATATTCATAATATGACATTCTGGAAATAGTAAGAATAAGAAATTATATCATGTCAACTGAGTATATTTGTAAAGGAGACACTGTTGGTACCTGCCTACCTTCCTTTTCCTCTTCTTCTGACCTAAATGACCATGTGACTCAGGGGACGCTGTCCCAGCTCTGCGAGTGATTGCTCTAAGTCAATGGCATGAATCCTACCTCTTAACCAGGTCTATGCGGGTCCGGGTCCGTTAACCTATAGCATTCCATTCCCAGCAATGGCGTCTGGTTCGGGAGCGGGGGTTGAAGCAAGTTGGCCCAATCAGACTACAAGGAAGACTTTAAGCACCCCCAGTCATCTCCTTGGGTCAATGAGATGCTCCCCTTGCCAGAGAAGGACCTCTGGGATGAAGTCAGGGTTTGGGTGGCCCTGGAGACGTCATCTGGGTCCTTTACAGAAACTCATTGTTCTCCACCAACCCTAACATCTGGCCGCCTCAAGGTTTCCTGTTCCCTGGGGTCCCGAATAGCTTTCCTTCTATTTTAGCTTGTTTGAGCCAGGGTGGTTTCTGTTTTCTGAGAAAAGCATCCTAACACAATGTGCATAGAAGAAAGGATGGAAGGAAATGTATAAAAATGGAGGCCGCCGTTAGCTTTTGCTGGTGGGGTTATGAGGCCTTGAGATTTCTTTTGTATATTCTTCTGTGTTTTCAAGTTTTTCTAAAATTAGTATGGATTACGCTTTTTTCTTTCTTCTTCTTCTTCTTCTTTTTTTTTTGTATTACACTTTCAATCAGATAAGCCCATTACATCTTTAAAAAGGAAAAGGCAGGGGCACCCGGGTGGCTCAGTTGGCTAAGCGTCTACCTTCGGCTCAGGTCATGATCTTGGGGTCCTGGAACTGAGCCCCACGTCGGGCTCCCTGGTTGGTGGGGAGCCTGCTTCCCCCCCCCTGCCTACTTGTGATCTCTCTCTGTCAAATAAATAAATAAAATCTTTAAAAAAAATAAAAGGAACAGGCAGGGGCACCCGGGTGGCTCAGTTGGCTAAGCATCTACCTTCGGCTCAGATCGTGATCCCGGGGTCCCAGGATAGAGCCCCACCCTGAGCAGGTAGAGCAACTCCTTCTACCCCTAACCCCTGCTTGTACTCTCTCTCTCTGTCTCTGTCTCCCAAAGAAATAAATAAATGAATAAAATGTTTCAATACAAAATAAAAAAGTAAAAATTTAAACAAAAAGACTGTCTTCTGTCTTGGGTGCTTACTCTCTCTCTCTAAGCGGTAGTGTAGCAGGCGGAAGTGTAGCAGGAGAGGGAGAAAAGCAGGGGAACCCGATGTGGGTCTCCGTCTCAGAACCCCGAGATCATGACCTGAGCTGAAATCAAGAGTCAGATGCTTAACAAATTGAGCCACCCAGGGGCCCCCCTCATTTTTTTTTTTAAAGATTTTATTTATTTATTTGACAGACAGAGATCACAAGTAGGCAGAGAGGCAGGCAGAGAGAGAGAGGGGGAAGCAGGCTTCCTGCGGAGCAGAGAGCCCGATGCAGGGCTCGATCCCAGGACCCTGAGATCATGACCCGAGCCGAAGGCAGCAGCCCAAACCACTGAGCCACCCAGGCGCCCCTACCCCCCTCATTTTGTTTCTTAAATCACGCTTTTGCGGGGGAAAGCTTGCTGCCATGTTTTAAGTGGCTCCTTGGTGAGGCCCAGGTGCCGGGAATGTGAAGCCTGTAGCCGCTGGCTGCACGAGTGAGCTTGGAAGCTGATTCTCCCGCCCCACCCAGCAGATGAAGGCTGCCCAACCACAGCCTGAGGACAGCCTCCTGGGGCGCTCCGATCCAGAAGCATCCATCCAGCGGCTCCCTGATTCTTGACCCTCAGAATCAATATTAGACAGTAAGTTCATTGATTTATATATTTATTTTATTTATTTTTTTAATTATTTTTTTAAGATTTTATTTATTTATTTGACAAACAGAGATCACAGGTAGGCAGAGAGGCAGGCAGAGAGAGAGGAGGAAGCAGGTTCCCTGCTGAGCAGAGAGCCCGATGCGGGACTCGATCCTAGGACCCTGAGATCATGACCTGAGCCGAAGGCAGCGGCCTAACACACTGAGCCACCCAGACGCCCTATTTATTTTATTTTTTGAAAAATAATCTCAGTCGTTCAGCGTCTGCCTTCGGCTCAGGTCATGATCCCGGGGTCCTGGGATGGAGCCCCGCATTGAGCTCCCCACTTGGCAGGAAGCCTGCTTCTCCCTCTCCCACTTCCCCTGCTTGTGTTCCCTCTCTCACTGTGTCTCTCTCCGTCAAATAAATACAATCTTTTAAAAAAAGAAAAAGAATCTCTATGCCAGTGTCAGGCTTGCACTCGTGACCCCGAGATCAAGAGCAGTATGTCCTGGGGTGCCTGGGTGGCTCAGTGGGTTAAGCCTCTGCCTTCAGCTCAGGTCATGATCCCAGGGTCCTGGGATCGAGCCCCACCTCAGGCTCTCAGCTCAGCGGGGATCCTGCTTCCTCCTCTCTGTCTCTCTGCCTACTTGTGATCTCTGTCTGTCAAATAAATAAATAAAATCTTAAAAAAAACAGAGCAGTATGTCCTACCAACTGAGCCAGCCAGGAGCCCGGGCCCCCGTGAGTTTATTATTCTAAGCTATTAATTTTCAGGGTCATGGTTCCATGGCGATCGAGAGTCACAGAGATGCCGCTCTTTTCGCTCAGTGAGCCACTCTGCGAAAATCTGGGCTTGAGGACCAGAAACCCCAGCATGAGTCGATGTATCTACAAGGGGCCTTATTGCTTCTGCCTTTGCTTTAGGAAAATACTGGGTACAATTAGGAAGGAGGGTGATGCCATTCTGTGGGACTGTTGTGCCATTCTGGGTACGTCCCTAAGGTCGACCTGTATGCGTGAATCTGGAAAGGTTCATGGCCCACCGAGTGGGGAGCAGAACGGTTGCAGAGTCCCACGTACGGTGTGTGTGGGAGCCGCTGCTGGAGGTGGCTCCCCAGCACCTCTCCTCCCCTTCCTCCTCATCCGCAGGCCGTGGTCCCAGCGTTAAAACCAAACCGCAACTTCTCAGCTTCCCTTGCAGCTCCTGGCACAACCACGGGAGCGTATTTCTGGCTAATGAGATAGAAGCGGAATCCCCAGGAAGGAAAGTTACCAGTTTTTAGTAACATGTATACATTTTTCTTTTTAAGATTTTTATTTATTCATCAGAGAGAGAGAGAGGGAGAGAGAGCAAGCACAGGCAGACAGAATGGCAGGCTGAGGCAGAGGGAGAAGCAGGCTCCCTGCCGAGCAAGGAGCTCAATGTGGGACTCGATCCCAGGACGCTGGGATCATGACCTGAGCTAAAGGCAGCCGCTTAACCAACTGAACCACCCAGGCGTCTCACATGTATACATTTTTTAAAATTTATTTGAGAGAGAGAGAGAGAGTGGGCATGTGAGCGGGGGAGGAGCAGAGGGAGAGAATTCCAAGCAGATGCCGTGCTGAGTGTGGATCCCGATGCGGGGCTCGATCCCAGGACCCTGAGATCATGACCTGAGCTGAAGGCAGACGCTTAACCAACCTAGCCCTCCAGGTGCCCCGATCCGTTTTTATATAAAAGAAGAAAGGGAGGAAAGTCACGGTGTGTGTGTGTGTGTGTGTGGTTACTTGTGTCAGCATAACGTTGAAGGATGCGTATCCGACTGTCAACACCGCAGAGGTTACGAAGCTTTTATTTTTGCCCCGTTTATGTCGTGATGGCAAACATTTGTTAATCTTCTGATGCACTATAATAGGGTCCACAACCTTATAAAAAGAGAGAAAAATCAAATACGCTAATATCCATATAGGAGAGGAAGAAAGGCCGAGAGCACAATGGCACAGCGTTCCAGAATTACCGGTCATCGCTCCGGCTCAAGGCAAGCGGGTCCTCAGTGACCGGGCGGGTACCGAGCCTCGTGCGGGGGTTCGGGAGCGGACAGGCTGAGGAGATGGGAAGATCGGGCTCTGCTGAGGGATCGAGCACTACCAGCTCCAGATTTGTTCCACAGGCCTTGGTGTGGAGGCCCAGCTATCCAGGAGGTCATTGGGACCCCACCGGGACCCGGGAGGCCCAGAAGGCCAGATGCAGCCTGGCTGAGAAGGGAAGCAGCCAGAGGAAGCAGGGCTCGAGCATCCGGGGCCGGGGGATGCAAGACGGGGTGGGGTGGGGGCACGGCTGCGGCCCCCGCAGCGCAGGTCCCGGGCTCCCCCTTGCTTTGAAGAGCAGCTGTCTGCTCCAGTCCCTGCTCTGGGGCACCTGGGGTTGTGGCCAGATCCCACCCTACAGGCGCTGAGCAGGGCTGCGGCACATGGGAGCCCCGGGTTGCAACAAATCACCGTGTCCTGCAGCTGGCTGGGGAACATGACATATGTCTTCCTACTCGGTGGCTCTTTGCTTCCTAGTGCCGCTCTGTGCTGGGCCCCTGAGCTGCCCAGGGGCTGGGGGTTGGGGCAGCAGGACTGCTGTCTGGGATCCGCCTGCCCACCCACTCCCAACTGCCTCCCTGCACAATTTCCTCTCTTGCGGCCGCCAGGGGTTTCCTGTTCTCTCTGGCTGTCTGGGCAGCTTCCTCAATTCCCCTTGCGACACCGACGTGGTGCAGCAGGTGTCTGGATGGCTCCCGCTCTCGGAAACTCCGGCCACCAGGGACGGAGCCGATGAGCCTCTGGGCTCACACCAACGTGTGCCACGGAAAGGGACAGCCGCTCAGCCAGGCCAGGCCCGGCCAGGTTCTGGAGGAGGCGGAGGAGAGAAGCTGCCATTTCTGGGTTACGACCCAGATAACACACGGAGCATGTTGAGGCTTGAGAACTCTCTGTTGCTTATCGACAATTTCCACTTCACGGAACATCCTGTATTTTTATTTGCTGAATCTGGCTGCCCGACCCGAAGCGGCTCAGCCTTCAAAGTTCTAATCGTATTTTTCCAGAAAGGGAAGGGAGAGAGAGAGGGAGGAGAGAAAATAAGAAATTCCCCATGGAAAGAGCCTGGGTGTGACTCACCAGCGGCTCCTCCCCACTGCGGGCCGGACACGGGGGCCCCGGGAGAGAGGGCAGAGCTGGAAGGGGCACTCGTGCCAGTCCTGGCTCAGCTACCAACTTCCTGTGGGTCCCCCGGGGCCGGGGCTGGACCTCTCTGGGCTCCCAGGCTGGAGTCTGTGGCCTCCAGCGCTCACTGGTCCATCACGGTTGTCCCCAGCGTGCCCCCTCCGTGGGCCAGACCCAGGTCTCGGCGGGGAGCCGGACTCCTGGGCCCGCGAGCAGCTGGCTGGCAGGTAGCTCGTGGAGGATAGAGACAGGAAAATAGAGCCCCATGATCCGGAAGAGAGAATCTCCACTTCCCTCTTGGGAATAGAAGTGGATAGAATCTCCACTTCAAAGGGAGGGGTACTCCGTCCCCACTGGGCTCTGCACCTGCCTTCTCCTCCCCCCCCCCCTTTTTTTGAAGATTTTATTCATTCATTTGACAGAAACCGAGAGAGAGGGAACATGAACCAGGGGACAGGGAGAGGGAGAAGCAGGCTTTCTGCCAAGCAGGGACCAGCCCTATTTGTCCAAAGCATATTTCTTTTCCTTTTTTTTTTTTTTTTTTTTTTAAAGATGGGTTAGTTGATTTGGCAGAGAGAGACACAGCGAGAGAGGGAACACAAGCAGGGGGAGTGGGAGAGGGAGGAGGAGACTTTCCACCCAGCAGAGAGCCTGACGCAGGGCTTGATCCCGGGACCCCAGGATCATGACCTGAGCCAGAGGCAGATGCTTAACCACTGAGCCACCCTGGCGCCCCTGCCTTCTTCCTCACCCTGGTGCCAGTGGCCGCTCCGGGATCTGCGGGAGCTGCCTACCGGTGGCCTTGGCTGTCATGACACTTCTTATAGACCCAGCTGTCCTCAACAGGAAGCCCTCCACAAGGCCATGGGTCCTCTGGCAGCCCCCAGAGTGCCGTGTGGGGGAGGGGGCAGAGCTATGGGTTGTGCAGTGTTCTGGGGGACTTGCTTCCTCTGGACCAGTGGGTTGGGTTGGATCCAGGCAAGCCTGGGTCTCGCAGATGCCCACCTGCGTGCTCAGGGGCTTCACATCACCTGGTGGCTTCAGGATGACACAAGGTGGCAGTCCGCTTTTTTCCAGCATGTGTGCGTGGTGGGGAAAAATGGAAGAAGGAATTTGATTGAATTACCCGGGTGGCTCAGTCTGTTAAGCGGCCAACTCTTGGTTTTGGCTCAGGTCATGATCTCAGGGTTCTGGGATCCAGCCCTGCATCAGGCCCCATGCTTGGGCGGGGAGTCTTCTTGTGGAGTCTCCCTCTCCCTCTGGCCCCTGTTCTCTCTCTCTCTCAAATCAATCAATCAATCAATCATAAAATAAAATAAAATAAATTAAAATAGGGCGCCTGGGTGGCTTAAGCAACTGCCTTCAGCTCAAGTCATGACCCCAGAGTCCCGGGATCGAGTCCCGCATCGGGCTCCCTGCTCAGCGGGGAGTCTGCTTCTCCCTCTGACCCTCTCCCTTCTCTTGCTCTCTCTCAAATAAATAAATAAAATCTCTAAATAAATAGATAAATAAAATCTTTAAAAAACACATAACATACCGTTTACCATTTCAGCGTACAGCTCCGTGGCATTCCGTACGTTCCCGATGTTGTGTAACTATCACCAGTATTTCTAGACCTTTTTCATCATCCCAAGCAGAAACTCTGTACCCAGTGAACAGTCATTCTCCTCTTTTTCCTCCTCCCCTTCCCAGCCCCTGGTAACCTGCAGTCTACTTCCTGTCTCCGTGAATTTGCCTGTTCTCAGCATGTCATCGTCATGTGGAACCATACCCCGTGGGTCCTTTTGTGTCTGCCTGCTTGCATGTAGCCTGTTTTCGGAGAGCTCCCGTGCTGTCGCAAGTGTCAGTGTGTCCTTCCTTGGGACACTCTGAACCATATTCAGAGTGAATGGCTGAACCATATCCCACTGTGTGGCTAGACCGCGTTTATCTTTTTTTTTTTAATTAAAGATTTTATTTATTTATTTGACAGAGAGAAATCACAAGTAGACAGAGAGGCAGGCAGAGAGAGAGAGAGGGAAGCAGGCTCCCTGCTGAGCAGAGAGCCCGATGCGGGACTCGATCCCAGGACCCCGAGATCACGACCTGAGCCGAAGGCAGTGGCCCAACCCACGGAGCCACCCAGACGCCCCTAGACCGCGTTTATCTTACCCATCGTCCGCGGGTGGACACTTGGGTTGGTTCTGCCGTCTGGCTACCGTACATGATACTGCAAATGATCGTGGGGGTACAGGGATCGGCTGTTTGAGTCCCTGCTTCCAGGTCCGTAGCGTCCACACCTAGACCCGAATTGCTGGGTGACAAGGGTCCACTCTGCTCTTCTCCACTACAACTATACTTCCGGTCTACACTTCGGGTCACCAGATAGGTGGGGTTTTTCCAAAACCAGGCCGAGGCATGAATGATTAAACCACAGACGTCGGTAATTAATTCAATTTCTAGCCCCCTCGCCTCTCTGGGAGTCAGGATGGGGCCCTTGTTAGGGGCTTTCCAAAGGCCTCTTCAGTAACATAAAGTTGGGTGTGGTTGAAGATTGTTATGAAGATTATTATGAATAACAAAAGACAGTTGTGCTTATCAGAAGATTCCAAGGGTTTTAGGTGCTGGTATCAGGCATGCAGGTGAAATACACATTTTTTATTAGACGACAGGATGACATGGGGTCATATGACAATTCTGCCTCTTTCCCATAAGAGCTGCACCATCATTTCACATTTCCACCAGCAACGGATGAAGCTTCCCCCACATGCTCGCCAGCCCATGTTATCCTGTTTTGTTTTATTTTATTTTATTCTTTTTTTTTTTTTTTTTAATAACAGCCATCCTGGTGTTGACCCATAACTAGGTTTGCCTCTTGGTGGGTGTCGAACCCAAAAGACACAACTGAGCCAAAGAATAGGGAAAGGAAGGATTTTGCCTGCAGCTAGTAGAGGATCCTGGGGCCATTTCCCAGAGTGGCATCTCCTCCTCGGGCCACAGAAGAACTGGGAAGTTTTAAGCAAAGGACTCGTACAGATTCACACAGGGGCTTGCTCCATAGGGGGTTCAGCATGGAATTAGGGCAAAAGTCATCGTAAGGTGGTCTGTCTGTCCCGGGGGAAGGCAGGAGGGCCAGCGAGAGCTGGCATCGCCCGTTCCATGCCTCCATTTGACTTTCCTCCGTTTGAGAGGAGTCGAGAATGTGTGTCAGGTCATTCTTTACTTTCGAGTCAGCACTGCGAGCTTTACCACGGATTTATTGTCCCTGATATGATAAGACTATCTCCTGGCGTGACAGTGGCTTTGTTTTTACATTCTTCTGTTCCGTTAAAAATCATGATCTATCGGGGTCTAGTCTTCTGTAGTTTGCAGGAGGAGACGTTTCATTGAAAGGTAAAACAAGGGGGCGCCTGCGTGTCTCAGTGGGTTTAGCCTCTGCCTTTGCCTTGGGTCATGATCTCAGGGTCTGGGGATCGAGTCTCATACGGTGCTCCCCGTCTGCCTCTCTGCCTACTTGCGATCTCTGTCAAATAAATAAATAAAATCTTAAAAAGAGAGAGAGAGAGCTGTAAAACAGGAAAGAGGCACCACTGTGAGTTGGGAAGGAAGGGAAGCCCTTTTGAAGAAATGGAAGGACCCCCAACCCCATATGCAGACGGCCCCGAGGATGACCTCTGAGGAGCATGGGGCAGAGGCCAAATCATGCAGAAAGTCTTAGGGTCATTGGGTCCTGTTTTAATCCCCACCTCAGCTGCTTCCCACATCCCCGCTCGGTATCCTCAGACATCACCCAGGACATTGCGGACCAGAGCGGTGCGTCCGGAGACGCACCCGCCTCTAGCCCTGCTCCCCCACCGAACTTGGGCCTCAGTTTCCCCACTGAAAAATCATGACTATTTCCCCAAAGACCATTCCCCTTCCACTGGGCCACTGCATGAAGCATTACCAAAAAGAAAAAACAAAAAACAATTGTCTGCTTTCCTCTCCATGTCTTCTCCTCTTCTCTGGCTGGGCTAGGTGGCAGGAGAAGACTCTGCATCATGGGGTTCAGGGAAGAACCCTCAATCACTTTTTAACATTTATTTTGGTGGTGGGGGGAGGGAACGCCTGGGTGGTGCAGCGGGTTAAGCGCCTGATTCTTGGTTTCGGTTCCAGTCCTGATCTCAGGGCGAGATGCTTCCTCCCTCTCCTGCTACCCTCCCACGCCTGCTCTCTCTGTCTCTCTAAAATAAATAAATCTTGAAAACCCACAGAAATCTACTTTTATGTAATCGCTATGCCCAGCATGGGACTTAAACTCACAACCCTAAGGTTGAGAGCCAGCCAGGCGCCCTATGAAGTGTGGACTCCTTAAAAGAAGACCCTGTCCCCAGAGCTCAGGCTCACCCTGTTTTTTTTTTTTTTTCAGCGGAAGGGGTGCACCTGGGCGGTGAGTGAGGATGGCGGCGGGGAGCAGGTGCCTGAGAGCCGCCCCTCCCTCCCCTCCCCTCCCGCCTCACCCTAGCTTTGTCCCTGCGCTGATGATTGCTTTATTACTGTTTTCAGTCAGATATAATTCCGGCATTTTCTATAATCTTGATCTTTTCACTGATACCAGATTTTTGCACAAAGATTTGTATATAAAATGATTATGTACCCACCAGAATACATTCCCCGGCAATTACAGTGTTTAAGATGCAGCTCCTAACACTCCTTCGGCACATTCCTCATTTATTACTTTTGAAAATGTTTTTGTTGATTTTTTTTTCTAATTTTTTTTTTCTCGGTGGATGTGTTTACAAATCCAATAACAATCCTCATTTAGAGTTGCAAAACACGAAGCCGTTTTGAACCCAGACAGATGGCAGCTAAATGAACTTTAATTAAAGAATGAGTGCTTTGAATCAAATCACTTGAAAAAGTACAGTGCGCGGAGACTGGAGAGGCCGCATCAACAGCATCTGGGCTCCGCGGCAGGACGCGCGCTGCCTGCGGGAGCCGGGAGGCGGCCCCGTCCGTCGGATCGGGCTGGGCGGGCACCGCGGGCAAAGCGGGGCACGCGCGGGGGGGGCGGCCCCCAAACGTGCCCTCGGTCCGGACGCACCGTCCGGCGCGTAAAGCTCCCCAAACGGGCTGGAACGGACACAGGCCACCTCCTGGGTCAAGGGCTCTGCCTTGGAGGGGTGTGGGGGTCCCCCCTTCTGCTGTCGTGCCGTGGGGACAGGCCCCAGGGCGCGGGGCCCCGCCGCACCGCCCGCTGAGCCGCCCGCGGGGGCGCGAGCGCAGGCCGACCGACGGCGCAGGCTCCGCAGGCCGCGGCGCGCGCGTCCCCGCGCCCTCCCCGGGCGCCCCGCCTCCCGCGCAGCCGCCCGCCGGGCAGGAGCCACTTCCGGCCGCGGCCGCGGGGCTGGGCGGGGGCGGAGGCTGGTCTCTAGGCGACCGACAGGCGCCAGCCGGCCCGCGGTGGGCAGCGGGGGCGCCCGGGGAGGCGGGGGGGGGGGCGGCCCGGCGGGCCCCGCGCCCCCCCGGGGGGGGCGAGGGGGGGGGCGGGGAGGGGGGGGGGCGGGCGGGGGGGGGGGGGGGGAGGGGAAGGGCCGCGAGCGCCGGTGGGCGTCTGCACGCCGAGCCCGGGCGGGGCGGGGGCAGGAAGAGCGCCCGAGGCGTCTAATCCGGGGAGGCGGGATTAGACGGGGGCGCCCGGCCTCCAGGAGCGGGGGCTGAGGGCCAGGTGGCAGCTGCCCGATTGTCTTGGGTTTCAGAGTTTCTGCCTCCAGGGCGCGGGGGTGGGGGGGCGCCCCAGCCCTGATCTGGAGAGAAAGGGGCAGGGCTCTGCGGGTGGGGTGGCCGGCCCTGGTGACCCCCGGGGCCACCGGGATGGGACAGGGAGGTGGTGGCCGCAGCAGGGAGAGGAACAGTGTGGGCTCGGCGTGCCAAGCCTGCGGCTTCTGGCTTCTTGCATCTTTCCAGGAGGAAACCGAGTCCGGAAGGCTGGTCCCTCCCAGGTCTGGGCACCTGGCTGACCCCACGGGTTGGCAGAAGCTCCCGGCCGGTTTGGATCGTGTAATTAGCTGAATCAGGACTCAGGCTCGTTGGAATCCTAGGCCGGCTTCTGGCCCTTGGTAGACCCTGTGGTCACCGTGACCCCTCCGTGCCCCTGCGCTCCTGTCCAATGGACTTCCAAGTCCTGTTGGCTGACCTCCTTGTCATTCTCCACCTGGCTGCACGCCGGGCCAGCTCTTCCCGGAATAAGCAGAGGAGCCCCCCCCCCCCCCCCCCGGGGTCTCCCAGCTTCTCCTTCCCGCCCGCAGGAGGCCGGGTCCTTCTAGAATCCGGTGGGGACTCCCCCCTCCCTCCAGGCCGCCCCTGGCAGGCCCACAAGGCCTTCCACACTTCCACATGCCGGGGGGGAAAAAGCGAGGCAGGCTGTCCCCAGGGTGTCCAGCTCAGCCTGAAGGACCCAGGCAACATTTCTGCCTCACTCACCCGGCCAGCCGGGCGCCCTGTGCGGGCACAGCCCTCATCCCACCGGCAGCCACTCCCTGTTCCTTGAACGCCCAAGGTCTCGGGCAGCCTCCCAGCCTGGGCACACGCGGCTCTCCTAGATCACGGTCCTGTCCTCCCCGTCCCGCTTTGCCCTGCCAACCCCAGCTGAGTTTCTGCTTCAGAGATGGTTCTAGGTTGGGCACTGCCCTGTCTTCCCAGGGCACACCCTGCCTTCCCCACCCTGAGTGAATGGGGGCGCTGCCCACTGTCCGGCCCCCCCCCCTTTTTTAAAGATTATTTATTTATTTATTTGACAGAGAGAGATCACAAGTAGGCAGAGAGGCAGGCACAGAGAGAGGGGAGGAAGCAGGCTCCCCGCTGAGCAGAGAGCCCGATGCGGGGCTCAATCCCAGGACCCTGAGATCATGACCGAGCAGCGGCTTAACCCACTGAGCCACCCAGGCACCCCTGTCAGGCCCTTTTTGACCTGTCCTGCTTTCAGTCTTACCCCTTCCTTCCTCCTCCTTCTCACCTTGCCACCAAGGTGGCCTTGCTGAGACACAGCTGTGACCCGTCACTCTGCTCAGATGCCCTTGAGCTCGATCAAAAATGTGCCCCACCCCTCTGGGTCCAACCCAGAGGCCCCTCTGCCAAGGTGCCTTCTCCCCAGCCATGGAGATGCCAGGCTTACTGGTCATACTGAACACTTGAGCTGTCACCTCTCTGTCACCAAGACAGCCCCCTGCCACCCTGTGCACTCCTTGAGGCCAGGGGTGAGTCTGTCACCTGGCCTCCCGTGGCAGCTCATCTGGAGGCCACAGGGCCCCAGCAGCAAAGAAATGAGAGAAGTCTGTCCCCAGACACCAGGGCCCAGTGGTCAGGGACACCGCCTCCGCTCTGGCGGGCCCCAGCTCTGGCAAGGAAGGGGGACCTTGGCAGGCTGTCTGAGCCGGGTTTCCTGACCTTGTCCCAGTGACAGCTGTACTTGTTAATTCCAAACGAGAACACGCAATAAAGTTATGAGCAAGGGCCATGCTTTTTTTTTTTTTTTTCTTTTTTTTACTTATTTAAAAAGGCCTTGGTGGCAGGAATATAGTGTAAAAATCATTGGAAAAACTAAAAGGCATTGATACATATCCGAATATACACTTTGTACATAAATTACATTTCCTTTAGTCTTTCTGAGTGAGGTCCTGATTCAGCACTGAGGTCTAGTAATTCAGAGGTCCCGGGAGCTGCACGTTTAGGCCGGCGTAGTCCACCATGTACATTGGCCACTGCTAGAGACAGGGGGACAAAGGGTCTGCGTTAGGACTCCGGGTGACGCGGAAAGACCGCCAGACCACTTAGCGATGCTTTCCGAAGGGCCCTGTCAGATGGTATTCGTCCGGAGGCAGCTGAACGTCCAGAGAGGGGACGTGACCTGTCCAAGGTCACACAGTTCACCAGGGGCCAGGGAGCCCGGGCTGTGGCCTTCCGACGTGTTCCCACCTGTGTCCCAGGGGCTGCTTCTGTGGACCGGACAAAACTGAGGCGTGGCTCAGAACAGCAGTCAGCCCTCCAGGCCTTATACCCCAAAGAGTCTGTCCCTCTCCCCAGGCCGCCTCTGCTTGGCCCCCAAGACCTTCCACGTAAGGATCTGGGAAGTGGGAAGAGCTAGGGACCCTGTATAGGCACCCCTAGGTGGGGAGAAAGGGATAGCCTGAATTTGGGGGGGGGTTCCCCAGGAAGGGGTTAAAGGGAGGCCCGGTCAAACGATAAATCCCCACATCACTTTCTAAGGCGTCTCATTATCCTCCCCACCGGACTCAGGACTTCAAAGCCGGTATTTTAAAGCCAGAAAGAACTCCCGAGTGTGTGTGCCCCTCGCGAGGTTTTCCTCTTGGAGGGGACACAACCCAAGCCAAGCTCCCGGCGGGGTGGGAGGAGGCGGCGGCTGCGTGTGGGGTCCTCCACCCGCCGCTGACCACAGCGAGGCCACAGTCAACCAGCGCTGACCCCCGACTGCCTCCTCCACACCCTGCGGGTAACACCTGCACCTCACAGGGCTGTGGCGAGGCAGAGGGGAGCGCAGAGATGAACTCAGCCTCTGACAGCCTGGGAACCGAGAGTCTGCTCGGGGTCCTGCTCTGGCATGGCCAGGGGAGTCCCCTACCCTCTCCGGGGACTCCCACCGCCCCCCTGCCCCACGGGGGTGTGACTTCCTGCCTGGGGCGGGGGCGTGAGCCGCCGGTGACAGGGTTGGGGCTATGTCTTGAGCAGATCAGCCCCACTCAGGGCCCAGCGTCTGTCTCCCTGCACCCCAAACGCACGCCCCAGAGGAGAGAGCCATGCCTGCGTGTGGTGGGGAGGTCCGGATCGGTGCCACCTTACCACGAGTGAGATCTGGTTGGTGGACGCCACGGACTCCGGGTTAGAAGACGAGGAGGAGGAAGATGAGGAGGACGAGGAGAAGGAGCTCCCCTCTGAGACCCGCTTCCTCTTGCGCTTGGGAATGCTGCTGTCTTTGGCTGGTGGGAGAAAAGGGGACGCTGGGTCTCGGCGCTGAACCCCTCTGGAGAAGGCTTTTGTTTTCAGGTTTCAAGCCTCGGCATTCAAGGCTCCAGAACCCCCAGGCTCCTGAGGCGCATCTCTCCAACCTCCGACCTTAACCAGGCCCCACTGCCCCTTGGGTCCCCTGCCTTTGCTAACACGAGCCTCACCCCCCGGGTATGCCTCCCCGAGTGGGCTCAGTTCAGGCCCAGGTCCCCCTTGTACTATCCCAGGAGCATCCAGCCTTGGCAGGGGGAGGGGCTGGCCTCCCCAGAACTCCCAGGGCCCAGCATGCCGCAATGAAGGGCTTGGCCTCGGGCCCTGGAGAAAGTCACTTCAAGTCACTTGGCCCTGTGCCTTCATTCCCTGTTAACTGTGGACGTGTGATGACTCCGACCTCAGACTGCTGGGACGGGTGGCCGTTCACAGCAGGCAGGGCCCCCAGGGAAAAGAGACATTGGTTTCCAGTCAGACGTCCCAGATTCCAATTCTCATTACTGCCAGCACTAGCTGTGTGACCCTGGGCAGATCGATTAACCTCTCTGAGCCAAACGGGGAAAACCGTGTGATGTGAGACTCTAAGGAGATTACTATGTATCAAAGAGCCCGGCATCCAGCCCAGCACGGGGCAGGACTCAGCTGGGGCTCTGCTGCGGCAGAATGAAATTGGGAGGAATATGTGAGACGTAGAAAATAGATTTGCAACCGCGTGTCACACAAGGAGGGTTTGGTGCTAGACTGAGCGGCCAGTTCCCTGAGTAGAAACCAGCAGGGCCCTAGTAACAGCATGAGGGCTGGCTGGGCCGAGGAGGTGGCTGTTTGTGCAGCTGGTGAAGACAACTCAGAGGCTGGGCGTCTGTGACGAGGGTGTAGACAGACATCCTGGGAAACCGAAGATACTGGAGGCGGAAGGAGCTCAGGGAATGGGCCGGAGGAAAGGGGTTTTGGTAGAGGGCCCCACGTGAACAGGAAGGCAGAGGTGCTGGCCCAGGGTCACAGCCAACCCGGGTGCCTGGAAAACCCTAAAGATGGCCATGGTGGGGTAGGGGAAGTGGTGGATGCGAGTCATGGCATCCGCCCTGGGACCACGTGGCCCCGGCTCTCCTCCGTGGGGCCTTCTGCATCTCTGCCTTCGACCTGGGAGCAGCTCCCCAAACCCGTCACCTCCCCACCCGAGAGTCTGGTGCCCCGCTCGGCCCCCTGTGATCAGCGCAGGCCAGAGGGCGGCTGGCTCCTGGCCGGGCTGTGCCACCCTAGGCTGTGGCGTTCCAGGGGGACCTGGACTCAGCTGGAGAAGGGGCCTCGGGTCGCAGACCAGGATGGGGGGCCCATCACTGGGCACCTGCTGGACCTGCAGTTCGGAGGGACGGCTCGAGGGGGCCACCAAGCCCCCTACATGGGCCCGCCAAGCTCCTTCCCCTCTCTGGGCCTCAGCTTTCCAGCAGCACACTGTGGCCAGAGGCGTGCCTCCCAGTCACCCCCGGGAACACAGCCCCGTTCCCCTAGTGCATCTTCTCGGGCGCGGAACCATGGCCTGCCGGACGGTCTCCCAGCTTCCTGCGTGCTCAAGGGTTCTAGGGGAGTTTCTGGTGCAGGTGTGTGTTCTGCAAATGCAGGAAGGATGGTGGGGTGCCCCCCACCCCCACCCCGCAGCCAGTCTCAGCCACGTGGCCGCCTCCCCTGCGTCTGTCTCCTCCTCGGTGGGGCGGGGGGGGGTGCCATGATCCCACCAGCACTCCTTTCCCACCCTACCCCCCGGCTCCAACCTGCCCATCATTATCTCCGGCTCATAGGACATGCTCAGCCGGGCTGTGGCTGCCCCACCCCCGGCCCTGGCAGGCACCTGCACCCCATCTGCCCACAGACCCTGGTCCCCAAGAGGCAGAGAGGTGGCCTTTCCAGCCACTGCCTTCCGTACCTGGCACCTTGGCGTCATTACAGATTTCTGCAAAAGGTCTGAAAGAGAAAGAAATGAGGTGGCGGTGAGAAAAATGGGGTTTCCCCTCTTCCTTCCCACCTGCCCCCCGAAAAGAGGCGACACCTCTCCTGAGAGGAGATGCTCCGGGTCTCAGGACCCCGAGATCAAGAGTCACACGCTCTACCGAAGGAGCCAGCCAGGTGCCCCACAAAATCTTTCTTTCTTGTGACGAGGACTTTTAAGATCTACTCTCTTAGCAATTTCCAAATGTGCAGTCAACTATTTTTTTTTTTAAGATTTTATTTATTTATTTGACAGAGAGAAATCACAAGTAGATGGAGAGGCAGGCAGAGAGAGAGAGAGAGAGGGAAGCAGGCTCCCTGCTGAGCAGAGAGCCCGATGCAGGACTCGATCCCAGGACCCTGAGATCATGACCTGAGCCGAAGGCAGCGGCTTAACCCACTGAGCCACCCAGGTGCCCCGCAATCAACTATTTTTAACTATAGCCATACAGTGACTGTGTGGTAATTTATTTGTAGTCTTGACTTTTTCTGATTTTTAATTTTTTTAAGAAATAACTTTTTTTTTTTTTTTAAGATTTTATTTATTTCAGAGAGAGAGATTACAAGTAGGCAGAGAGGCAGGCAGAGAGAGGGGGAAGCAGGCTCCCCGCTGAGCAGGGACTTCGATCCCAGGACCCTGAGATCATGACCTGAGCCATAACGAAGAGCTGGATGCTGAAGCGACTGAGCCCCCCCCCCCAGGCACCCCGAGAAGATGGGTCATTCGGAAACTAGGAAGCGGGTCCTCATCAGACCCTGAACAGGCCACCACCTTGATCTCGGACGTCCCAGCCCCGCGGAACCGTGAGAACGTGTGTTGTACTGAGTTCCAGTGAGCGGGACGGAGTGGGAGAGCCTGGTCTGCCTCCAGGCTGACCCACCAGGACTGACCCCCACCCTTCCCTTGCTCTGGGGAGCGGTTTCCTTTCATTGAAGAGGAGAGTGTTAAGCTACCTGTCTCCCGGATTCTGTGTGTCTGTCTCTGCCTCTCTTGTCCCCCGACTGCAGCTGCGACAGCTGCCACGGTCCCTGCCCTCTCTGCCCTCCCCCACCCCACTCTGGATGACAGGGTGGGGAGGTGGGGGTGGGGGGGTGGGGGGAGGGCACTCACTGGAGCTGATTGATGATGACCATTCGCACGTGCTCGCGGGCCTTCAAGATCTTCTCCAGCCGGTGGATGTCGTACGTGTTGGGGTTCCGGAACGGGATGTCGTCGGGCAGGCCCGTGACCTCCACGGCGTCCGGGCTGTCCCGGATCAGTTTGTAAGGGACCAGCACAGGCCGGTTCAGGCCCAGGGCCTCGCCTGCAAGACACGGTGGGTCAGCGCCGGGGGAAGATGTCCGCCGTGGGAGGCCACGCCCGCCGAGGACAGGGCTGGATCCCGGCGTGGTCCAGCTCCGTGGCCACCGCACTACAGAGTTTAAAAAATCAATACACGCCTTTTTAAAAAATCCGCTTAGCAAAACCATAAATCTAATACCCAGCGCTGAGAATGAAACCGGCACTTGAGCGCGTCCACCTGGTAAAACAGATGTGTGTTCCCACGGTAGAATAAATACAAAGTCCTTCCTTATTATTTATACTTACATTAATCTATTATTAATTACTTATGAATGATAGGACGGGGTGTCTTGGGTGTGTGTGTTTTTTTTTTTAAAGATTTTCTTTATTTATTTGATAGACAGAGATCACAAGCAGGCAGAGAGGCAGGCAGAGAGAGAGGAGGAAGCAGGCTCCCCGCTGAGCAGAGAGCCCGATGCGGGACTCGATCCCAGGACCCTGAGATCATGACCTGAGCCGAAGGCAGAGGCTTTAACCCACTGAGCCACCCAGGCGCCCCTTGGGTGTGTTTTCCAAGATTCTGAAGCGCGTTCGAGGACGCAGAGCAAGTCAGGTTGGCCAACGGCTGGTGATCCCACGGGCTGGCTCTGGGTGACCAGGCCACCGGTGACTGGCTCTGGGTCACCAGTGCCGTTCTCCCCGCCTTCATCCCCGTTTGAATTTTGATGTCACCATGACAAGTGACAGACGACCCCAACAACGGCCAACCCCAACAAGAGTCGCGTGTCACTTTCAGGACGAAACCCCAACTCCTTGGTTGGCCTGCCTGCCCTTCCCCGCGCCTTGGGGCCTCCCCCAGCTGCTTGCTCCAGGTCCTCTGGCTTCCTTGCTGGTCCTCAGTCGCCCAGCTGTCCCCAACGCCCCGCAAGCTTTTCCTGGCACGCGTGTCCTCTCCTGACATTTGAGCGTCAGCTAACGTGTCCCATTCTCCCAGGGGCTTTCCTGCCCCATCCCCCAGGCCCGCGACCCTTTATCCTGCTCCTGCTTCTCCGTTCTCACTCTCCGAAACTCTACTTAAAAATATTTTTTATTACTGTTTCCCTGCTACGGTGCAAAATGGAAATGATACTGAATTCATCACAAGTAAAGCATCTGGCACAGCTCGGCACTCAGTGACCTAAAAATCTCGACTGTAACCATACTATCGTTATTATTATTATTATTATTATTATTTTAAGAATTTTATTTATTTATTAAAAGATTTTATTTATTTATTTATTTGACAGAGATCACAAGTAGGCAGAGAGGCAGGCAAAGAGAGGGGAGGAAGCAGGCTCCCTGCGGAGCAGAGAGCCCGATGCGGGGCTCGATCCCAGGACTCTGGTATCATGACCTGAGCTGAAGGCAGAGGCTTATCCCACTGAGCCACCCAGGCACCCCGAGAATTTATTTTATTTTTAAGAATTTACTTTTTACGTATTCTCTACACCCAACGCGGGGCTCGAACCTGTCACCCTGGACCGAGAATCGCACACTCCCCCCACGCACCGAGCCAGCTGGACGCCCAGTAACCGTATTATGAACTGTCCCATCTGGGCTCTGCCGTGGCACCCTGGACGCCTTCCCCTGGCATGGCACGGCCCTAACCCACTCCGTGACCACCTCCCCGCACACATTCAGAGCCCCAGGATGGCAGGAATCAGACCCCTTGCCATGGAGTCCTCACAGCTAAACGTGTGCGGGACAGGTGAGCTCACCAGCTCTTGGCTGTGGCCATAGCCTCTGCTACGTGACCCAGCCCTAGAGCAGCGGAATGGCTGACCGCCACCACCGCCCTGGGTGCCCCAGATGGGCTCTTTCCCCCTCCTCCGACGGGGGACGTTGGGGGGTCAGCTCCCACCAGTCATGGGCAGGGCAGCTGGCAGGGGCGGGGGTGGGCGGGACTGGAGGCGGCAGGGCTGGCTGTAGAGGGAGGAGGGGCTGCCCAGGGAGGCCGGCCCAGCAGACCCGGCCCAGCAGACCCCACTCCTCATGCACTGACCGTATTTCTCGTTGAAGAGCTCCTTCACCTGCTCGCGCAGGATAACCTTCTCCCCGAGTCTGTTGGCGTCATCTTCATCTAGGAGAGGAAGACAAGGCGGCTGTGAAGGTCAGCCCGGGCCAGCCCCTGGACGGGCTCCCGTGCGGCAACCCCCACCCCGCCCCCCCCGCCCGCCCACAGAGCTTAGTATCAGGCAGCCTTGTTTCTGGCTTCGGTGGTCTGTTCTCCAATCCATCCGCCCCCCTGCCCCGAAAAGCTTCCCCGGCGCGGCCCCCCCGCCGTGTCCGGCCCAGAGCACTCTGAGGCCAGGGAGGCAGGGGACCTGCTTGGAGGAAGGAACTCCCGGCCTCGTGTGGGTGGTGCACACTCAAAGCGCCTCCAAGTGTGACGGGAGAGCCGAAGCAGGAGGCAGGGTGCCCACCCCCATCTGCAAATCCAGGCGGGCTCCCTGGAGGAGCGGGCTGTTGGAATCTTCTCTTGGAAGGCAGGCAGGGGTCTTGGGATGGATGGGCTGAGGTGGGGTGGGAAGTACTGGCCCAGGCCGGTCTGCTGGATGTGGCTGGAGCATGGGGGCTAGACTGAGCTGGGCTGTCGGAAACTTGCCCCGATTGCTGGGGGATCCTGAGCCAGAGGCTCCTGAGCAGGGAGACAGGTGCGCTGCCGGAGCAGGGGGTCTGCACACGCTCCCCACCCAGGGCCCAGGGCAGACCTCCATGGGCACCTGCTGTTGGACCCTCGGCTCCCCTCAGCCCTGTTCTGGGTCTAAAGGAGCAGCTGGGAAACTCCTGAGTCGGGGCCCAGGGGGCCAGCCGGGCTGGGGGATGTTCAGGATGTGGAGGGGACGCAAGGGTCCTGGGACAGAGGGGCCTGCGGGCTCGTGTCCTGGGCTGGAGATCCAGGAGGGGTGCCCTGAGCAGGCAGGGCCTCCAGCAGACAGGGGTGGGGGCAGAGGGTGGAGCGGAAGCGGGCGGGGAGCCAGGGCCCGGGAGATGCGGGGCAGAGCAGACAGAATGGGTTTGTGGAGAAAAACAATTCCTGTTTTAATCCGGAAAATCTCACAGAACTTAGTTCAAGTTCAGAGGCCAAGGCAGGCACTGCGCCTGGCGGGCCGGGCCTCCCTCCCCGGTCTGCCTGCCCCGGCCTCCCGATGCCCCTCCCTCCCCCACCACCCTGTGCCCTGTGCGGTCCCGGTCATGTCCACGCTCCAGACTCTGGACCAAGGTCTGCCGTATCTCCGAGTTTCTGCATGTGTCTCTTCAACCATGACCTTCCAGCCACCTGGGTGCCCCTGAGACCCGGCAGACGTCCGGCATCCCAGATAACAACACCCCTTTCCTGTGTCCCCCTCCCTGGGAATCACAGTCCCATCAGTCGGGCCAAGGCACTGAACTCAGCCCCCCTGAGAGCCCCCTCCTCCCCACATCCCCCCAACACGGCCTTTCTAGACAGTCTTCAGGACCTCACGGTGGCAAGAGTCAACGTGACCCTTCTCCAGGTCCTAAGGGGACAACCTGACAGACTCCTGGGCCCAAGGGCCCCCCAGAGCCTGTGCGGGAGTGGGCAGATGCTGTCCATTTCCCTCGCCCCCACCCCCAGCATTCCCCGGGGGGCCAGGATTCCGCCCAGACCCGGCGGCACCCATGGGGCACGGAGGGATGGCCTGGTCTAAAGCGGGGGATGGGGAGGGACACTGGGTGACCAGTTGACTACCAGTGCAGGGCATGCGGTGGGGGGTTCCTAACCCAGCTGAGAATCAGGGAGGGCTTCCCAGAGGAGGTGCTGCTGCCGGGTGTTCAGCACCTCCTGTGTGCACAGCGCCAGGCCTCAGAAAGGGCGCCTCTTGGCTCCTCCTTGCTCTTTGTTTTTGTTCATTTTTTAATTAAAAAAATTTTTTTTGGTTTTTATTTAATTTGGAGGAAGGAAGTTCCCGCTGTGTCCCTGCGCCGGCCCCGACGGGGAGAGCCAGGCTCCCTGCTGGTGCCTGGGTGGCCCAGCCAGGTAACCCTCTGGGTCGGCCGTGGGCAGGTCACGAGCCCCCTTTGTGACAGAGCCGGGTTCCTGCCACCACGGCTGCACAGGTCGCACACTCACCATCGGGAGAGGCTGTGGCCAGGCCTGCTGGTCCCCAGGGACTGTCCCCAGGACTGTGGGGGGAGCTGATGCTCTCGCTAGCCTGGGCTGGGGCAGGACAGGTCCCCGGGAACCATCTCCTCTGAGTCTGGTCTGCATGTGGGCAACACAAACCCAGGAAACTGTCCCCGAGAACAC
The DNA here is from genome assembly GCF_022355385.1 of Mustela nigripes. Classification (NCBI taxonomy): domain Eukaryota; kingdom Metazoa; phylum Chordata; class Mammalia; order Carnivora; family Mustelidae; genus Mustela; species Mustela nigripes. Next base: position 10,144,982 of record NC_081567.1, on the reverse strand, counting down.
AGGGTAGGGCAGGGAGCACAGCCACTGTGGGGCCGTGTGGGGCCTCGGCCATAAACCCAGTCTGAAGGGCAAGCCCTGCGGCCCGGAGGTAAGAGTGTTTACTCCGCTATCGGACCACTGGGGTTCAAATCCTCTGTTACAAGCTTGTGACCTTGAGCGATTCTCCAAACTGTTGGATTTCCTCGTTTGGAAAGGTCTGGCACCAAACCTGTTCTGGGGGGAACAGTCTGAGCTCCCCTGAACCCAGACTGGCTATAAAGGATGCCAGTGTCTGGAGACATTTCAGAACGCTCTCCACTTGGAGACGTCACACTTAGGGACCCACATGGAGTGTGGGTGCCCCCAGGGCACCTGTCTGAATGTCTGCATGATTGGGGAGGAAGGGGGTCCCCAAGGGCCTGTGACGGGGGCGGGGGGGGTCCCTGGCTGAGCAGACTGCAAGGCAATCTTGGTTCTACCCCTAATGCTGTGTGATGTTTGGAAAGTCACTCGACTTCTCTGGGCCTGTTCCTACATCCCTCAGCCGGGGAACCTTCGGGATCCCCTGACGTCACGTATAAAAAGTCGAAGGCCCCGTCACCAGAATCAGGTTGTCGCTGATGCTATTTAGATCAATGCTTCCGTTATCCTCGGGTATCAGGGAATTAAACGTCACGCAGGGGACCTCCGGGTAACGGATGCTTCTTCTCTCCAGTCCCCCGGGTTTGTCGTACCCATTCTGGGAGGGCCACTTACTAAAATGCATCGAGTGCCCCTTTCTTAGGTAGTACCTCGTGGGGTAGAGAGGTCCCCCTCGGGATCTCCCGGGCCAGAAAGTGCTGCATCTGCCCCCGCAGAGACCTGGACCCCCTCCACCCCTCTCCCCCCGCAGGGACCCCCTTCGAGGACAGGCCCGCCCTGTCAGCGTTTCTGCTGCCTCCCCCACCCCTGCTCCTGCCAGCTTATTGGTCTCCGTCACTCCATGGGCCCCAGTAGCTCTCATCTGGCTGTTTCTAATCTGCTGTCTGTTAGCCTGAGGATTAACTGAATTTTGCCCGGGGGAAGAATGCAACCAGGCTTATTAAATCACCGCCAAGCTGGGTCCACAATCAGAGACCAGCAGGCTCCGGGTGCCGACTGCAGGGGCCCCACAGTCCTCTGCCCGGGAGCAAAGTATGAGAACCCCGAACACCGGGGGGGCCTCCCCGCACCGGCTGGAGGTCCGCGGCTCGGACTGATGTCTGTACACGGACTGTCAGGATCGTGCGGGGCCAGGAGGAGCCCGTCACAAGGGACAAGCTGCTCAGAGGGACACGACGCCCCCCTCCCCTCTCCCAGTGCTTCCGTGGGACCTCTCTGCGAGGCCTGGGCTGGGCCATGCAGGCGTCACGTAGACCCTCAAGAGAACAGAGGTGGGGGATATCCACGGGGGTCCCCCTGTTGACGGGACAGCTGCCCCCGCATGCCTCCTGCCCGGGCCCTGCAACTTGCACACCTCCCTTTCCTGGCTCCGGACCTTCACCAGAGCAGGAAGACACGCTCAGCTTCACCTGTTCGCCCCTCTCAGCCCGGCGTGCAGGTGCAGCAGGAATTCCATCGGTGGCTCCGAGAGGCCACGAGTGCACGGCAGTGGGGAGGGGCCCTCGCCCCCGTGCCTGCTCTCCCAGACCCCCGAGAAACTTCTTACACGTGCCAAAGGAAACAGGGTCCAGAGGTCTAACGGCACCCGTAGTCACAGGAAAACCACAAAGCGCCCGGAGCGGCCGAGGACCGCAGAGGTGCAGGGTCCCCCTGGAACCGCACGGAGCAGCAGACGCGAGCCGGGGCCGTGTCACACGTCAGTGTCGCCTTACGTAAGGCTGAGCGAGGAAAGCGAGTCCAGACTTGACACACGAGGGCACACCTCGCTGATATAAGTAAAAAGCGGGGTGCCCAGGGGGGCTCAGTCAGTTAAGCGGCTGACTCTCGGTTTCGGCTCAGCTCGTGATCTCGGGGTCGTGAGATCGAGCCCCGCGTCGGGCTCGGCGCTCAGTGTGGCGTCTGCTTGACATTCTCCCTCCCTCGCCCCCTCCTTCCGTCCCCTCCCGGCCCCTCTCTGAAATAAATAAATACATCTTCAAAAAAGGTGAAAAGCATGCAAAAGGAACAATTTCAGTTTCAGCAAACATGACACATCACAGAGCCCCTTCCGAGGTCAGCCTGTGAGCCGTGCGCGGACCTTAGATACGCTGGACGTTTTTCTTACACATATACACCGACGACGGTAGAGTTTAATTTAGAAACCGGGCACAGTAAAGAGATGAGCAACTGATGATGGTAAAACTGAATTGTAACAATGTACGTAGGATATTGTAACAAAGTCACGAGAATGTGGTCTATTTCTCTCTGTGAACATCACACTGTGGTTCCCCTTCTTGTGATGACGTAAGAGGATAAGACGCCCACCGGGGGAGGAGCAGCGAGGGGGATCAGGGATGCAGAGGCCGGACGTGCCGTTGGCCTACTGTCCCTGGAGAACAGTGGCCGGCCTCTGGACCGCAGCTGATCGCGGGCGGCCGAACGGCACAAAACGTATCCGCAAATTAGGGGAGCGGCTGTATTTGTTCCGGGGAGAGAGGAGGGCAGGATGAGGGCGTGCACGGGGGTGGGGGCATGTTATCTGCCCTGTTTTGTTTGTTTGTTTGTTTGTTTTAAGATTATTTATTTATTTGACAGTCGGAGATCACCAGTAGGCAGAGAGGCAGGCAGAGAGAGAGGGGGAAGCAGGCTCCCGGCTGAGCAGAGAGCCCGATGTGGGACTCGATCCCAGGACCCTGAGATCATGACCTGAGCCGAAGGCAGAGGCTTTAACCCACCGAGCCACCCAGGCGCCCCTACCGGCCCTGTTTTAATTCTCGGATGGCAGCGGGCTCACGGGGTTCACTGCCGTATCGCTGACCAAGCAGACACAGGAGCAGGAACAGGAACAGAAAGAATTAAAAAAAAAAAGAATGTGTGCTACCTGCACTCTGGTATGTAAAAATCACTAGTGGAGGAACTCAAGACATCTGAACAGAAAGCCTGCGGTTTAGTTAAGCATATGCTACCGATCAAGGTTGAATTCTTAGTGTTGACAAAGGTACGCGGTTCTGCCGACGCCGTGTGGGTCAAAGGGTCTATCTGGGGAGTCCAGGCTATCTTGGCAACTCTTTGGCGATTAAAAATGATCTCAAAATAAAAAGCTTAAGCGAACCATCGTCAGACGCAGGGATGACCGACGGCAGAGCCGGTCCTGGACCCGGGATCAGGACTGATCTGGCCAGTGCTCGAGGTCCAGTGGGGAGGGGGACAAGGGAGGGAAGGAGGCTTGCCTTCCTCCCCAGAGTCTCCTCGGACAGGGCTCTGCGTCACATGCATCCCTCTCCCTTCCCTGGTCGGGTGCTCCCCGCCCCTCCCTGGAGCCCAGCTTTGTGACCTCTAGCTGTACCGAAGGTCTAGAACAGAGGGCTCTCTGGCTGGAGCCTCCCCTGCTAGGGTTGGAGATTTGCCCTTAACGCCTCACGACAAGCCTGACTTCCAGCGCATGGTCCCATTCTACAGATAAGGACACTGAGGCTCAGAGGAGTCAAGGTGCTCACCCAACATCACGAAGGCCGCAAGGTCTGTGATCGGCAGCACTAACACTAAAACCCAGTCTCTCTGACCCGTGGGTACTGCTTTCCCCTCGGAGAGTGGCCCGCACCTTCTCGAGGGCCTTTGTACCAACCTGAACTTGCTGTCCAGGCTTGGCAAACACCAGGTCTCCTTGTGGGGGTTCATCTGGGATCCTGGCGCCAGCCACGCACATGGCCCTTCCCAGGGGAAATCTTCTCCGTCCTGTCCCGTTCCTTCCTCCCAGGTCCCTGCTATGCGCGCCAGACATCACTGATGTCACTGACCCAAGGCCAGGCAGGCCCCGGGCTGACCTGGGGCCGGGACCAGCCAGGCACACCGCGCCCTGAGCACCAGGGGCAGGACAATAGCGCCCCTCCTGGGAGAGACGGACAGATCTGGCCCCTGGGCTGCAGGAGCCAGGACACAGGGAACGCATTTCTGCGGCATCACCAGGGGTGCGGGGCCTGATTCCCAGGATGCGACCAGTGTCTGTACAACAGCAGCTCAGGCTGCCGCCAAACACAGGAGGACAGTCGCTCCCTGTGGCACGTGCACGGAGATGTGTCGGCTCTCACCCATGTGTCCAAGAGAGGAAAGCCCTAGCGCCCGCGACGACGCCCAACGCCAAGCGACTGATAGAGAAGTCAAGGTCTCGCGCGCAGCCGGGCACTGTTCTCACAGCTCCGCGTGGATCCATCCCCTTAATCCTTCCAACAACCCTCTGTGGCTGGCCCTGGGACTACCTCCGCTTTACAGACAGGGAAACTGAGGTAGGGAGAGACGCGCTACCTGGGCCGGTGACACAGCGAGTGAGCGGGTCGGGACTGCCCCCCGACTTGCAACCAGCTGGCAGGAAGACAGAGTGTCCCAAACCCAGGCTTGTGGCCGTGCTGACTGCTGATCAGGACCTTGCTTCCACGCGTGGGGGAAGGAAGAAAGAGCATCCGTCTCGTCTCTGCACCCCCAACCCCCAACCCACATGTCCCACTGCCTCTCAGAACGCCTTTGATTCTGCATGTCCCCGAGCGGCCTCTCCATGGCTCCCTCAAACCTGTCCCTCTTCTCTGGGCTTCCTTCCCTGGGGTCCCCCTCCTGGTCGCCCAGGAGAGACACTTCGGCTGCCTCCAACCCCGGAGCAGGCAGAGTCACGGCTTCCCCCAAGCTGTCCCCGTCCCAGTCCCGGGAAGCCTGGGACTACGGTTCTTTACATGACAGAAGACACTGGCTGGTTTAGGTAAAGGTCTCGAGATGCGGAGGTCATGCTCAATTACCCAAGGGGGCCCTAACAGTGATCATTAGAGTCCTTCCAAGGAGGCAAGAAGGTCAAAGGCAGGAGGAGTTGAGCCAACAGAAGCAGAGGTCAACGTGAGAGCTTCAGAGCTGGAGGAGGGGGTTTCTGGAAAGTGAGAAAGACCAGAGCCTCCCGAGGGACCTGCCCGTCCACTCATCTCGGGTTCCCTACCTCTGCAACTCATGGGGAAAAATACTCGTGTTGCTTCAAGGCACCATGTCGGGGTGATCTGGCCCAGCAGCCAGAGGAAACCCGTGCCAACCCCACGTATCCCCATCATCCACCAATGCCAGAGAAACCTCTGGCAAGCCAAGCCCATGGCGAGTTAGGCCTCAGAACTGCTCCTCTCATGGCGGGAGAACTTCCCGCTTGGCCTCCCCAAGACCATCCTCGGCTCTGCAAGTCGCATCGATCGCTCTCAGGAGGCTAGGAGACCCCGTCCTTCCTTTGCTTGAAGCCTGCTGGGGACTCTGGTGTTGCTGTCCATGGGGCAAACCCCTCCTCCCTCCCCTGGCAACCGAGCTCCTCTGCTGGGGCTACTCTTCCTGTTTCCCACCCCAGAGACAGCACACTGGGAACTCGGGGCTCCCCTACGTCACAGGGCCTGGAGGGGGACCTTCATCTCCTCCCCCACCTTGAGTGGCATCTGTAATCCTGCGGGGGGGGGGAGGGGCTGGGTCCTGCTGAGGAGCCACCACGGCTCCATCCCAGGACCCCGAGATCATGACCTGAGCCAAAATCAAGAGTCGGATGCTTAACTGACTGCGCCTGCCCAGGGCGCCCCAAAAGTCCAGGTTCTCATCCAGCCTCCCGCAGTCTGCCTCTCTCCCCACTTCCACCTCATCTACCACTTCCCCCACCTGCTTCCTCCCACACCCTGGCAGGTGACCCCAGGGCCTTTGCCTACACTGCCCTTCTCTCTGCCTGCACTGCCCTTCTCTGGCCACCCCCGGGCTCCCAACCTCCCCCTTGAGTACTCCCCAGACGCCCTCCCAGAGGGCCCACCACCTAGTTCATGTTGCAACCCCCACCTAAAAATAACCGCAACCTCCCCCCATCCGCTTCCCCGCCTCCCGAGCGCACATCTGACACACTTTAACACTTGGTGCGTGATTTTCCGCAGCCACACCAGAACGGCGTCTCTGTGAGGCAGGATTTTCTTTTCTTTTTTTTTTTTTAAAACTTGTGTTGAGCAAAAGCCCTGCACCCAGCCCAGCGGAGTGCCCAGCAGCTGAGCTCCCAAAGGGGAAGGTCCTGCTCCCTGTGCCTGCGGCAGGCTTCAGGATAGGGCTGCCTGTCCCCTACTCCTACCTCCTACTGCAGCGCCTCTTTTGTCCCCAGAGCTGTCCTTAGCAGGCCGGGCAGACAGAGTCCCCCCCCGTCAACCACGCGCGCTGAGTCCCCGGACGCCTGTGGCCCAGAGACGCGTTTATCGGCCAGCGAGAACTTCTGATCTGCACGCCGGGGCCCCGGGACCCTCGGAGCCCATCTCAGTCCAGCCCCAATAAAGGCACTGGTTGTTCCTGGGAGCTTGGGTGGTCCCAGCTTGGGAACCAGTTTCAGGGTGGTTTTCTGGAATGCTGCAGAAGAGTCCGAAGCCTCCCCCCCACCCCCCTGCCTTCTGGGGAGCCCACAGCCTAAGGCGCTCTAGGAACCACGGGGTCCCCCTTCCCAACGGGCAGGGCTCCGGGAGGACAGGGCCTGGGGACCACTAGCCCAGTCGGGGGCGGGGTGGGGCTGCGGGGACCCAGTGGGGTCCTCACGGGCCAGGAAAGGGTAGGGGCCTCCCGACCCGACGGCATTCCGCCCTCCCCTGCGTCGCCGCCGGGCCTGGAAGAAAGGAGGCAGCGGGCCAAGAGCGCGGGGGCCGGGCAGCCCCGCCGGGCGTCTGCCCACAAAGGCCTCCGGGCCCCGCCCTGCAGATGCCAGCTCTCCCCGGGAAGGCAGCGGGGAAGCTGTTCCTGGAGCCTAATTAACAAAGAAAAGCAGAGATAATTAAGTGGAGAAACATGTGGCTGGCGCTGGAACCGGGATATCTTTAGAAACGCGAGACAGGACGGCTTTATTTTGAGCTCTCAAGAGGGGGACAGTGTCGGGAGGGGGGAGGGGGGTGCGGGGGCCCCGGGGAAGGGGCGGTGGAGCCAGAGGAGCAGGTGTGTGCGTGTGCACGTGTGTGTGCGTGCGCGTGTGTGTGCGTGCGCCTGTGCCTGTGCGTGTGCGTGTGTGTCCACCCCGAGGAGGAAAGGACCCTTGGGAGGCTAAAGGGAGGGGGCAGGGGACCGCGGAGGGGTCTAGAGACCGGGGGTCACTTATCCACCGTCACGCAGCTCAGAAGTGGTGGCACCGGTTCCTGAGGGGCCGGAGGGGACTCCGCACTGCCCCCCGCTTTGTCCCCGACCCCCTCCATCCTGGGCTGAGAGCAGCCCCATGCTGGCCCCCTTCTCCAGGAAGCCCACGCGGCATAGCGGCTGCTGAGTGGCAGGAAGCCCCCCTTCCCCCCCGGGCACAGGACCCCAGCCCTCTGCGTGAGAGGCCCTCGGCCCACCCCGCCGCCGCGCTTCTCGGGGCCGAGCTGGGAGCGAGTCGTGGGTCAAGGCGGCTGACTCCTGCCTCTCAGCGGAACGCGACCGAACACCGCTGCTCTTCTAAGGGCAGAGTTTAGGGAGCAGACGGTGTAGGGAGAGCGAGGACCCCCCCACCCCCAGCCCTTGGAAACTTCAGCCCTGCCCTGCAGGGGTGCTGGGCTCCGGCCGCGGGGGACGTCAGCGGAAGAGCCTGCCAAGGCCGGGTCTGCAGGGTCTAGTCCACGCTGCAAAGCCAGGCCTTCCAGGCCCTCCACGCTCCGCCTGGCCGGCCTCGCCGCCTCGCGCCGCCTCCCGCGCGCCCCCGGCCACCCCCACCCCCCGGGCCCCCCGCGCCTCCCCGCCCTGCCCCGGCCGTCCGCGTGGGACCTTCCCGCTTCACAAGGAGGGAAACCGAGGCCCAGGCAGGCGAACCTGACTTCCTGGAGTCACACAGGAAGTCGGCAGCTCTGCTCTGTCTCCGCGACCCGGAGCCCCTGTTCTGGGGGTGGGGGGGGATGTGGAGGAGGGGGGCTGCTGCTTGGTTTCTGGCTGAGGGTCCCCGGAGCCGGCAGGGGGGGCCGCGCCGCTGGGGGGGGCCAGGGACCGGAGCAGAGGACACGGGCCTGGGTCCCCAGGACCCTGCATTTGCCCAGCGGGCGCTGGGGTTGGGTGGCTGGGCCTGTCCCTCGCTCGTGGTTCCCAAACACCAGGGCGGGGCCCTGCGGAAGCTGGGGAGCTGGGAGGCCCCGGGAAGCGATGGGGCGGGTGACCACCTTGCCTCTGAGCCTTTCCAGAGCTCCCTCTCACCAGGCAGGGGACAGTGAAGCTTTAAAGACGGCTCCCGCTGGGACGTGGGGGCTCCGATCTCCACTCAAATGCCCCCAGTGACGGGGAGTTCACTACCCAACAAGGCGCCACCGCCCCCCTTTTTCTGCCACTGCCATTCGAGAATAGTTCTAGAATGTCATTTTCTTGATCCCTCTTGTGCCTCCCAGAAGGGCCCGGCTCTCAGCTCTTCTTACCAGCAAATTCTTCCACTTCCTCCCCCCACCCCACCCCGTTCCTTCACAGGCTCTCCTCCTGCAAGGTCTCCCAGTGGTCAGTGTGTCCCCTGGCCCATCTCCGAGGGCGACCCACTGGCCTGAGTGCTGGCGGCAACTGCCACCTCCGCGCGGACCGTGCCCAGCCCCGTCGCCGCCTCGCGTGCAAACACCGATCGGGTCCCACCAAGTGCGACAGGCCCCGACCCAGCCTCGGGCCTGGGTACCACCATCGCTCTTCCAGAATGTTCCGCCCGGCCTCCCCTGCCACTCTTCGGCCACCTCTAGATCCTAGCACCACCCACCTCCGGGGCCTGCTGCCTCCTGCCTGGGGTCAGCCTCCTCAGCCCTCCCCTGGCTTCACCACCCCAGTTTTGCTTTTCCAATCCACCCCTGGTGGGCGGCAGCCTGGTTACCATGGTAACCGTAAGACAATATGAGGCGGATCCTGTCATTTCGTCGACTCAGAAAGCAAGCCTCCAGTGCCACCAGAGAGAGCCTGAATCACCGGTGAAGTTTCTGGTCCAGGCCTTTTCTAATTCTGGCCTCACTCTTTGCTCCCCCAACCCCTGTGCCTCCGCACCGCAAGAGCCCAGACCTGGGTACAACTTGGGCCCCGGGCTAACCCCGGCTGCCGCCTGCAGCCTCACTCAGTGTGCTCAGCTGTGAAATGGGCGTGATCACAGCATCGACCCGACAGGCTTGAGAAGGGCTCCGAGCGGCCGTGTGAGAGGCCTTCCCCGGCCTCCTGGCAGGAAGCTAGGTCTCCAGCGGGGAGAAGGGCTGGTCTTTGCCGCAGGTGGCACCGAGCTCATGACCGGGGGCTCGGGGACACCCACCTGGCTCCCATCACATTTCCTGGGGAGCAACGCATAGGCAGACGCACCTTCCAAGCCCCCAGCCCTCCGTGCCTCGACGGCCACGTCTGAACCTCTTGGTCACCCACAGGGACGGCCTCTCCCTGGTAGCCCACGTCAGGATGGACGGGACTGTCCCTCCCATCTTTCTAGCCGTTGCCTCGAGGACCGGACTCCAGCGGTCTCGCATCGGCGCTGGGGCCCACAGCGCCGCCCCGTCCCTTTCCCGTCTCCCTAGGAGGAGTCAGCAGGGGCTCCGGCACCAGCTCTCAGCTCCCCCTTCCATCCCCGTTTCCCGGGGGGCTGGGGGGCGGCGGGGTCCCTCCTTTTGCCCCTCCCCACCCCCATCACTCATTTTTCTAGAATCACGCTGCGGCTCTTCTTACCTCTAAAACCCTACTCCTCTCCCACTGCAGCCGGCAGCCCTGCCCCATCTCTCTCCTGCCCCTGGAGCGATCCATTTCTCCGCTCTCCATCCCTCCTGAGCCGGCCGCAGCACCCAGGTCCCCTCCCTGGAACGGCTGCTAACCCCGCTGCCCACGACCTCTGGGGGTTGCTCAACCCCACGGGCCGGTCTCTGGTCTCCCATACGTGACCTCGCCCACAGCATCTGGCCCAGACGCTTGGCTTCTGGCCGCCTGTCTCTCCAACACCTGAGCGTGGGAGGGCCCAGGGCTCACCCTTGGGCCCCTCCAAGCCGTCCACACTCATCCCCATAGTGATCCAGTTTCACGACCAAAACACGCTGCCGGCGGAATCGTCCCCACCCGCATGGCTCCAGCAGGATGCTCTCTCTGACTTACAGATCTGCCTGTCCAACCCGGCCCCTTAGTGTGTGCCTGACAGACCCTGACCCCTCTCGCCCTCCAGCTGCTCAGGACAAAATCTTTGGCGCACACCCCACGCTTAACTGCATCAGCAATCCTGCTAGCCTTACTTCCAAAGTATGTCCAGGGCCTCAGGGCCTTTGCACGGACTCCCTCCCTAGACGCTTCCGCTGGGATTTCGACATGGCTCCGACTCTCATTTCCCTCAGGTCTTAACTCCTGCTGGCCTCTCTAAACCTGTCCTTTTGACAATCCTACCTGTGTTGCATGTCCCCGCGGCAGTCGTCACTATCAAATTCGGTGCTCTTTGTCCTTATCTATCTTCCCCATTAAAAAATAAGCTCCACGAAGGTAGAGACTTTTTTTTTTGGTCTATTTTGTATTCCTAGATTCTGCCTGCCACAAAGCAGGCCATATATACGTGTATTTAATATACATACATATTTTATATATATACACAAATATGTATTTTTAGATATATATTTAAAGTTTGAGAGACAGAGTGCGCACAAGCAGGGGACGAGAGAGGGAGAAGCAGACTCCCTGCCGAGCAGGGAGCTTGCCGCGGACCCCAAGATCATGACCCGAAAAGAAGGCAGACGTGCGCCCTTACATATAATATTTTTCAAGTAATATCTACACCCGACGTGGGGCTCGAACTCACAACCCCGAGACCAAGGGCCGCACGCTCTTCCGACAATATATTTTTGTTGTACATAAACATAAACCCTAAGGATTAACTGTGAACCTGAAGGGGCAGAGGCAGGGCCCCTGTTATGGAAGCTGGCAGCCAGAAGGGGGCAGCAAAGAGCCACCCAGCGCGGCTGAAAGCTCAGGGAGGCGCCGGCACAAGCTGTGTGACCTTTAGCGAGTTCCTTAACCTCTCTGAAACTTGCGTTCTTCCTGTAAGACTGGTTACTGGGGGAGACCCCGTGTGCTGCTACGGGAAGGCTTTGTGACTGGCCGGATCACGCGCACGATGTAGAGGTCAGGTGTCCACGGTACGAGGAGCTGTCCGATGGCCCCGGCTGGGGGACGGGACAGTAACTATGACGCAGCCTGACCAGGGAATGTCATCGGGCGGTTTAAAAAACATCAGAAAGTGGTTATGTTTCCAGCGTGTGTGTACGTAAATGTACAGAAAGAACAACAGCGAGCTGTGAAGTTAATAAACTTGGGGAAAATCCGGAAGAAACGGATCATCCTAAAAACGAACAGCCGTCTAGGCACTTAGATTTCTGTGTGTTCCAAACTTCCACCATGGACACATACTCTGCATTTCCCTTCAGTTTTTACGACCTCCTAGAATGTTCTGTGGTTGTTCCTACACCAGCCCCCCGGGCGGAGGGCCTCTCCTTCCTGGGTCACCGATGCTGCTTCCCAGCATTACCCCAAAGAGCCTCTGCTGCTGTGCTGGTGTCCACGGCCGGGGGCCCCTCTGGGTCTGGCTCCAGGGTCACCCAGATCCCTTCCACAGCAAACACGTCCTCTGTGCTCTGTGGGGAACGGTGGCCTGTGGCTCCTGGTGCACATCTGTGCCCGAGAGCTCGATGCCGGGGGCTTTGAGGGACTCTGAGCGACTCCTAGTGCTGTCCCCAGGTAACCGTAAGACAATATGAGGCGGATCCTGTCATTTCGTCGACTCAGAAAGCAAGCCTCCAGTGCCACCAGAGAGAGCCTGAATCACCGGTGAAGTTTCTGGTCCAGGCCTTTTCTAATTCTGGCCTCACTCTTTGCTCCCCCAACCCCTGTGCCTCCGCACCGCAAGAGCCCAGCCCCGCACCTGCCTCCCAGCCCCGCCGGCCCGGCCTCCGTGCTTTAACGCAGTTCAAGCCCACTGAGGCAGCCAGCAGCTCCAACAGTGTGGAGCTCTCCTGTTCTCACTCGCGACGGCTCCTGAGCTCACGCCTGGGTCACCCGGGCCCACTGAAAGGCAGGACTGGAGTTCACACTGGTACGAGCAGAGGGTCCGGCCCCCCCACCCTCTGCAGCCCCAGGTCTCTCCACCAGGCCCCTCCAGCCAGCATGCCGACCCCATTGGGGATCTGTCAAGCGGCTGGCCCTCGGCTCCCCCCACCACCAGAGGCCCGAAATCACACCCACTGTCCTCTGAGACTCAGTCCAAGTCCGTCATTACCCAGGCGCCTGGCCAATACTCTGGAGAAGGACTAACAGACACTGGGGGGGAAACTGAGGCCCGGAAGGCAGAAGTGATGTACCCAGTTGGGATAACACTAAAGGCCTCTGGTATCGTCTCTTTTGCCCCAGAACAAAGCTGGCTCTGAAACGTCCACACCCTCGCCTCACTCTGGCCCAGCCCACGACTCTAGGAAGCATCATGAACAGCGTCATCTTCTTTAGAATTCACTTGTCTTGGAAGGTTCTTGTTAGGAAAGGCTTCTGTGGGAGCCTTTGCTAAATCCCCTAGAAAATCTCAGAGCTAACCTTAACAGGCCTCCCCCTCCAGGAAAGCCTCCCCTTCCCAAGCCCCGCACCTCCCCATGGCACCCCTGATCTGGCCCCTCCCACCCTGTCCCACCCGTGGACCAGACCCTTCCCCAGTCACTGGTCGGCTTGCACTCAAACTCTCTGTAGTAGGAAGCTGCTACACGGGTGGGCTTCTTAGAAGGTTCCAGGCCCTGGGGGACCTCAACAGGGAGGAGCAAGGGGCATCTCTCCAACCTTCGGCATGGACAATTGTCCATGTCGTCTTGTAGGCACCAACGTGGACACATGAGAGTCAAGACTTGGTGGCCCCGTGACCCTAACTCCTTGGCCCTGTGACGCCTTCTGAAACCTGGACACGAGCCCAGGGCAAAGGGGAGGGAAATGAACTCAGACTCTCCACCATGCCATGCGGCCTTTCGTAGAATCTGGTTTAATTCTACATGTCTTGCGCTTCTGAGTTTCCATTCCGTATTTCTGGAAGAGGACGGAAGGAATAGGAAAAGTGTCTTGGCCATGACACGCCACACCCTCCTGGCCACGCTGGTTTCAACCCTGCCCCCGCCCCAGCCACGGCCCCCGGTGTCTCCCCTGTGTGCCTTCGCTTGCGCTGGGCCCTGCGTCTGTACTGTTCTCCTCGTCCCCGAGGCCCGGCTCAATGCCACCTCCTCCAGGAAGCCTTCCTAAACCCCAGGAACAACCGCTGCCACCGTCCCCGTGGCTGAGCACCTCAACGTCACTGCCAGCCTGGGCTGAATGATGCGCCAACGTCTCACTCAAGCGTCAGGATGAAGCCCCCAGGACAGCAGCGGGAAAACAGTCCTCCACAGCCCGCCGGTCACTGCCCACCATTTACCCAATTGTGATCACCTAAGGAGGCAGGTACGCCTTTCCCCATCACAGAGAGGAGCAAGCAGACGCTTGCGGATGGAAAATAAGGCGCCCAGAGTCACATGGGTAGTAAGGGGGGGTGGGGCAGGGATTTGAACCCAGGTCTGAGCACCAGGCTGGGCTTCCCTACAGTCTACACGGTCCACGTGCTGCCACCGGCCCACAGCCCATGTCCACCGTCCACATGCCCTGGGCACCCGTGTCCGGTGCAGCCCACCTGCCTCCAGACTACGGCACCTGCCGATGTCCCACCTCCCCCAGACCCCAGACCCGAGCTCCCTCTCTGGTTCACCTGGGGACCCCAGGAGCTGGCCTGTGTCAGGAAGCTCCTCTAACTGCCAGTGGGCCACCAGGCTCCCTGGGCTGGGGGGGGCTTGTCAGCGGGATGGCCCAGCCCTGTGGTCTGCGGGAAGGTTGCCGGCGAACCCTCTGCCCCCCTGTGTTCCTCTGCAAAGCTTGACTTTCCTCTACTCGGCGGCTGCTGGGTTATGGACCACCCGCATCATGGGGCCTGCCTGCCTGGAGCCAGGCTTGGGACCCAACGGTCCCTTCACCAGAGGTGGGCATCTGGGCGAGTCACTGATGTTCCCTGGGCCTCCATTTCCTCCACCGTATAAAGGTCACAGGGCAAAGCCTCGTAGCCCAGGTCAGGTGTCAGAACTGAATTCCTTTCCTGCTCGGCAAGTTCATTAACGATTGTGTCTGCCCTCTGCCCCAGGGCAGCAACACACTCAGGCCCCTACAAGGACCCTGCCTTCTGGAAGGAGGGGCTGGGAGCACACAGATGCTCTCTGCGTTTCTGCTCTCCCCCTGCAGGGATGGGGCCTGGGCCTGGGCCAGGCCACAAGGCTTCCCGTCTCTCCATGCACAGGCTCTGGGGTCAAGAACTCAGCAGAGGCAGCGTCAGCCCTGGAGACTCCGGGGCAGCCCAGAGGGCTCCCGAGGCAGTCATGTTGCCCCCGCAGGGACAGGGACAGTCTCTGCTCCTTCAGGGTTTTCTGGTCTTTTTTTTTTTTTGTAATCTCCATGTCCGATACGGGGTTTGAACTCACAACCCCAAGATCAAGGGTCACGTGCTCTACCGACGGAGCCGGCCAGGCGCCCCTCTCCTTCAGGCCTTAGGAGGGCCAGGACACAGCCCGCGGAGGAAATGGAGGCAGCAGAGGCTTTGGAAGGCGGTCAGGAGAGACAGTTGCCACCTGAGGCTGAGGAAGCCCTTGCCCAAGTCCGGGGGTCCTTAGGCAGAAACCCCTCCCTCTGCAATGACGAACCACCCGCCACCAAGCTCACCCACACACGGAGGTCAACCCGGCCCCCGCATCAGGAGCAGAGGGCACGGACCCGGCCCAGCCCCTCCCTCCCGAGCCCTGGCCGGGTGAACACGCGAGTCCCCGTGCCCCGCCGTCCCCCTGTTCTCGGCCCGACGTTCCGCGGTGGCCCTCCTCCCCCCACCTGGGGCCGCTGCCCAGAGGAGGTGGCAGAAGAGAAGGACGGGGCCTGGCGTCCCACAGTAAGCCGGGGCTCCGGCCTCTGGCCCCCAGCACGGCGGCCGGCCTGCCTCCCACGCCAAGCGGCCCCCCCCCAGCCAGTGCCTCTTACCAGGCTTTGGGATGAGTCCTTGAAAAGGCCTGGAAGAGAAACGGAGAGGGGAGCATCAGGGGGGAGCCGGGGGCTCTGCAGAAAGATCTGGGGCCCACCCCACACAGGCTGCCTCAGGATGGCGTCTTAACCAGCTGCCCGGGGACTCGTTGCTCGGCTCGGCCGGATACAGTGACAGTGCGGTAGTGTGCTGTGCGGGAGGGGGCCCGGGGCCTCCTGCTGGCTCCGGGACCCCAGGCAAATCCCGTCTCCCCGTCCTCCCCTCTGGAGTGGGCTGACTGCCTCTCCCGGGGCCCGGGAGGGCAGGGAGTGGGAGCTGCAGGCAGGTCTGGAAGGAGGTGACAGGAAGGCCACCGCTCTGCTGTGGGGGCTGACGTACGGTTCCCTGCGCCCTGGCTGGCCTGCAGTCACCCTTCTGCACCTCCTGCCCCAACGCGGGACCCAGGAGGGCACCGGAGAGTGGAACAAAGCAGGACCAGATCACATGAAAGGCTCGGGGTCCCGCTCCTACGGGTCTGGCCTCCTCATCCTTCCCCTGAGTACCTGGTGACCGTGAACTTGATCTTGTCCGCCACGGCAAGGATCCTCTCCAGGTTCTGGGAGCCAAAGGTGCAGGGCTTTCGAAACGGGATTCCCGGGGGGAGCCCCTCGATGATCACCGAGCCAGGGTTACTCTTGATCCGCTTGTAGGGGACCTGGACGGGGTACTTGATGCCCAGGGCTTCTCCTGTGGAAGAGGGACAGAGCGTGTGTCGTCAGGAGACAGAGCAGGGCTGGCGTGTGGACGCGGGGGTGCACACGCGATGGGAAGGCGTGCGTGTGGGGTTGGGGGGGTAAGTGGGCTGGCGTGTAGCCCCGTGGGAAGGGACGATCAGTGCGGGGCCGGGAGTTAGGGGGCGGGTCGTGCAGGGGTGCCGAGTGTGTCCACGCAGGGCTGAGGAACAGGCAGGCACATGATGCTTCGGCCATGGGGAGGACAGTGGCTCAGGTTCCTTGGTCTCTCCTCCTGGAGGATGGGACCCGTGGGCGTGGCTGGCCCTTCCCTACAACGCCTGACCCTCCGTCAGCACCCCCGGGACCCACCCCGCCTGAGGACAGACTGTGTTCGGGGTCCCTGCCGTCCGTCCAAAGGGCTCACTGAGAGCGCCATCCCCCACGTTGGCAGGGGGGATGACATGTCTTCATTATGACACGATGCAGAAATCTCCTCCTGTCTCAGCGTGAGGCGCTGATCCTTCTCTGGGCAAGAAACTGGTTTTTATCTCAAGGACACTGGGACTGGTAATACCAGACTCATTTCCCTTTTTGCTCTGGCTCCCAGGAAACTCAGAGCCTCATCTGTCATCTGTATCCACCACTTACAGAATCTTGGTGGTTTCCTAGGACCCCTGACTTCTGGCCATCATTCCAGCCTGTTTTTTTCTTTTTTTTTTTTCATTGAGATATAATTTCCATACCATAAAGCTGAACCATTTGAACGTGTATGATCCAGGGGTTTCCAGAGCACACACGAGGTTGTTCAAGTCTCACCACTAGCTAGTTCCAGGACACATTCATCACTCCGGGGAGAAACCCTGCGGCCATCAGTGGTCTCTCCCCGTCTCTCCCCGAGCCCTGGCGACTGCTCCTGCTCTGTCCTGATGGATCTGCAGCCCGTTTTTAATTCTTTATCCTGACTGTGCTACTGACGAGGTCACAGGCGATGGCTAAGAGATCCTTTTTGAGATGAAAAAATAATTGGACATGCAGGAAATTTTATACCCGTGATCCATCAACGGGAGCACCGCTGTCTCCACTTCTACCCTCTCCGCTGGCCCTTGCTACAATGACGGATGGCCTCCGTGTGGCCAAATCCAGTAGACACCCGCCCTTCTCTCGACATAGTTCGGCACAGATGGCCACGCTCCCCGCCCTGAAGCCCTCTCCTTGGTGTCTATGACCCTGTACTTTCCAGATTTCCACTCTTTCTGGTCACTCTGCTCCTGCCTGGACCTGACCTCTAGACACCAGGGCTCCTTGGCCTTGGTCTGGGTCCTCTTTTCGGCTCCTCTGCCCCCTTGGCCTAAACAGTAGACTGGATCCCCACTTGCCTATGAGTCTTTGCAAGACATGCAAGACGGCACCCATCCTCTCCCCGTCAAGCTTCCCCTCCTTGGTGAGGGCGCTGCCCCTTCTCTCCAGCTGACCGTTTGGGTGTCCACCTGTCAGGCCGATGCTCCATCCCTGTCTCTCTCGCTCGTCAGGGTGATAGGTCGCGATCACCCGGTGAGCATGTGGGGTTTCCCTGCCACAGGGATTGGATGAGGAATGGACATGTGACTCAGTGGGGGCCAATGAGAAACAAGGGAGGGGCTCAAGGAAAAATACCCTGCTCTCTGGAGAAAGCCTGTGAGACAGCCAGCCCCCTCCTTCCTTCCTCAGGGGGTAGGTGGGATAGCGCAACCCGCTGTGGCCATTTTGCCATCAAGAGGGAAGCCAGCCTGAGACTGATGTCCACCTGGTGGAAAGACACTAAGGAGATCTCGGAACTGCTGGATCCAGCTGATCCTGAAGGCGGATCTACTGCTGGAATTTCCAGGCTGTGCGCTCTGGCTGAAGATACTGCCCAGAGACAGCTGCACCAACATTCCTCCCAACCCACAGGCTCCTTCAGCGTCGCCAACACTCCCCCATGGAGAACTGGACCTATGTCCCCTCCTCTTGACCCGGGGCAGGACTTCGTAATCACCTCCACCAACAGAGGACCGCGGAGGCTCCCAAAGGTGACAGCTCCCACCTGGCTGGCAAATCCAGCCACCTTGGAGTCGCTGGGCTGGGGCTGGGGAGTCCACGTGGGGAGACAGCATGGGAACAGAAACAGAGGCCCGAGCAGCCCGGCTCTTCCCGTGCCAGCTCTTTCCCCGGCCCAGCGGTCCCACGTGAGCGAGGAGCTGTCAAGGTGACCCCAGCTTCAGCCACCTTCCGACTACGACCCCAGGACAGACTCTGAAGGACAGCCACCCCGAACCGCTCCCAGACTCCTGACTCACGGACACCACGAGGAATAATAACAGCCGCTGTTCTTTAGGAGGCTCAGTTTGGCCTGGTCTGGGCTGTGGTCCTACACGCTGAGCCGGCAGCCCACCAACACCCTTGGCTGGGGCAGCCGGAGTGTTTGTTTTTGTTACTTGAGGCCTTAAAGCACCTGAACCACACGAGCCTGTTTTCTTCAAATCAGACTCAACGGGAGGCCTCGGCCCCCTTCGCCGTCCTGCTCCCCACCAGCTGGGCACCTCCAAGTCGACCTCTGTAGCTTGCTCCGCTCCATCCACCGTCCTCCGGCACCCCTGCCGGGGCCCGGCCAGCCTGTCGTCACTCCGGCTCCGAGCCGGTCGCCCAGCCCTGCCCTCTTGCCCCCATTCACCTTCCTCGTGGGCAGCCAGGAAGACACTTTACAACTAGAGTGCCTTCTGTCGCTTGAGTCCTCCCAACGAAACACAAAAGCAAGACCATGGTTCCTTCGAAGGGCCTAGGGGACGGGGTCTGTGTCCTGGTAACCCTGTAGACAGGGCCCCGCCCCTCCAGCCCCTCGTCCCCACTTCAGCCTCCGGTCCCTTCCTAGGATAAGCCCCAGGGCCTTTGCACGTGCTATTACGTTAGCTGGTCTGCCCTTCCTTCTCCGCGAGATGAACTCCTTACCCACCCTTCAGTTCTTTCTTTAAAGAGGCCTCCCTGGCTCCCTCCCTAATCCAAGTTAGTCTCTCCTGAGCAGCTCTGCTCTTTTCCTGTGAAATCGTGGAACAGACCCTTGTCGTTATCAGATTCTGTGTGTGGTGACTGAAGGGTTGTCTCACCTCCCTGGCCTACAGGGCCCAAGAGGGCAGGGCCTCTGTTTCCTTCACTGCTGTTTCCCAGTATATAGTAGGTGCACAAGAAACGTCCGTGCGTGAGTCCCTGGTTTTCCCAGAAGTGACCACGGCCCCGAGCAGGAAGTTCCCGCCTCTCCTCCCACAGCAGGCAGGTGGGCTGCCCTCCCCCCCTGCCCGGGCACCCCGGGGCTCACCGTATTTCTTATTGAACAGATCTTGGACTTGCTCCCTCAGCGTGTTGGCGATGTCGATGCGTGAGAGTCGAGCGTCATAATTCTCTGCAAAGGGAGAACCGGTTATGGGCCGGGGCTGTTAAATTCAAAGGCACTTGGGGACTTCTAAGGAATGTGATTTTCTAAGGGTGGGGAGGTCCCTCTCGGGCAATTATCAGACCCTCAGAGTGGGCCCCTCAGAGTCCCTCAGAAGGACCGTCTAGACGGAGACGTGTTTTTCCAGAAGGACGCACACAGTTGTGCCAACAGCCGTGAGTGGGGAAATGAAATTAATTGTCGGCCTTTGAAAAGACCAAAGCAGTAAATAAGCCTGGGAGATCAGAGGCCCCACGAGTGGGGCGCAGGTTCTGGGGCTCGGCGGGGCCGGTCCGAAGGGCCACCCCAGGCCACTCCCCCAGCCGGGGGGGCGTTGTCTAAGGAGCCCATGTGCCAGCCATGCCATGGGGGCCCCAGAAGGGCCCCTGACCTTGAGAGGCTGCAGCCCGGCACTGCCTGGGGACACAGAAAGGGGAGAGAAGGAGGGAGGGTCCCCAAGGCGGCTAGGGTGGGCGGGTGCGGTGAGGACCCCCGGTCTGCTGTGAGGCTATGAGGAGCCGCTGGTGGGCTGGAAGCCAGGGGGTCCCTCATGGCAGCCACGTCCAGCTGCCCGGGAGACAACAGAGAGAGCGACAGGGCAGGGAGCAGCCACCCCTCCGGGATCTGGGTACCATCTCTGGGGTACCCAGCCACCCTCCGGGGGATCTGGTACCCCCGCTCTCTGGGCTGGCCCTTCCTGTCGCTGGTCCCGCTGACCTCTCTCCCCCTCCTCAGAGCCCCAGGGACCAGCCGGGGGCCACTGGGGAACGACGTGGCCTCGGGGATGCGTGGCCACCCCCTGGAGCTGCCCCCCCCAACAGGACCTCCTGCTTCTGTGTCTCCTGCCTGCCCACGCGCACGCACTGCCGCAAGCTTCTCCTACTTCCACCTTCTCCCTGCCTCTCGGCCCTTCTTGGCCCGCGATGTTCCTCCACAGAGCCGCTGCCCCTCGGGGCCCTCGCCCGTCTTTGGCTTCGGGCATCCAGGAGATGCTGACGGCCCGACACGGAGCGGGCCGGACGGACAGTGGGCCGAGTCCTGCGCCCTGCTGCCCCCCCCCCCCCACACCCTCCTGGAGCCTCTTCCTCCTGCCTCACCTGCCAGCCGGCCTCACTCAGTCCCCCAGGCCCCCGCATCGGGGGCCAGCCCCTCCCCCGACCCCCAGTCTGGCCCTCCAAACCCAAGCCAGGTCGAGGTCACGGCGCTGGGGCAGCTGACCCCATCCTGAGCTGCAACCTTACCTTGAAAACCCTGTCTCTTCAGGCTCTCGTCCACAAGAGGGTCCCCGGAATCCCTCTCTGGGGGGCGGGGGGAGGGGGAGAGAAGCCAGGGTGAGCAGCCAGCTCCTGGGTCCCCCCGGAGGGAGGTGGTGTCTGTGGGTGGGGAAACCTGACAGGGAGGGCGGCGGCGGGGGGCGCCGGGGGGCGGGACTAGGCTAGGGGATGAGGGATGGGGCAGAGCTGGGACCCCGCCCACAGCCGGCTGGCGCCTCGGCCCGTGACCCTGCCCGGGGTACCTTGGCTGTCCGTGATGGGCTCTTTGACTCCCTCGGTGAGCAGCTCGGGCCTGGAAAACACCACGAAGGGACAATCGCTCAGGTCCCTCCGGGCCTCCCTGTACAGGCCCTCCCAGCTCTGGGGTCCCCCCCATGGCTTCCCCCCTCCACCTGTCCTGCAGACCCACGCCTGAGACTGCGGGGCTCTGAGGATCGTGCCCAGAGGGACGGCGGCCCGACCCAGACCCCGGGGACGCTGCCCACGGTGTGAAGCAGAGAAGCAGCCGGGGCTGAGCATGGGGCGAGACCTCGGAGGGGCAGGCAGGGTCCGGGGTTTCTGGGGGACACCTCAGAGCTGCCGTGTCACTCGGGAGTCGGGGCCTTGGGGACCAGCCCCGGCTTTCCGCTCACATCTGTATCTCGAGACCGCACAAGGCCCTTCCCAGATGTCTGGTGCCCTCTTGACATGCTGGAGACGTGAACCGTTCCCATCGCCGCATGTACCGGGTGAGGACACAGGCGTTGAGGAGGTGAGCGAGTGCCCAAGGCCACGCAGCAGGGAGGGGCAGGGCTCCCTCAAGGCCTGCTCTGCTCCTGACTCGCGCGGGGGACGGTGGGGGTGCCAGTCTCCACTTTCCGGGCCTCAGTTTCCCCACAAGGAGAAGGGGGAGGAGTGTGTGTGTGTGGAGGGTTCTACACGCAGCTGAGGCCTTTCCCAGCTCCTGAGGCCGTGCTCCAGGCCGGGGCTGTGCCTCCTCCCTCCTCCCTCGGGTCCTGTGAGCCCGGCTCTGGGCAGATACCCAGGTGCCAGGTGCCTGCTGCCGGGGGGGGGGGGGGCGCGTAATGCCCTCAGAGTCCGGTCTTTGGCCTCCTTTCTAGGCCTGGTCTCCTCTGTGCCACTGCTTGGCTATCCCCATGATGGGGAGCTCATTACCTGTCCAACAGCCTCACCCACAGACCCTAGTCCAGCACGTCTATCCCGCGACACCCTTCGGGAGATCTGAAGGAGTGGTTCCGCGACCTGTCCCACCGCACTGTCCCCTGTCCGCCTTCCCCTGGCCTGCGTGGCCTCCCCAATGCCCTCAGCCTGCCACAGATTCCAGACCATGCCTCTCCCTCTCTTAGAGCGGACAGGCCTACCCTAGCTCGACAAGTCTGCAGGGAAAACAGGGCACTTAGAGTCAGTACCATATAGTACTATGTAATGAAGAGTTTGGTCCTTGTCCCTGTGTCCTGGGACATAACCTCTCCCCTTTGGTATTTCTCGAGGGGCAGGAATATCCGAGTTCTTATTCCTGGTGGGACCCTGAGATCACAGCTAAGTTTATGCTAATGAGGTGACTCGGGATTCTGGAACCCAGACCCGACAGTCAGAGGAAGGGGCTTTAGGTCACCTGATGTCCGCCCACCCTCCTGATTTCTGGGGTGGGCCGCAGACGGAGCTCAGTCACACAGCCAACGACCCAGGCAAGCGCGAATCCCAATAAAGACCGTGGGCACAGAAGCTCAGTGCTCGAGGGTGACATGCCCTGATACCATGGGGACCTTGACTTTCACGTCTCTGTCTGGCTGTCTTGATTACAGAACCCTTGACATAAAACCGTAACGGTAATACAGCGCTTTCCTGAGTTCTGTGAAGTGTTTTAGCTGATTACTGAGCCCCGGGACGGATTCTGAGACCGCTGCTCAGAAGCGTGGGCGGCCCAGGGAACCGTGAACTGGCAGCAGGAGCCTGCTAACACCCGGTGGTCGTTACCAGAACGCGCGGCAGCACCGCACGAGCCAGAACCTTCCACCACGACTTCCCTGGGTAGCCGTCCCCGTCCGTGTGAATCCACGCGTGATTTTCAACTTCCAAAGGGTTTCTTAACTTCGGAGAACTGAATGAAAGCAAGGGCCCCTCTCCCCAGGAGGCACAGGAGATGTGAACTTGGCACACAGGTTCAAGGACTGGGGTAAAGAACACTTTTCGACCGGAGGTTAAGAAGGTTTAAATTGACTTTGTGCCACCCGTAACTGGTCGTGGTTGTCTGGGATATTGTTTAGAAGGACAAGGAACTCAGAAAGAGTGACCATTAGGGGCGCCTGGGTGGCTCAGTGGGTTAAGCCTCTGCCTTCGGCTCAGGTCATGATCTCAGGGTCCTGGGATCGAGCCCCGCATAGGACTCTCTGCTCAGCAGGGAGCCTGCTTCCTCCTCTCTCTTTCTCTCTGCCTGCCTCTCTGCCTGCTTGTGATCTCTCTCTGTCAAATAAATAAAGAAAATACTAAAAAAATAAAAAACAAAAAAAGAAAGAAAGAGTGACTATCAGGGAGTGATGTCTCCCGTAGGTGTTACTCACACACAGGAACAAGCAGCCGACCGTTCAACACGGGTCGGAACTGCGTGGGCCAACATACAGGTATGGTTTCCTCGAAACAGGATTGTAAATGCCTTTTCTTTTCTTTATAGGTTCTTTTCACGTTTCCTTTTTCCTAGTTTCCTTTATTGTAATAATACGGTACGTTACATACATAACATATAAAAGACACGTCAATCGACTGTGTTATCGGTAAGGCTTTGGGGCAACAGTAGGTTATCAGGAGTTAAGAGGTTTTTTTCCTTCTTTGAAGATTGATTTATTTATTTTAGAGAGAAGGGAAGAGGCAGAGGGAGAGAAGCAATCTCAAGCAGACCCACCGTCAAGTGTGTAGCCCGACGTGGGGCTCGATCCCAGGACCCCGAGATCACGACCTGAGCCGAAGGCAGATGCTCAACCCACTGAGCCCCCCAGGCGCCCCTAGTCTGCTTACAGTGGACACACAATGTTATGTTCGTTTCAGGTCTAAGTGGCGAGGTTTGTGGGGAGTCAGAAGTTATATGTGAATTTTCAACTACAAAGGGGTGCGGGGGGCGGTCAGCACTCTTAACCCCCATATGGTTCTAGGGTAGATTTTAATTTATTTGTTTGATAGAGAGAGACACAGCAAGAGAGGGAACACAGGCAGGGGGAGAGGGAGAGGGAGAAGCCGGCTTCCTGCTGAGCAGAGAGCCTGATGCGGGGCTCGATCCCAGGACCCTGGGATCATGACCTGAGCCGAAGGCAGAGGCTTAACCCACTGAGCCACCCAGGTGCCGCATGGTTTTTATTTTTTTAATTCAATTTCATTTTTCTGCTGGACTTTAAAATGAGAAATAACAAAATACACGAAGGACCCAACTCTCTCAGAATCACCCAGCGAGGCCACCCCCTTCCCCCACCAAACACCGCGCCCAGCAAAAGCTCATCGCGTTCTCCTATGTGAGCTCTTGTCCTTGCCTGGCTTTCCCGGAGGCTGGAGTCGGTGAAACTTACTCCTCAAAACGGATCTATTTTTAAAGACATGAGCTCCTCATCCAGGTAACCACACGAACGAATCTCAAAAGCTAAGTGAGAGAAGCCAACTCAAAAGGCAGCAGCCGAATCATGGCACCTGTAGAACGTTCTGGAAAAGGCAAAGCGACGGCAGAAGAGAGATCGGCGGTCGCCAAGGGACACAAGGCAAGGTTTTGGGGGGACAGGGCTGTCCTGTCTCTTTTCTTCTTTTTTAAATTAAATTAGATTTTTTTATTTTTTTTTAATTTTTTTTTTTTTAAAGATTTTATTTATTTATTTGACAGAGATCACAAGCAGGCAGAGAGAAAGGCAGAGAGAGAGGAGGAAGCAGGCTCCCTGCTGAGCAGAGAGCCTGATGTGGGGCTCGATCCCAGGACCCTGGGATCATGACCTGAGCCGAAGGCAGCGGCTTAACCCACTGAGCCACCCAGGCGCCCCAAAATTAAATTAGATTTTTATTGATTTATTTTTGATCATGTTATGTTAGTCACCGTACGGTACATCATGAGACCAGCTCGTATCTTCAGGGCGGTGGCAGTTATAGGACGCATGAGCTCGCCAATGTTTAAACAGGTATGTGTACACCTAAAACTGGGGAGTTTTACTGAATGTCATTAAATAAACCCGATGTTAGGGGAAAAAAAAAAAGCTATCTTGATGGGGTACTTTGAGCGTGCCAGGCCCTTCGCTGAGCCGTGACCCCACTGTCAATCCGGGACGTGCTACGGTGTTCCCCAGTTAACAGCCCCTGAGAGCAAGCCGCCCAAGGTCACAGGGAAGAGCGGGAGGTCCGGACTCGGACCTAGGAGGTGGCCTCTCGAGTCCGCCAGAGAGTCACCGGGCTGACCCTCCTCCCTTTCTTAGTATAAAGCGGTGTGAAAAATGCTCGTGAGCACAGGAGAGGGAAGCTGCGTCTTCACTGACTGATGAGAGAAAGGTCAGCCCATGAGGCTATGCGTGAGCTTGGCTCCTGCCGCCAAGCCGCCCGAGAGCTCCTGATTCTTGGTCTGGAGGACAGATGAGGCAGGCGGCCCCCATGTGGCATGTCCCCCCTGAATCTGGATGTTCAGGACATTCCGCTCCCAACGTCCTGTCCCCGCCCCAGCCTCTCCCCTGAGCGGGGGGTGAGGAGGTGAGTCCCATTATCCACCTGCCATCTCCTGCCACCCCCGGAAGGCCCCGAGCGCCGCGGGCACAACAGACATCTGGCCCCACTCGGGATCGCGGCCTTCTCCTGCACCCCCCATCTCAGAGAATAGCATCACTGCCGCCCCGGGTGCTCAGCCTCGACCCCGAGCCATTCGGACCCCCCATTCTTGCACACCCCACGTCCGATGCATCAGCGCATCCTGACAGCCCATCTTCCGAACACGGCCTGAAAGTGACTTCTCACCGAGCCGCCGGCCTATCCCTGGGGCCAGCGCAAAGCCTCCTCCTTGGTCCTTGCTTCCGTCCTGCCCACAACCCCAAGGTCCCCTTCTATCTCACAGCAAGAGGAAAAAAAAAAGAGAGACCAGATCATGTCATAGTCTCTTTGGAATCTTTCAGTGAGTTCTCATTAAATGGAAAATAAAATCCAAAGTCTTTCAGCCAGGCCGAGACCCTCCGTGATCGCAACCCTGCTCCCTCCTGGGCTTTACCGCCCTGCCCTCACTCACTGGGCACAGCCATACCAGTGTATCACGGGCCTTCAAACACGCAACCATGTCCCCTGCCCCAGGGCCTTTGCACCTGCTCTTCCCGCTGCCTAAATGCTCTCTCACCAGATATCGGCATGCCTCGCAACCTTAGATAGGTTCCTCCTGCCCCTCTCTGCCCCCAGACCCCAGGTTCTAGCATTTCTCTCTCCCTGACATTATATGGTAGTCTTAGCCCACAAAACGGGCCAACTCAAGACGTGCATTATTTGAGTCTTCTGGAGCACCCTCATTCTTGTTCCTCCTGGTGCAAACCAGGGCCTCGGGGGACAGCACTCTGCCCCAAGCCCCATCACCCGCCATGAAGGTATGCCACGAATCTCCCAATTTGGGGGCCATCGCCGTCAGCAGCACCCCGGTGCCCCCCGCCCTGGATACCCACACACGCCCAGAGAACGTGCAGAACGGTCCAGGAGAGGTAGCTGGCTGGCAGATACCCATTCCACGTGGAGACACACGGGCAGGTTGCTTTGGGTCTGGCAGGCCCGGGCAGGGTCCGGGCAACCTCCCCCTGGCCCAACTGGGGCCAAACCCTCCCTAACACCCCACTGTTCCGAAACACCGTAAGAGCCTGCCCCGATGTGAAGACCAAGATGGCGCTCTGGTGCTCTCCCCACCCCCGGCACACTGGACCTGTCCCCCACCGCGGACACAGCCAGGCCTCACCTCTTGATGACAAACTGGATGCTGTTGCTCGCCTCCAGGATCTTCCGGAGCTTGGCGATCCCGAAGCAGTTGGGCCTGCGGAGGGAGATGCCTTCAGGCAGCCCCACCACAAACAGCTCCTCTGGGTACATCAGGAACTTGGAGTAGGGCACCTTGACGGGCTCCGAGATGCCAATGGCCTTGGCTGCGGAGACACGGCTGCTGTAGGGCCATCTGGGACCACGGGGGCCACGAGCCCCGGCTCCAGCCTCCCGCGTCGGCGGGGGTGGGGGTGGGGGTGGGGAAGCAGGTGGCAGGGCTCCCTCGAGAGTCAGTGCTGAGTTGACCACCCCCCAAACCCTGAGAGGTGGGTACCGTGACCCCAGCCTGCGGGCAAGAGACCGGGAGTTCAGAGGGCATGGGACACGAGGATGCAAGGGTTTCGGGAGACGGGAGAACGGGCGTGAAGCCTCCGGCCAGTGCCCAGCAAGCCACTGGGGCCTAATAAAAGAACAGCCTCCCCTGCCTGCCCCACCCCCATCCTCGTTCCCGGACTCTCGAGTGGGAAAGGTCTTGCTGGGTAGGTGTCCTCCTGAGGACCCCGAAGGAGAGTGTCCGTGAGGACGGAGGGGCAGCTACGGCAGTGGACAGAACAGGTTCTCCAACCCGAGGCCAAGGCCGACCGGGAGCGCACAGGTGGCAAAGGCCAGGGGCCGCGTGGCAGGAGGAATGGTTTCCCCGGGAGTCCCCATCCCCTTCCCGGTGCGCCCTGGCCCCTCCGTCTCCTCCCTGCCTCGAGGGCAGGGAACAGGAGGGACCCGAAGTCCCTCGGCACACGGAGCCGCTGCAGGGGGGTGCGCTGCCCGGGGCCCCGGCCGGCTCCTGGCTCACCGTATCGCGTGTTGAAAAGCAGTTCCACCTGCTTCCGTAAGGGCCGGATCACGTCTCCGTGGCTGTCTGGAAGGCAAAAGGCAGCCTGCTGGGCCTCCCCGGGGGCAGCGGGACCCCGCTTCGCAGCTCATGTCCCAGCTCTGCCGGCACCAAGAATGACCCTGCATTGGGACCTTGGAATGCGGGAAGGCCGGGGCCGTGGTGATAGCAGGAAAGCTACTTCCTCAGAAATGGCACCCCCGGACGGGTCCACAATTTCTGAACTCAACTGTCTGCTTCTAAAGCCAGGTCTACGGTGTAAAGATGTGGAAGATTCTGCTGCCTAAGCAGAACCACACATCTTTCGAAGCGCGTAAGTCATTCTAGACCGGCTCAGGGAGTGACTCGGCTAGTGGGTGAACAGCACGCCGGCACAGAGTACGCTGCCACCAGGTGGCGGTGGGACGTTTCAACCTCCCCCACACGGAGGTCGGGCCGGGGTTTAGGGAAAGGACCTTCTCTCCTTGCACACTCACTCCCATTCCGTCCCAGGGGCAGGTACTCCCAAGAGGAAAGAGACCCATCCCCGCTTTGATCTCTCCTCCTGCACAACTCTCGCTCAGCGGGAAGGGAAGGAGCGCTGTTCCTGAGAAGGAGCAGGGCTGTTGGACACAAAGCCAATTTTGCGCTTCCCGGCCTCAATGCAACTTGCTCGGACTCCAGACTTAAAACCTTTGTGCAGCGGGTGCGTGTCTAAAAATAAAGATGGGAAATGCCCTGGATTTCCCTTAACCAGAACGAGCTGCGTGTGCCTCTGACCAGGTGTCTCCTCGTTCTAGAACACGGGTCTATCAGCCTCCTCCCACTCTGGGCAGCCCACAGGACGCCCACCTGCAAACGGGGGGCTGGGGAGTGATGGCGTGGACAGAACCAGAAACACCGGGGAGAGGAAGAGTTTGGGGGGGAGGACAGATGGGGTGATAGGATGGAAGGAAATGGACGGCGCCTCACCCTCCACAGGCCGCTCCTCGGGCCGCGGGTCCTCGCTGGGGCCTTTCTCTGAAAGAGAACAGAGGATGCCAGGAAGCCACGGGCATGGTCTCCGGGCCCTGTGCCGCAAAGGTCAAGCCGAACCGTGGGGTGCAGCAGGCTGACTCTGGGGCAGAGCACAGCGGGCCCCCCCCGGATGGGGTCAGGGACCTTGATGCTGTACGGGCACCCCCACCCCTGTCTTCACACAGAGAGGCCAAGTTCAGAGCCACGTGTCCAAGCACGTTCGGTTCATACCCTCTGGAGACCAGACGCGTGTCGGTCGGGGCTTCTTGCCGCGTGCAAGGCTCTGCCCGCGACACGAGGACATGCGGGGACAAGGCAAAGCCCTCTCCTCCTGCTGTGACACGTGACACCAGATCGGACCCGGACGGCCAGTCAGCAGGGATGCCGCGAACAAAGACGGTTCGGTAAGGGGAGAGCAATTGGGCGCAGGCGCACGGAGCTACCCCAGGTCAGGGCGTCCGCGGGGCTCTCTGATGCGATGGCACGGACTTTCGCCTGAGCTCCGAGCAACAGACCCATCCTTGTCCCCAGACAGCTAGGACATGGCACGTCCACAAGGAAGGGGAGTACTGAAGTTATATGGGGGTGGGGACCTGTGCTAGCCTGTTGTTGAGGGAGAGGAGGGAAGGCTTCCTGGAGGAGGTGAGCACCTGGGCTGGAGGTGAGGGTCTAGAAAAGCAGTGGGGGAGAGGGACTCAGGCAGGGAGGGAGGCATAACGTGGGGGGCCGTGGCAACAGCCTTGCTCCACCGCCTCCCTCCGCAGCAGCTCTTTATGGCCAGGGCTGGGCCCAGGAAGGCCTCGAGGGCTGGTCAGCACTTGAAACCACCGGGAGGGGCTCTAACCGGGGACGCTCGCTGCCACTGTGTCTAAGCACCTCCGAGGGCCCGTTTCAGCCCAGGACGGGCAGCCGAGCTAGAGGGCAGCAGGTCAGGCAGAGCCCAGGTCTGCCAGACTCCCGGCCGCCGGCCCGCGCCCATGTGCTCTCCTGCCACCTCCTGGAGGGCGCACGTGGGGACAAGGGAGACGAGGCACGGTCCCCTGTCCCAGGCGGGATGGTGAGCCGGAAGGAAAGGCGCTGATCCCGGGTGAGCTGCCGGGAGTCCACAATCACTCAGGACGGAGGGAAAAATGAGCCTGTACCTGGGATCCCCAGACAAGCCTGAGGCTTGGGGCACAACGTAGAAGGCGCTGGAAGGTTCTGGAGGGCAGGAGAGGACCCGCCCCCTCCATTCCCTCCAAATCCAGGTATCCTCGGCCCCATGAAGGAGGGGCTTCTGTAGGGCTGGGGCCACTGCTGAGTGGGGGGCTGTGACCCATGTGCTTTGGGGTCCCAAATTCCAAACGTGGGGAACCTGCCAGATTCTCCACCCAGACGCAGGGGGCTGGGCTATTCACCGGCTCGCCACGCCCCCCATTTTCCACTGTTGCGTAAGTGGCGACACCCTCCAGACACGACCGAGGGCACGCCAAGGACCCCTGTGCTCTAGAGACGCCCACGGCCTCTGGGAAGGGAGGGAGGGACAATGTGTGCCCGACCGTAGCCACATGCATCCGCACACGTGCAGAAAAAGGACACAGGAAGGCCAAAGGACGCGAACCGGGCAGCGGCTCCAGGAGGGGGCGGGGAGCGCCTCCCGGCTGGGTCGCCGGGCCCTGCATCATTTATTTTATAATGCACACGTGTCAGCACATGCACACACACACCCCGTTCTAATCCACGGTGGTTCAGCATCTTCCTACTCCGTCCGTTTCGAGTGCGGTGCTGGGAAAGGCACCTCAGTCGGGCCGTCAGCAAACCCGAGCTCCAGCCCAAGGCTGGGTGCCACTGGGGAGGTGGACGGGCCAGACGGGACCTCAGGTTCCCACTCTCTGTCCCGCCAAAGAGGAGAAGCCATTCCCGTAGGTCTGCTGGTCTGTAGCCGCCCAGCCCCCTGCGATCCGGACGGAGACGGACACACGTGATCCTCTCTAAGGGGCACTGCGACCTGGGCGGCCAGGCCCCTCTGTCAGCTCATCCCGAGCCTCGGGTCACCCCACTGCTCCACAGACTGTCATCAAGTCTGGTCCCGTCCAGCCCAACGAGAACAGTCTTTCTTCACGACCACGGTATCAGAAGCCCATCCTGACCCACGGAGCAGACAAAGAGACACGCCCCTTCACCTCCCAGAGCGACGGTTCCAGCACTTTCTTCCGTCTTCCTGTGCTTTCCACAGCTGCCAACAGAGCAGCCCAGCGCCTTCACCGGCTCCCCACTCGCTGCCGATTTTGGGGGGCTGCCGGCAGTCCGTCAGGGGGATGCCACCAACAGGTCCCCGTCCCTTGTTACCAGTGACGTGGTCGTAAAGTCCTCCGTGCAGAAGACGCTGTCCAGGTTTCAGGTCATTTACAAGGACCGGACCCCGGGGACTCCCAGGGGTGCTCGTTCTGACCCCTTGTCACGTTGACCCATTTCTGGAAAAAGCAACTGTGCACACTGCCTCCTCACCAGCACCAGGAGGGCATCCCTTTCCCAACACGCACAGCAGAGGTCCCTCCCCATTCAGGGGTTCAGAAGAGGTGTCCCCTTCCTGTTCCCGAGGCTGTGCGTCGTCACGAGGCCCGGCGGTCTCTTCTGCGCGCGACTGTCCATCCGTGTTGCCGCGGACCCCGGGTTACCCCACTCGGGTCCCCTTCTGGGGCGACTCCTGTCCCACAACCAATCGAGGATATCCCAGGTCAACTCCGAACAACGCCAAGGGCCCGATCTGGCCGCGGAGCTTCCCACGGGGTCGGCAGAGGCTGTCGGTGGGGCCGGGACATGCCTCCGCCTCTCAGCTCCCCACGCACCCATCCTCTATTACGTAGATGCTGAGCCTAAGGGCAGCCCCTGGGAACCCCCCCACCTGTTAAACGCCAGCTCCGAGCCTGTTCCCTGGGGAGCTCTACCTATACGACATGTGTCCTCGGGCTGTGAATTTTTCCTGCGGGTTCCAGGCCAGCGTTCTGGTCTCTGAAGGCCACGGTAACGTTATTCTTGGGTGCACCGCCTGTCCTCTCGTGAGGCACCTGCCAGGGCAGAATCTTGCCGCCTGAACTACCTTTCCCCGACTGACTGATCCATAAAACAGGAAGGACCGAGTCCCCTCCTGGGACACCGTGGGAAAGCTCCCCAGAGGAGGCTGGGGTCCCCGTGGTCCCCGCTTCTCCAGCTGGCCTGCGATCGGCCCCAGATCCTGGGGTCCCACGAGCCGACGATGAATGAGTCTCTTCTCACGGTTTGGCCGTCCGTGTGGACACTGAATCCAGAACCAAACCCGGAACGGGCACGGGCTCTGGCCGTCTGCAGATTGGACAGACCCTCCTCCGGAAGTCGGTTTTCCACGGGCGTCGGCTCAGACTCTGTCCCCTGCGACCTCTCCGGTGCTGTAGGTGGGGGACCACAGCCCGCGGACCCCCACACATCACCTCACTGGGCGGGACTCCCGGGTCCTCTTCCTGCTCTTGTTTCCGGAACATTTCCCCACCAGACGGGAGCAGACGAGGAGCAGAGACGTTCTGCTTTCACTCCGCCGCCAGCAAACACGGCGCCACTGGGCTGGGCCGGTGGAAAACCTTCCATTTTTCCAGTCGTGAGTCTATTTTTGGTGTGTGTGTGGGGGGGTATGGATTTCTCAAGTGCAGCAAAGCACGCAGAAGACTATCATAATAAACACCCAGGAGCCCACCGGCCGGAAGGAGTGTGTTATTAGCGTCTGGTCATTTCTGCATCTGATTTCTTTTTTTTTTTGGCACCTGATTTTTTAATGAAACATGCAACAATACTGTTTTGATGTTTCCAAACTTCCATCAATGCTGTCATTCCTGCCTCCTGTTTCTGAGACCTCTTGGCCCTGTTTGTTTAATTTTACTGTTTTCAGAATAATCTCTTCGCCCACGTGGGGCTCGAACGCATGGCCCCGAGATCAGGAGTCCCACGCTCCATGAACTGAGCCAGCCAGGCGCCCCTGCGCTGGTCATTTAAACGCCGCCTGCTGTATGCTTCTGAATGCTATCCCCGGGCACCCCCGTTTTTTGCTCCCAATCGGGCCCACGTCGAATATCGCGCACATGGGAAACAAACAGAAGCCAGTCCAGTCCCCATCTTTGAGTTTCGTGGCCTGGCCCTGCTGGCATCCTGTATTTACAAAGCTTTACAAGTTTTAATTATTTGAATACTAACGTGATTTTCTAGCCTCTCTGTGAACCTTATGTCCCATACGTAACATAGCATCCGTCTTCAGGATAACCAACTTCTAAGAAATATCACCTAGTGATATTGACCGAGCGGCTTGATCAATAGTGTGTCCAACTTTTTGATTTTCGGTTCAGATCAGGATCTCAGGATCGAGCCCCACGTCGGGCTCTGCGCTCAGCATGGCGTCTGCTCGAGATTCTCTTTCTCCCTCTGCCCCTCCCTACATGGTGGTTCACACTCTCTCTCAAATAATTTTTTTTTTTTTTAAGATTTTACTTATTTGTTTGAAAGAGAGAGAGGGAACACAAGCAGAGGGAGTGGGAGAAGGAGAAGCAGAATTCTCGCTGAGCAGGGAGCCCGACATCGGGCTCAATCCCAGGATCCTGACGGAGCCACCCAGGTGCTGCTCAAAGAAATAATCTTAAAAAAAAAAAAGACCTTTACCTATAATTCTTTTATTATCCATGATAAATACAGAATATCTGTTGACAATGGCTGGAGATGGGAGCTGGGCACCTGAAAGCTACTGGTTTCAATTCTACGTGTTTTTGAACATTTCCAAAATGAATTTAAAAACACAAGACCTAGAGAAGCCCACACCTCCCCTGCCGCTATCTACCTGCTGGGCCAGTCCTCTTGGCTAGGATACTGCAATAGTCTGTTCCTGTCTTTGTCCTCTGTCCCCTGCGGTTTATCCTGAACCCCATGATCGGAGTAAACATGGTTAAAATGTCACTCATTAGCTCCAACCACCATCCACCCTGTGAGGAGGCTTCTGTCTCCACGGAGTCATGCTCCCATTCTTTCCTTTGACATGCTTGCCCTGCATAACCCACACCATCACCCACCTGCCTCCCCGACCTCGCTTTCCCCACCTCACTCTGCGCTAGCCACCCCGGCCACCTTGCTTCTCTTCGGACATGCCGGGCACAACTGACCACAGGGCCTTTGCACACGCTATTCCTGCCGCCTGCAAAGCTCTTTCCTGACATCCAATGGCTCCCACCACCTTCAGGTCTTTGCTCCAAAGTCACTTTCTCAGTGAGGTCCTCTCTGACTCCCTAAGTCCTATAATAACAACTGTACCCCCGGCCCTCACGCCTCCCCCTTCTGGCTTTGTGCCCCCCACTGCACTTACCACCCTGACTTTTCTCTTTCACCTCTTGATTTGCTTACTCTGTCTCCCTGCACTAGAAGCACATGGACCTTGGTTGTCTGGTATACTGCTCTGGCCCCGGCACCTCAGACAGGACCTCCTGGAACACAGTAGGTGCTCAGTAAACAGTCACTGAATAATAGAACAAGTTAATTCACATGGGGATTCCTGGGCAAGATGCAGAAGCCAGACTTTATATAAACCAAGCCGACTGCAAGTTTCCAGAGAGGAACCCAGCCTGCGCGGGGAGTCAGGCACACACTGGGTTTTCCCTGGGGGTGTCCTGGCCCACCCCGTCTCCCTGTGATACCCCCGGGAGGTGGGCCCCCAGTCCATTTCTTACCAGTCAGCATCTCCATCCCGTAACCAGAATCTTCTGAGGGCAGATGCCCAGGCATTGAGTCTGTCATCTCCTCAGAGGTGGGCGAAGGGTCTGGAGACAAAAATGACCCCAGCATCTTCTGCCTGTCCCACCCCGTCATGGTCCCTTGGGGACCCCTAGCCCCACGTGCCCGCGGAGGGGGACCCTTCAGGAAGCCGTGCCCCTGGAACTCTGGGAGGGCAGCTTTAGTGACCAGCTGTGTCAGAGGCCTGGCGGGGGCCCGAGGGGGTGTGGGACCCCACACTGAGCCTCCGGGGACCACGTCCACCCTGTTTTTCACAGACGTGGACACCGAGGCTCCCGGGCCTTCAAGTCTGACCCTCCTATTCCCATACCTCTTCTCCTCCCCCTGCCTTCTAAATCCCAGGGGAGCCAGGCCTGAGAGGGCAGGCTGTGCGTGTAGGGGGCACCTTTAAGAAGGCTGGAGCCAATAGACGGGACCGTCAGCACAGAGGGGAGACACAGCTGCAAAGAGGGTATGCCGGACCCCACCGCTCTCGGGACTGACTAGAGACCCCTTCTTGGCCCCGGGGAGACAGAGGTGATAGCCCAGGAGGGGACATGGTGGTTCTGGTCAGCCCGGGGGCGGGAGGTGCTTGGTTCCTGGAGGTCCATGCAGGGCACCCTTCAGACACCGGTCCCTTACCTGGGACGGTGACCTGAATAATATCTAGATCCTCTGGCTCAATTTTAATGGGCCTCAGCCCACTCAGCTCCCCAGAAGTTCCTGCGAGGCGGGAATGAGGGATCCAGTTAGGTGCAGGCATACGCTTGGCTGGGCAAAGCAAACCATTCTAGAACATTCTTCCATCCACAACTTATTCGTAACGCCCCAGGAAGTCATGCCGGCCCCGAGTTCCTGCCCAGCCCAGGAGTGGAGGGTCATCAGGCAAGCTCTGAGACCCACTGGCAAACAGGGGTGACACCGGAATCCAGGTGCCCCGACTCCCCCACAATGCCACCCACACCCTGCCTGGCCCTCCAGCCCCGCAGTGAGCTCCCAGGATGCTCAGAGGCCTGGGGCGCGGGGGGCAGGGACGGACAGTGTAACTCATCGGTACTGCGGGCGCATGGTCTGAGCTTGGCTCCCTCCTCCCCAAGGCTGCGGGGAGGGGAGACAGCGGGTGCTGGAGGATGCCCTCTCACCGCAGGACACACAGAGCGGGGTCCTGCTCCTCCTCACCTGGCCCACAGTCTTCAGAGACACCGTTCTTGTCTGACCTGTGGGAAGGAAGGAGACCGTGCATCAGCCCCAGCCCCCTCCTCCAGGCAGCCGGACACCCACGGGGGCTGCCAGCTCCACAGCCCCCGCCCTGGACCATGTTCACCCCCCTGGGGTCCACAAGACAGTCCTCCCTACAGGAAAGATGCCCAGGGTGGGGGTCTCCCAGGCCAGCAGTCACCCGCTGCCCCAGCCGAGATGCTCCGTATCCTGGGGTACGGGGTCTGGGTGTCCACCTTCCCCACCAGCTGGGAGCGCCTGCGGCCCGGCTTGGGCCAGAGCGGGAGCCCCACAGCTGAGCACAGTGCGGGTCGATCGGTGCTTGCAGGGGGCGGACTGAGAGCGGAAGGGGTACAGCCTGGAGGCGCTACCGAAGCCTGGGAGGAGGGGTAGGTAGCAAAGGAGGCAGGGCCCCGGACGGATGATCCAGTGAATTCACAGAGCACTGCTGGGGAGCCCCGGGCTGGGCTTGGGCTTCTGGAATAAATGGGCCGTGCCCAGCCCCCAGGAGCCCAGAGCCTGGGTGGGGGGACACTGGCGGACAGTGGTGACCAGGCCATGAGCGGAGTGCAAAAGCCTTGTCCACTCGCAGGGCAGATGCCCGACCTAGTCCGGGGGCCAGGGAAGGCCTCCGAGACAGGAGGCAACATCTGGCGAGATCCTGAGCAGGGACAGAGCTCTCCAGGTGGAAAAAAAGTCGGCAGAGACTCTGTTCTCCTGTCCCTTCGGGTTCTCCTCGGCCTGCAGCCGGGGAGGACACAAGGGTGTGTATGTCGGGGGCGGGGGTGTCTGTGCGGAATGACCCTGTGCTTACACACGGCGAGTGGGTGTCCGCAGCCTCTAGGCACGGCATCCTCTCGCCAGCCCCAGGCCTGGGGTCACACCACCAGCCCCGAGTGGCGGAGGCTGTAGGCCAGGGGCTGGGGCGGTGGGGGGCCTCACCGAGCAGTCCCGGGCAGCTCGAGGACAGCAGCGCGCGAGATCTCGGCAGAGGTATCCTCCGGGGGGCTGGCTGGCTCCAGCTTCGTGGGGTCTTTGGTAAACTTGTTCCCTGCGTAGAGATGTGGGGGAGGGGAAGGTCAGGGCCAAGGGCCTCCAGCCTCCGTCCACCTGCAGGGCACCCGGACAGGGGCCTGTGGGAGGCTCTTGGGGTCTGGTCTGGGCTCTGCCAAGCCAGGAATGGGTCCTGGGCAGAGGAGGAATGCAGGCCCCAGTGCCAGAGAAGGCCAGGGATCTCGGAGGACTGCAGGACAAAGCAGCAGCCAGAAATGACTGTCCTGACCTCACGTTCACTAGAACGCTGAGGGCTCCCTCAGAAAAGAGGCCAAGTTGCCCCCTGAGGCCGAACTGCAAAGCCGCCCTCTACCCCAGGAACTCGGAGGGAGACGCGTCTTATTACCATCCCCACTTCACAGATGCGGAAACTGAGGCCCGGGGGACCCTGGCCGAGGTCACAAAGCTGGGGGCATGGAGGGCCGGAACCGCGACCCAGGCACGTCCCACCCCAAGACCTGGGCTCCCTTTGCTGCACCAGGCAGAGCCCGACACTTCCTCCTGGCCGGGGATGTGCTGCCCATGGTGGGGGCCCCCGAGCCCTCGTGTGCGGCCAGGCTCACCCCCAACTAGCTGAGCTTCAGGGCAAAAAGCAGAACCCACTTCATGGTATAGCACGTGTTAGCTTCGTTATTCCCGAGGGGCTGTCTGCATCGGGGAGGCTCAGGCGCCCGCCCCACCCCAGGCTCCCGGGCTGACAGTACGACTTACTCGGCCACTTCAGAAAGGGCTGGCTGCTCCCCACGTACCTGTGAAAATTCGCTCATCAAACATCCTGGGGAGAAAGGAGAGACATCGTGAGGGCAATGCAGGCCTGGGCCCCCCCCAGGCTCGGGAACAGGCCCCCATGCCCCTCTGAGACGCTCACTTGAGTCCCACACACACGACTACCGCTACAGAGCTGGGTCCCAGGCTGGTCACACGTGGGGGCAGGAGACGGCATGTTCCAGAATAGCCAGGCACCCCAAACCCCTTCTCTGCAGTCCCCACCTGGTTCTGGAGGCTCCAACCTGTTCATCGTGGCGCCCCAGGGGCTTCCTCCCACCCTGAGCTCTCTAAGGCCACCGCTGGAAGATGGCCCGGGGGCCGACCTCCCTCCCAAGAAGCTCTCTGTGTTCTGTGCAAGCCAGGCCTGTCACCAGATCACAGCCACTGGGGGCTAATGCACGGGACCCCTTACACATGTCTTGGAAGCCAACAGAGCCCAGGCAGGGAGGCCGTCGGGCAAGTGCACAACAGGGCCATGCCGTCG
>NC_081567.1:10090775-10107293 GCF_022355385.1 Mustela nigripes | reverse complement strand
GCGCGCAGACCGTGCACAACAGGGCCATGCCGTCTGCGCGCAGACCGTGCACAACAGGGCCATGCCGTCTGCGCGCAGACCGTGCACAACAGGGCCATGCCGTCGGCGTGCAGACCGTGCACTGGAGGGACGGGTGGGGGCCTGTGGCCATTCGGGACCCCTGCATCGCCCTGCCAAGATGCCTGCAAGTCTGGGCCAGTAATGGCGGCAGAGGGAAGGTTGGCGAGGAAGCTGGGGTCACCCACACCCCCACCTCTGGGAACGGCTCTGCGACAGGCCCCTGGACCGGCCTGGACTCAAGAACCAAATGGCGCCCAAGGCAGGTCCAGCAGGAAATGTAAACAGGAGCCAAAGAGTCAGCGTGGGAGGCAGAGGCGGGGTCCCCTGCTGCTCCTGGGGGCCCCCGAGGCTGAACAGCAGTCACAGGACCAACTCTGGGCAAAACCGACTTTCTCTCTGAGGCCCACTTCCCCTGCGGGGGACGAGGAACTGCAGGCCTCAACTCTGGTTTTATGATCAAGTCACCTACGTATCGCCGAGCCCGAGGGCCAGGGGCTCGAGAGAGTGCATGGTCTGCCCGGGTTCCTGGGGGACACGGAGGTCTGATGTGGCTCCAGGCAGATGCCCTTACGGGCTGCCCGGCCCGGAAGGCCCATTTGACGGGCGCAGACGGGGGTCTGCTGTCCCTCTCCCAAACCCGCCCCAGGCTTCTAGAATCCCTTCCGGACACTCGTCCCCCTTAAGTCCTGCTTTAGCTAGAAGCTGCGTGTCCACTCCTCAGGTGGAAACTTGGATCCTCTCGCCGGGGGCTGGTGTCCTGGCAGAAACTGGGGTTTTGGGGTCCGGGCAGCTCGCCGGCCACCGCTGATACCCTCAGGCCTCATCGAGCATCTTCTCCCCTTGACCTCCCGCCACCCCCCAGACACATGGGTCGGGGCAGAGACTCCACCCGCTGGCAGCTCCTAAGCCCTTCTCCCGACTCATTTCTGCCTGGACCACCTCACAGGCTCGGCTGACCGGCCGGGCCGAGTAACAGCCCAAAACGTCTGGAGGGCGCGGGACGGAGCAGCCGCTGTTCCGTGCGCGTCAGTCACGTCCAGTCCTCGGGTCTCCCGTCAGCGGTGTGAGGCGTGGACAACCACGAGCCCCGTTTCACGGAGGCGGAAAGGGAGGCACAGAGCAGTTAAGTAACTTGCCCGAGGACACACAGCTGGGAAAGGGAGGGCCAGGAATCGAACCTGGGCTGTCAGCACTTTACCCGTCTTTTATCCACGAGAGGAGGAAATCAAGGGAAAGGACTCAGGTTTCCTGAGCATCAGGCGTGTTGTCTGCCTCATTTTACGTCGAGAAAAACGGGGGTGGGGGAGGGGCAGCCGCGGGTGTGAATACATCATTATTGTCCTTATTTTTACAAAAAAGGGCACAGGCTCAGAAGAGAGGCGCTATTCACGGTTATCACGCTGCGAGTGGCTTTAGGCCCAATCTGCTTGATGCCAAGGCCGCCTCCTCCAGGAAGCCCCACAGGCTTGCTGCTCAGATGCCCACTGACTCGACAACCGGAAATCTGCTGTCCTCTCATGCCCTGGACTCATCACAGGAGGGAAACCCTCGCTTCCCCCCACCCCCAACCGATGACTGGTAGTGGCCTCTGGGGACCGGTGGGGACTCTGCCCGCTGTGTGTGAGGTCCTCAGGGGAGCCCAGTGAAGAGCGGGGCCTATAGGAGCCACGCGGCAAATACTAGCGAAGAATCGAATACGGTACGGTTTAGACTGAGGGCGGTCAAGGTCAGCCACGGTGAGGACCCAAATACCAGGGTCCGGCACATACGGGGACACCGAGGCGTCCCCGCAACCTTCTTCTCACCTAGGCCCCGTCCCCCTCGCAAGAGTCAACACTTGGGCAGCAGCAGGAGAGAGTTACGCTTGACGCCAGTGGGCACTGCCTGACTACTGACTCCAACACACTCCAGAATGATCTGTCAAGTGGGACCCCACAGTCAGGGTCGTGAGGGCACAGGAGACGGCGCAGAGGCGGCCCCGCCGCCACAAGGGAGCAGGCGAGACGCTCCTCCTATCAGAGGGGACCCCCTTTCCCACCGCCGTGGGAGCCCTGGCGAGCCCTCCCCGGCCCAGGCTGACAACGCTCAGATCCTGTCTCCGGAGCATCTCCAAGTCAGCACATCCCGCGTGGACTTCCCACCGCACCCCTGCTTCCCCCGATCGTACGCTCAGACACACGGGGTGATCCCGGCCTCCGCGCTCCCCTCCGCGCCCCCACATCCAGCCGGCACGATTCCAGCCCAAAGGCAGCCCCTCGTTCCCTCCGCCCACCACGCCAGGCCTCCTCCTGAGTCTCCCCACCCCTGCGGCTTGCTGCTCACCCCCCAACCTCCGCAACCCCGCTCTGGCCTCCAGCAACCCCGCAGAGGTCCTTCCCACGGCTGGAGAACAGCGCTGTGCTCTCGGAGCAGACCCCCAGCCCCCACCCGGCCTCCCCGCGTTCGCCCCGCACGCACACCCTGGGCAGCTGCCGTGTCCCGGGGGGCCGCTCTGGGCACTGGGGATTCAGCGATGAGACCAACACAATCCTTGCCCTCGGTCCCGGCGTCAGTCTAACGGGCACACGCGTGAGCACAGGCACACGCCAGAAGCGAGCCCTCACAGAGCTCCGGACGCACGGTGCTGCCCGGAGGCAGGGGGCTGGCCACCCCTCTGTCTCTAAGCAATTAGGAGGAAGCGTCCCGGGCAGTCTGGGCATTGCCCGGAGACCCTGATGCTTCCTGGGAGGTGGGTCCAACCAGCAAACTCCCCTGGAGTCGGGAGCAGAGGCTGGGGGATGGGCGGTAGCGGTCTCCCTCCCCCACACCCCCCCCCCCCGCCCCCCCGCCACCAAACTCAGCTACCCTGGGGGGGCTGCTGCTCCGGAGAGCATCCTGTCTGCTCACCCACCCACCGCCGCACCAGGGGAGCCGGCTGCCTGGGAGGGCGGGGAGGGCATCCAGCCCCCAGCAGGTAGGGCAGCCCCATGTGGGTGTGAAGGGGAGAGACCGCCCGTCCCACCTGAGCTCAGGTGAGCTCCTTTCCCAAGGCAGTAAGTTCAAAGGCCTCAGGTCTTCATTAGTGGGAGGAAAACACCTCTTACAAAGAACCGATCGGGCCAGGCTTGGGCCGGGCTCTGTGCCTCTGTTTCCCGTTCAGGCCTCAGAAGGGGCCAGGCAGTGGGGGGCCCCCGCACAGCTGCCAGGTTAAGGAGCCGGACACCCCCTCCCAGACACCTGCCTGTTCTGTTGGCTGTGTCCAAACCCCTTCACTCCAGCCCTGTGCCGTCATCGCCTCCTGGGGGCCCCTGCCCCCTCCTCACCCCGTTGTTCCCCCCGCCCAGACACCCCGGCACCCCAAGCTCGGGCCCCGCCCCCCACCCCGTACCTCTTAATGACGAAGTGGATGCTGTGTCGCTCCTCCAGGATCCGCTTCAGCTTGGGGACCCCGTAGGTGCAGGGGCGCTTAAAGGGGATCTTGTCCGGGATGCCCACGATCTCCACAGCCTCCGGGTCGCAAGCAATCTTCCTGTAGGGGACGGGGACCATGTGGTCCAGGCCCAGGGCTTCCGCTGGAAGACAACGGCAAGGCTGAGCACGGACGGGAGCGGCGGGACATGCGGGGCCCCAGGGCCGCGGGCACCGGGACCTTCCCCCGCCTCCTCCCCTGCGCCGAGCCGGCCATGCAGCAGCATGTCGCTTCCTCTTGGAAACTGCCCACAGGCTCCCATGCCCCTCAGCGACAGCCAGAGTCGCTGGGCTTATGAGGCCCCATGTGACCGGGACGCCATCACCGCTGATATGAGGCCTCTCCTTTCACCCCTCAGCTCACCCTGGTCTCTCCAGCCTCCTTGTTGCTTCCCTAACAGGCCAGACACACACCTGTCCCAGGGCCTTTGCACATGCTTTTCCGGCTACTGAGACGCTCTCCTCCCAGATCACCATTCACTTCTCTTCCTCCCTTTCCCCACTCAAGCGTCTCCTCCAGTGTCCCCTCATCGGCCGACAACAGCCCCTTCCATCTCTCTGGCACACCCTGCTCTGTTTTCTACCCCCCTTTTACTGTGACCCGACACCATAAGCATAGTCATCTGTGCGCTCGTCCACTGTCCGGAAGGTCAGCTCCACGGGAGCAGGGGGCGGTCGCTGCTCCACGCCTGGGATCCAGACAGGATGGGACACAGGCTAGCTGCTCCCTGCACCCCATGAGTGGAAAAAAGGCTAAAGCAAGCTTCTCAGCAGGACCCCTCCAGCCCCCCAGATATGCTCTTTCCTCCAGGGGGGCGTCTGGCTTTCCTCTCACTCATCACGGACAGAAACGAGACACTGACAACTTTGCCAACGGCAGTGTAGACAGAATCCGGGCTTAGGAAGTGGTGACTCGTTCCTTTCTTCCTTCCAGACCTGGCCAGGTTCCCCCCTGCCCCGTCCCTCCCGATTCCCGCGAGGGTCCTGCGTCCCCGGGGCCTTCCTCGGGCCCCTCCCCATCCTGGCCTCGCTCCTCTGTCCACATGGCACTTTGCCTGTGTCCCGGCAAGTGCCAGCCCCGAGCTGGCCTCCCCCGCGGCCACACCCTGGCCGGGACGGGGCAGAGCTGCCCAGGGCCCTCCCTGGCGCGCCGTCAAGACTGTTTTCCTGTTGATGCAGCCAGGTCTGTGCCGGCGGCTTTGGCAGCCAGATCCTACTGTGAAGCCACACTTAGCTCGTTGTCAAATTAAACCCTCGAAATCTCAACAGCTGTCAAACCACATCTCCTCCCCCCACCCCCAGCCCCAGCCCTAGCCCCAGCCGGCGAGCGCCGGCTCTGGTGAGTCTGCATGCACCCATCTCCACTCGGGTTCATGTCACTTGCTGGGCCGGTCTCTTCGGCCGCGAGGACGCCCGGTGGACAGAAGGTGACCCCGCCTGGCCGCCAGCCTCTGCTCCCTGGGAAGGTGAAGTCGCAGCCGCCAGGCGGGAGCCTCTGTCCCTCGTAGTCTCAACCTCCTCCCAGGTGACAGGGTCCCGGAAGCCTCCCAGAGGCGGCGGATCCTTCGTTTCTTCCCTGTTCGATCCCCAGCCCCGCCGCTGCACCCCCAGCCCCACGGCTGGCCCCTTCGCCCAGAGCTGGGACCAGAAGGGCAGACCCGGGAGCAGGATCCGTTAGTCTAGGGTGTGCGGGATGCCACAGGCTGCCACTCACCCCCGGGGATCCTCACCCCCGGGGACGTCCCCAGGCCTCCGGGGAACTTCCTTCTCCCCAGCGCAGCTGCAGGGGAAGCTCTGGCCCGAGAAGGGGCAAGGCCTCAGCCACTCCGAGTCCAGTGCTCCTCCC
The DNA here is from genome assembly GCF_022355385.1 of Mustela nigripes. Lineage (NCBI taxonomy): Eukaryota > Metazoa > Chordata > Mammalia > Carnivora > Mustelidae > Mustela > Mustela nigripes. Next base: position 10,101,940 of record NC_081567.1, on the reverse strand, counting down.
TGGCTTTGGACGGGGCGAGGCCAGAGCTGGGCTGGCATGGCGGAAGGCTCAGCGTTCTGGACGCCTCCAGAGTACACAATAGGCAGGAAGACGGGCAGCTGCTGGGCCAATCTGGCTGGGGCAGAACGCTCCCAAGGCAGCCCTCCCCAGACTGCCATCCAGCTCGCACGTGCCTTGATAAGAGGAGGGGTGGGGAGGAGTGGGTCCCCGGAGAGACCACATCAAAGGTCATCAAAGGTGCTCAGCCCATCCCAGACTCCTGACTAGGCCTCCGGAGCCTACCTCCTGCTCAGCCCCACCCCAACCCAGAAGGCGCAGCTTGCCAAAGCCTCACAGCGGATCAAAGGGCACCTCCTCCAGGAAGCCATCCCTGACTCCTCAAGCCTGGGGAGACCTCGCTTTCTTCTGAGCTGCCCTGTCTTTCTGAGGGCCCCCACCCCTGCGTATTACCGTACACTACTCCGTCCTACTGCACGCGGTTGCACACACCCGTAGACACCTCTCCCGACACCTGCCAAGCACCTTGAGATCCGCGGCGGCCTCCGGGCCTGGCACGAGGTAGGGAGTGGGGCGCTTAAAATTCGTGACCCGTAAGTGAGTGAACCAGTAGATGCGTGAGAAGAGAAAAGAGAGGAGGGGCGAGGGTGACAGGTGACCTAAGAAGGGTGACGGGTGACCTAAGAAGTCGCCTGGTCTTCAGTGTTCCCAAACCCCCAGTTATTTCCTTGAGTGACAGGGCTGAGGAGAGAGTCTTTGTTTTTCCCGATAAGCCCCCTTCAGCCCATCAGAATTTATGATAAGGAGGGGCGGGCCCCCAGAGCCCTCAGGATGGGGACAGTTCCCGGGGCAACCAACCACCTGATGAGAGGGTGGGCACTACCCGCCTCATCCCCTACCTCCTGGGAGGGGCGAAGACTGAGCTAATCATGGAGGGGGTGGTATTTTAATCAACGCTGCCTATTTCATGGGACCTCTGTAAAAACCCTAAACGAGAGGCTTCAGAGAGCTTCTGGGTTGGTCGGCCCCTGTGCCAGGGGGGTGCACCCCAAAACCCCCCAGGACAGAAGCTCCGGTGCTCGAGACCCTTCTGGACCTCACCCTAGGTGTCCCGTCATCTCCCTGCTCATCTGTATCCTTTATAATAAACCGCTAAAGACAGATAAAGCGTATCCGGGTTCTAGCTGCTGTTCCAGCAGACCGTCCGAACCTGGGTGGGGGAGGGGGGCTGTCGCGGGAACCATGGATGTGGAGCCAAATGGGACAGCAGTGCAAATGTCCTGGGGCCACCTTATGGGACTGAGTCCTTCACCTGCAGGCTCTGCGTCACTCCGGGAGGTCAGTGTCGTGACTGAACTGTAGAGGCCACCCAGACAGAGCACTGCTTGCCGTGGAAAACCCCCTTTGGGTGTCAGAAGCGTCAGAGGGAGGGTTTTCCTTTAGCAAGGCAGGAGGGGAGGGAGGAAGAGGAAGAGAGGAGAGAAAGAGGCAAAAGCCCCACCCTGTCCTTTCTGCTTAAGGTGAGAAGGCCAAGGCGAGAGAGGCAGGCAGCCGACTCCTCTCTTGGTCCCCGGGGGCAAGCGGCTGTGGACTCCCAGCACAGTGCTCCTCCCAGACCATGCGTGTTCAGGAGGCTCCCAGGGTCCCTGCCCCTCCTCTCCGTTGGCAGGCCTGGGTGGCATCCGTCCCTGCCCTCTCTTCGCCCCACGGGGCAGAGGGCGCTGACGTGCGCTCTGAGCCTGGCGCTGTCCTGGGTGCTGGGGACATTCGGAGGGGCCGGCGCAGACACAGACAAGGCACATCAAACGCGGGACGCGTACAGGGAAGGGCCCATCGGGACTCTGGGAGCCCCATGGCCCGGGCTGAGCCTCGAGGAACCAGTGGCAGTCTGCTCCCCAAACACCCCAAGGGCACGCCAGGCAAGGGGGGCCCGGCACAAAAGTAAGGGGGTTAGGGAACGGCGCAGTCTGCGGGGAACCTGCGAGCGTGAGGCCGCGGCCACTCTCCTGGGTCTCCCCTGCGGGTGGTGTCATCCTCCCCCAACCCCCCGGCCCGCGACCCTGCAGGGGAGTCCAGCTTGGGGCTCTGCCAACGGTCCCGCCCCCTGGAAAAGTCTGGAAGGGAAATATTGACACAACCGCCCCCTCCCCAGACGCCGGTACCAGCATATGGCTCCCGCTGTCATGTTAGGGAACACGAGTGATTGCAACGTAATGAGATGCTCCACACGCTGCCGGGGGCCACGCGGCGGGCCGCGCCGCCCACTCACCATATCTGCTGTTGAACAGGATCTGCACGCACTCCCGCAGCGTGTTGATGTCCTCGGTTTCCTTTATGAAGGTGTCCCACTTCTCTATCAAAACACCGGAGGGACGAGGGAGCGTGGGTCTGGGCAGGGACGCCACGGCCCCGCGGCTCCCCCTTCCCCTCCCCCATGCGACCCTCCCCCCCGTGGGGGCCTGGGCCCCCGAGACGGCCACACTACAGGCCCCCAGAGTCCCACAGAGGGGCTGAGCTCTCTGTTCACTGCCGCCTCGGACACGCCGCCTCCTCCGGCAGGCGATCCTGCCCAGATCCAGGGTGCTCGGAGGGCCTCCCCCACACCCCCCGGCTCTTCTCTTGCCTCTGTCGGCCCCCGGGGTTGGTGTGCACAATGCGGGCTCAGCCTGTCCCTCCCGTGTGTCTCCTGCCCCACACAGGCAGGGGGTCTGCGGGGGCGCTCCCTGAGAGGAGTCGCCGAGTCCTGCCCTCGGAGGCACTAACCCTGAGGCTTTGCACACCCCGGGTCTTCCCCGGCCTTGGCCCCGTGGCCTCCCTCAACCCTCGGCTCTGCTGGTCTCTTCCCCGGAAACAAAGCCTCTGCCTCCACTTACTATTAATAACTAGAGCCACCATTTGGATCACGGTAACACCATTATAAATGCCGCCTTTCATTTATTTGTTATTTTTGCTTTTTAAGAGATTTTGTTTATCGGTCAGAGAGCAAGCACTAACAAGGGGAAGGGCAGGCAGAGGGGGGGAAGCAGGCTCCCCGCTGAGCAGGGAGCCCGATGCGGGGCTCGACCCCAGGACCCTGGGATCATGACCTGAGCTGAAGGCAGATGTTTCACTGACCGAGCCACCCAGGCGTCCCCCATCTTTAATTTATGAAGGGCTTATCTGTGTTGAATATTTTATATATTACATCTCAGTTCGTCCCTCATGGCAGCTCTGAAGCACAGACGATATTCCCACTTCTGAGGCTGGAAAACTAGGCTCAGAGAGGCTGAGAGTTTTGCCGGAGATCACCCAGCAAGCACCCAGCACGCGGCTGGTTCCCCCTTGCCCACCACGGCCTCCTGTGATGCTACCGTACCAGGGATGGACCCCGTGCGGGGCCGTGGGGGTCTGCATTCTGATCTCAGGGGGTGACGTCTTCTCAAAGAGCCTCTCACAGAAAGTGAGGCCGAAACCCCCACCGTGTGTCACTGCCGGGCAATCTCGCTTCACCCCCAGCCACGAATCCCAAATAACCGCATGGTACTTATAAAACCCATCCACGTAGTTCTGTGGTCCTCCCGTCTTCAGGAGGTGGAGTTCAGACGGCCTTCAGCAGCCACTGCCGGCACCCCAAGTCCAACCTCGTGACACAGAAATCCTGAGCCAGAAGCACCCGGCTAAGCTGTTTTCCAAATTCCAGACCTGCCTGAACTACAACGTGTAAACGCTTGCTGGTTTAAGCTAAGTCCTGGGGCAGTTTGTTACACAGCAACACCTAACTGTTACACCGCATTTCACTCCCACGCCCCTGGCGCAGAGCCGTCCCTCCCTGCTCTCCCAAAGGCCCAGCGGACACACCTCCATTTCGGGAAGCAGCGCCCTCAGCCCCGGACCCCGACTGGGGTCACGGCGCCGCTGTGGGTACCGCCCTACCTGACTTGTCGTGGACGATGGAGAAGAGGATACGCTTCGAGGCATGGACGTTCTGGATGAGGGGACCACCGGGCCCGGGGGGCTTCTGTCCTGGACAAGGGAGAGGAAAGGCGCACGTTCGAGGCCCCCCCCCGCCCGCCCCGATCTGGCCTGGATGCAAAGATGCCGGCTCCGGGGTAACAGTCTCATCTATCAAGGGGAACTCAGAGCTCTGACCTAGGGTCGCAAGCTCAGGGCAAGTTCCCTGCCCGGAGGCCTGAGACATTCTTCAGCAGAGTTTGCGGTCTGGACGGCAGATCAGGGAGGCCAGAGTCAGGATGCCCGACGACGGGTGGGGACCCCAGTTTAGGCGTGTGAGTCCATCCCGCTGCTCAACCCACCGTTTGGCCGGGGGTGGGGAGGAGGGAAGGGGAGTCCTTTTTTCTCCTTCTCCTAATAGTAAGTGCAACCTATAAGCACCTACTGTGTACCAAGCACTGGGCTGTGCCTTAACACAGCAGCCATCAAGCCCGAGCACCCGTTGGAGCCACTCGGCAGATTTAAATACACAGACGCTTAGGCCCCCAGCGGCCCCCAAAGCTTCAGATCTAGCAGGACGCCGGCAGGGCCTGGGAATGTGCATTTCGCACTTGCCCTGTCATTTGACCACGATAATAACCTTGGGAGGGGTCCTGCTGGCGACTCGACTTGAATGCCAAGGAAACAGAGGCTCAGGGAGGTAGAGATTTGCTTGTCCCGACATGCCTCCTTCCTCCTGGGGTGGGCCTGAGCACCCCCATCTGCCCAGGGAGAGTGTCCCCCCGCCGCCCCCCGCAGGAGTGACCTCTGTCCCACCCCCCAGACTCAGGGTCCCAGCAGCAGCTTACCACAGCAGTCAGGGAAGTCCTGGGCCCCAGAGGCCTTGGGGTCAGGCCCAGGCCGGCCAAGGCCCAGGTCGCTGGGGACAAGTGGGCAGGCGGGCGCCTCCTGCTTGAGCTCTCTGGGGGTGTGGTTAGGGAGTGCGGGGCTGTACAGGAAGCTGGCCACGGAGGAGGTGGCGGTGGGGGGAAGGTCCTGGGGTGGCCCCTTGGGGGCTTGGCCATGCAGGCCGCAGTCCCGAGAGCCCTTGGCTATCAGGGAGACACCGTTCAGCTCCACGAGGGCCTTCGAGTCCCGTCCGCCATCCTCGAGCGGCCTGGGGGATGGAGAGGACACGGGTCAGCTTCCCACGCCTGGCCCTCTGAGCAACAGGACGGCCTGCGAGGTACACCGGGGGGAGCCGGTCCCCATCCTACAGGCGGGGTGCAGACCCGGGGCAGGGATGTGATGTGGCCAGGGGCACAAGGCCGGGCCACAGGAGGCGCTGGGCCCTGCCCCTCGGCCCCTACCTTCCCCCATCCCCCACCCGGGGCATAGGCCTCACCTCCATCGCCAGCCTGGGAGTTTGCCAAGCAGGGTCCCTCATGGGTGTCTGAAGTTCCCTCCCATGACGGGGTAAGTGGCCTCAGGTGGTTAAGCCAGCACGGAAACAGGTCACCACCCCCACCCCACCGCCCACGCCGGCCCGCCCTGGCCCGACCCTCACGGTCCAGCAACCTGGCTCTGGGCCCACTCCCGGGCTGACCGCTCACTCACCTCTTGAGCTTGAAGCGGATCCGGTGGCTGTGCTCCAGGATGGCCATGAGGGCCTTGGGGTCGTAGTCGGCGGGCCTCCGGAAGGCCAGGCCCTCGGGCAGCCCCTGCACGGCCAGCAGCCCCGGCTCCCTGAGCAGCCTCTCATAGGGCAGGGGCACCACGCTGGCCCTTCCCAGGGCCTCGCCTGTGGAGGAGGGGGTCGAGGAGAGGGTCTAGTATGAGAGGGCAGCCAGGCTGGCGCGGGGGCCAGGCGTGCCCCAGAGCTGGGTCCCTCCCTGTGGACCTCACACAGAGCAAGGAAGGCTCTGCACAGCAAGTAGGGCAGGCGGGTGCTGGGGACGGGCCCCTCTGTGTGCCCTGAGGCCCGGGGCTCCCCCCCACCCCTGCCATGGCCCAGGTTCCCGGCTTCTGTCGCCATGCTGTCCTCTCTGGGCACCCGGGGCGGGGGAGAGCGGGGCTCAGAGCCGCAGGCGGGCGCGCAGGAGCAGACCCGGCAGGAGCAGACCCGGCAGAGAGAGACCGCAGGGGAGAAAGCCACGGGGAGGAGGGAGGAGAGAGAGGAGAGAAAACCGGAGAAAGGGGGCGCGGACAGAAGGTGGAGGGGCTAAGGAAGGGCCGAGGGGAGGGGGGACTCCCTGGGACAGAGGGGGCGGGACAGCCCAGGGGCTGGGCTCAGAAACACCCGCTGTCACTCCCACACTGCAGCCCTCCCAGAGCCAGAAAGAGGCCGTTCACCTCAGATGCCTGCCCGAGGTGGGCAACTGGGGGGCAGGGGCAGGGCAGAGCGGGCTGGGGCGTGGGGAGGGCGAGGGTTGAGGGCACGAACCCTGTAGCTGGCAAAGCCAACCCCGGGTGCCAAGTCCTCCCATGCTGGGGTGGCCGGCGTGCCCGCCCAGCGCCTCGGGGCCTCCCACCCCACCTGGGTCTCCCCTTCCTCCTGACAGCACGCGATCGCTCAGACCTGTGCTCCACACAGAGCTGGGACCTGCCCAAGGTCACCGGGAGGCCGTGACGGCTACCACTGGGCCAGAGGGAGGCCAGGCCTGCCCACCTCCCCCAAGCCCCAGAGGGAGGACTTGGCTAACTGGTTAAGTTAGCGCTCACTCAGTCATTCAACAAACACCCCCGCGGGCCTCAGCCCGTGTCGCCGGAGCTGCGGAGGGGGCAGGCACAGACCCCGGCCCCAGAGGGCACTGGGCTGGTGAGGGGTCAGAACACAGTGGGTCCCCAAAGGGGGCGCGAAGCCAGCAGCAGCAGCTTCCCAGAGCTGAGCCTTAGGGAACAAGGCGGGGTCCGCCGGACCAAGGGGAAGGCAGTCCCGGGAGGCACAGCGGCGCGGGAGTGGACTGGGGAAGGGGAAGTGGCTTCCGAGGCAGGGTGACAGGGCGGCTGGGCTGGGGGGGGTGGGGCAGAGTCCAGCGGCGGCGGGGAGGGTGACGGGGAGCCCCCGAGGCCATGGTCATAAGATGCCCTTGGTCACAGGTCACAGGACAGGTGGGCACAGCAGGGAGCTGGCGAGAGCAGGCGCAGGCGGGCCCGCGGAGGTGTGGACGGCAGGGGGCCGGGGGGGCCTGCTCCGCAGGATGGGGACGGGGGCTCCCACCCGCCTGGGGGCCCCAAATGGAATGAGGAAGGATCTTACTATAAAGAACATCAAACACCTCCTCTACCATCTTGCGCAGAAGGTACACGTCCGAGCCGTGCTCCAGGGAAGCCCGAGGGACGCTCCGGCCGCCACCGTCGCCCCGCGACACCTTCTTGGGCTGCTCTGCCTCCGGCTCCTTCCAGGGGGCCCCGCCTGTGGGACACAGAGCAGCCGGGCCAGGATGAGCACCTGTTCTTCCCCCCCGCCCGGCAAGCTGAGGTGTCCGTGCCCCGCGCGGAACCCTGTGGCGGACACGCAACAGGGAGTGGAACTGAGGGAAGGAAGGACGGACGAGTGAGCGGGCCCGGCCCGGCCCCAACCCCCTGCCCACGGCCCAGGCTGCTCCTCTGGGAGTTCCCGGAGCCTGACACGGGGCTTGGGTCTCAGCCTGGTCACCTCCAACTCGCTGTGTGACCTTGGGCAAGTCCCTCCCCTCTCTGGGCCTCGGGGTATCAGCTCTCGCAGACCAGCTGGGCCGGCTCAGAACTGGGGTTCAACCACTGCCAGTTCCACGCACCCCTCTCTGTCCTCGGACACTGACGCTGTCTTAGTGGAGGCCCTGGTCTGCTGCTCTGCCCCGTGAGGAGATGATGGGGACCCCACCAGGAGGCCAAGGGGGCTACAAAGAGGCAGGTTCGTGCCAGGCTGGGCCAGGGAGCGTCCGTGGACCCCCGGATAGGGAGATGCTGGAAACTTCATGGGAAAGGGGACAAGACGGGGGCCTGGAGGCCCCCTCACAGCCGGGGAGCCTGATTCCCTCCCGGGATCTGCGGAGCCTGAAATAAACCAGCCGAGCTCCCGGGGCTAAAAATAGTAGCTCTGCCGGGCTTGGGAAGGCAGGTGCACCGTCCCCGGCCCCTGCCTGGCAAACTGGGGGCCACAGAACCCTGCCACTGTCTGTTCTACCCTGGGCCAGTCCCCACCCAACCGTGGAGAGCTCTGAGAGCTGAGTGGGGGTGGGGCTGGGGCGGCTGGGGAAGCCTCTGGGCCCCAGGGATGACCTGCCCGGCGCCGGGGGGCCAGCCTTCCCCGAAACGCCTGATCTAGGCTCCGGACCCCAGGGGGCCCTCCCCTTTCACTGACAAGGAGGTTGAGGCCCAGTAGCCGGCAGGTGGCAGAGCCAGGACAGAGCCCGGGGGACAGCCCCGAACCCTAGAGGACCTAACCCACGGAAAACGTGAAGCTGCACAGTGTGGGGAGTAACCACAGGGGCTGCGCTGGGGCGGTGCGGGGAGAGGGTTGGCGTCTAGGGGTGGGGGGGTGCACATAGGGCCCCAGGCGGGAGGAACGTGGACACGGAGGCTGGGGAGCCGTCTGCGGCCGAGGAAAGGAGGGAGGGGTCAGCGGGCACAGAGGCCGAGGGGAGGACGTGTAGAGAGCCCGGGAGCTGGCGCTCAGCCCGGTGCCGCCTGCGGTCAGGGGGAGGGGTGCCGGAGGGGTGACGCAGACGGAGGGGCTGGGTTTCGGGGGTCTACAGGCCCCGGCAGAGTGCTATGGAGTTGGGGGCTTCGGAACGACCCCCCGGCTTCGGGGCTCCCAGCACTCTGAGAGCTGCTCTCCTCTTCAAGTGACCAGGACCCCCCCAAACAGCCCATCCCCGGCAGGGCTCCCGGCAGGTGGGGGGGGCAGGAAGGATCCTGCAGCACCCGCCCCCCCGCCCCCCCAATTCTGAAGGAGTGCGGCAGGAGGAGCACGGGTTTCAGAACAGAAGCCTGGCCTCCGTCACCTGGGGGCTCTGTCTCCCTGGGCACGCGGCTTATGCTCACCGTGCCTCAGTTTCTCCCTCGTACACTAGTGCGGCTTCCGGAACCTGCTGGGGAAGTGAACAGAGCACGCGGCCTCGCCCAAAGCACTACTGATCACCACTAACGGCTCGTGCTGCCGGTGTCCTCAGTCCCTTCGTCCCCAAGAGCCACCACGGGCCGCACACAGTCCGGGCTCAACCAGTGTCGGTTGAACAAGGCCACCTGGGCGCTGCGTCAGAGGCGCACGGGAACTGGGCAACACTGGGCCTCGGGGTCCCCTTCTGTCAACGAGCAGATGGACGTGTCTGGGTCTGGCCCGCCCTGTGGTGGAGTCACCCGGTCTCTGGGGACCGAGGGGCTGCGGGAAGAGTCACGCCCCGATGATGCCCCGTTGGGAAGCCTGCACGGCCGCGGACACAGGGCACCCTGGCATTGCTCTGGAGACCCAGAGACACGCCGGAGCTCCCGCCCTCGGGGACCGTAGGCCCCACCCACGGGAGCCCCGGGGTACTCACGGCAGAACCTGAGGAAATCGGACTGTAGCTCCTTCCGTGCGTTCAGGAACATTCTCCCCTTCTCGGTGCCCACCACGAAGGCGCTCTCATCGTGCACGGCGACACAGGCCACCTCTGCGTTCAGCTTGGACAGTGCTGAGCACTGGGGGAAGGAGCAGGGTGTGTGAGCTTGGGGGAGGTCCCCCTGCCACGGTTCTCAGTTGGAGCCTGCGGAGGAAGGACTGAATGCCCCCCACCCCCCAAAGCTTGGCCACGGTCAAGGGAGAAGCCACGTCAGGGAGCCCCGAGAAGAACAAAGACACGGAGCCTCTGCTTTTCCCTCCGTCCTCCTGGTCCTCCTAGCTCTAAATGGGGCTTCCTGCTTGGGATTGGGATCCAGCCCCAGGCACAATCCTGTCTTCGGTTTTTATAAAGTCCTAAATGAGAAGAGATGGGGGAGGGCAGGAGAACCAAGGCTCGGGCAGATACAGGTTTCAATCCCCCATCAGCCGCTTCTTGCTATGGGACTGATGCAGGTCTGTCCCCCTCTGGGCCCGATCTGCAGAACGGGGACCAGCAGTGCAGCTCCCTTTCAGTGGGCTTGGTTGTGGGGATTCAGCGAGGCCCGGCAGGCAGGAAGGATCTTTAACCCGGGGTATCACATGTGGGCCCACAGAGAGGTCATTCCGGCAGCCTGAGGTGAGGGGTTGGCAGGCCTGCGGCACGGGAAGCCTGAACACGGGGGCCTTGCAACCAAGCCCACCAGCATTTCAGCCCTCCAGACCTGTCGGCGGAAGCTCTCTGCCTGCCAGGCTCCCAGCCTGCACTCAGCACCCCATAAATGATGGGTTTTGTGTGAGTCTGGTAGCGTTCAACTGGCAGGCACGAAGTCTGGTTTCTCACCCTAGTTCCGCTGCTGTGTGACCTAGAACAGGTTCCTCAACCTCTCTGGGCCATAATCATGCTCCCTGGCTCCAGCCCAGAGCCCCTGTGCCGAAGAAGCCGGGGACATCGTAGAGCCGACCGGCCTGTCCCCTGGGATCTCCTACAGTGAGGGGGTGTGTGATTTCCCGCTAAGATGAAAATAAAAACCTGCCGCTCGCTTCCCCCGTGGCAGTGCCCCACAGATCGTCACAAGCAAAGGAGACAGAGTCACTCGCTAACCACACAGGAGGGCCCATCAGAGCTGGAGGGCTTCCCCCTAGATGGGGGGCCTGCTTCTCCCTCTGCCCCTCCCCCCTGCTCGTGCCCTCTGTCTCTCCTTCTTTTTCTCTTAAAAAACAAAACAAAACAAAAAACTGGTCCTGCTGTGTGACTCCAGGCAAGGTGCTGCCCTCTCTGAATTCAACTTCACCATCCTATCGGGCAGGGGTGCAGCTAACGGACGCCAGACAGCTTCCAACACCCGCCTACCCACTGTCCCAGAACCTCCCCCAGGGAAAGGCTCCAGTAGAAGTGACATTATCCTTTCCTGATCCGGGAGAAACCACTACCAGCGTCAGCACGGAGGCAACGGTGCCAAAGGGATTACAAGGCCCCATTCCTCTCTCCTGGCCCTGAGATGCTGTCACATCGGGGGTGACAGCTTCCTCAGGAGTCACTGACCACACAGATCCTGTCCTCGGGGGGCCCTGCTGGGGGTCGGAGACCTGGGACCTTCCCAGCGACGGGACCGGAATGGCCAAAGGTGATGAAATGAGGACCAGGGGTCAGGGGTCAGGGGACCAGGGGTCAGGGGACTAGGGGTCAGGGGTCAGG
>NC_081567.1:10057722-10090375 GCF_022355385.1 Mustela nigripes | reverse complement strand
CAGGGGACCAGGGGACCAGGAGTCAGGGGACCAGGGGACCAGGGGACTAGGGGACCAGGAGTCAGGGGACCAGGGGACCAGGGGACCAGGGGACCAGGAGTCAGGGGACCAGGGGACCAGGGGACCAGGGGTCAGGGGACCAGGAGACCAGGGGACCAGGGGACCAGGAGTCAGGGGACCAGGGGACCAGGGGACCAGGGGTCAGGGGACCAGGAGACCAGGAGTCAGGGGACCAGGGGACCAGGGGACCAGGGGACCAGGAGTCAGGGGACCAGGGGACCAGGGGACCAGGGGACCAGGAGTCAGGGGACCAGGGGACCAGGGGACCAGGGGTCAGGGGACCAGGGGACCAGGGCCAGCGCTGACTCCAGGGCTACATTTTCACATCCTTGGCGGCACCCAAGCCTCTCGCTCCCCTACCCCGCCCCCGATGTTGGCAGATGGGGACAGTGAAGGCCCCCCCAGGGTGGCGGAGGTGGGACTCGAGCTCCTGCACCTGCTGGCAAAGGTTGGTGCTCCCCGCTCCCCGTCCGGGGCGGACTGGGGCACTCACCATGGAATCTAGCGCAGACACGAGGCTGGTGATGATCTCGTCCTTGTGGGTGAAGGCCGAGCTCCAGCGGTCGGGCCCGCAGCCGTTGGCGGGAATGTCGCAGCGCTTCCCCAACAAGGCCATGGTCACCTGGATGGGAGGGGGACGCGGAGGTGGGCGGGTGCTCCCCCCAACCCCGCCAGAGCCCCAGAGCCCTAGGGCCGCCTCTACTTCCCAGGTGGGACGAAGCGGGGGCTGGCCCCCCCTTTCCCCGAGGGGTCACGTGCACGCAGGCGTTAGACCCCCCGCAGGCCTAGACCGGGAGAAGCCTGCACACAGCTGCAGACAAGCACGGGCGCACGCGGCCAGGCAGCGGGGAGTGTGGTCCATGGCGTGTCCCCCCAGATCTGCAACTCCAGGGCTGAGACCAGTTCCACGGCCAGTCTGCCTGGCCTACCTCGACTGCCAACTCCCCCTGCGCGTCGCTCTGGCCACGGCTCTCCCTCCCCCACTGCTCACACACCCTCCGTGGCTCCCTACTCCCCAGGTGAGCTCTGGACTCCTGCCCCTCGTCTAACTCCCCCGTCGCGGCCCACACCCCGTCGCGGCCCACACCCCGTCGCGGCCCACACTCCGGGTCCCCCATGTCCTTCACGGCTCCCCAGCTGTGGCGGGTTCCACCCTCCCTGACCCGAGTGGCCTGCTGGCCCCTCTGTGGTGTGCCGACCGCCCACTCGCCTCTGCTAGGAGGGTGCCCTCAACGGCCCCACCTCTTCCTGCCCCTTTCCCGACCTGCCTGGGCCAAGGGTCCTGGCTGGTTTCCCACCTGTCGTCAGGCCTCCCCGGTCACAGCTTTCAAACAGGCTACGCTGGGCAAGGCCACTGCCCTGAGGCCCGGGAGCCCGTCTCAGAGGTTCAGAAAGACAATGGAGGCCACTTCATCTCAGGACAGGGTTTCCCCAAGACAGGACTTTGTCCCCTTGTCACGAGGCTCCTGGAGGACAGAGGTGCGCCCTCCCCTTGCTGGAATGCCCGCAGACTGGGGCCCAACGTCAGGGCTCCCCCAGGCAGGGGACAGGCCTACTTACTGCCCGTGCACCCCCTGGCCCAGGCCACGCACCCAGGAGATGAGACACAAAGGTCACCTCCCCCGCGTCCAGTCCCGTCCTGCCCCTCCCCAGCAGAACCCCAGGAGTCAGGTCCCAGGGGCTGCACCAGAGCCAGAGCTTTCCCCTTGCCAATCCCAAGCAAAGGAGAAGGCAGAAGGTGGAGGCAGGGACCCTCAGTTTTCCTCTCGGGGTTTGGTTTCCCTAATGCTCTGTGTATGGACCCCAGGCCAGGTCAGAGGCACAAGCAGGGAGCAGGGCTGCAGGCCTCAGAGGGAGCCTGGGGGTCCTGGCCTCCCGGCTTCCTGCAGACGGGGTCACCGGGCAGGCTGACAGCGCCCAAGCCGGAGCATCTTCTGCCCTGCAGCTGCCCGCACCCCCCGGCCTGCACCATAAGCTCTCTGAGGGCAGAGACCAGCTTGCCTGTCACTGCCACACCCCTGGGTCCTGCTCAGGGCCCGCCGCGCATGACCACCCGTGAGTCACGAAACCGGCCGTCCGGAGTGAGTGTCACAGAGCATCACACACGACAAGGTAAGGCGTGTCCCAGCTACAGCTGTGGGCACCTGCGGAGGCATCAGGAGCGCGGTCGGGCCTGGCTCCCACCTCTCGTCTGGCCCGCGTCTGCTATTTGGCTGTGAGTAAATATCGATTTTAACAGTTGGTCGGTCAGCAGTCGGCCAGCGTGGGAACTGGGTTCACTCCGAAATGTTGCAAAATGTATTTTCTTCAACCGGGCTGCGACTTTATCATGTCTGACGTCCACGGTATTAGGGGACGCGGAGGGCATGACAGGCCCCGTCGGGGACACCCTCATGGGAGCCGCAGGCAGCCGCTGGCCAGAGCCTGAGGCCTTGTGCGGTTCGAAGCCCACTGGAGGGTCCGCCGTGCGACCCGCTGCGACATTGGCCCGGCCGGGGCGCAGGAAGGCTCCTCCCGCCTCGAGCCATTCCCAGAAAGACCTCAGCCCGCCAGCCTCCCGGGCCAAATTGAATCAGGGCAAAGCTGCAGGCACCAGACAGCCCTGGCCTCCGGGTCGCCCCAGACAGCTGGTGGCTCCTTCCTGCAGAGTCCTAATCCACTTAGGAAGGAACGAGTGACGCGGGCAGGGACAGACGGAGGGAGGGAAGGTGGGTGCGCTCTGGGGGTCGGGAGGGAGCAGACCCTCCTGCGAATGCCCTGGGACTCTGGGAGAGGCGCCGGCCTCATGTGGCCGAAGGCACGAGAGCACGGGGCCCGGGGAGAAAACCCCCCGATAAAGCCAACAAACGATTCAGCATAGAGAACGGGAAGACGAAAGCAGTAAACCAGGAGGCGAGGGGACAGCACTAACAGGACAGCGTCCCGGGGGCCAGCGTCGGGGGGAGGTGTGTGCAGGGGGAGGGCGGTGAGGACAGGAGCCACGGCTGGAGCCCCCGTGCACCGCAGCCCAGAGGCCAGGGCTGGGCAAGGCCGGGGGCACCCAAGCCCTGCTCTGGGGCCCCCAGGGGAGGACACCAGAAGCGTCACGTCAGGGGACAGGCAGCTGGCTCCTGAAGCAGGGGACAGGTGGGGAGGGACTGCCAGCTGCCCTCGGGCTTCTAGGTGGACAGGCCTGCAAGGGTAGCGAAGCAAGAAGCACGCGACCTCTCCTCCCCGACAGATGCTTCTCCTGAGGCTGCCAGGGGGCCGCCCACCTGCTTTACCTCCCACCTCCCGGCCACTCGCCCTGCTGGCACTGACCGCCAACCCCACCGCCAGCGCTGACCGCTAACCCAACCTCTGGCATTGACCGCCAACCCAACCGCCAGTACTGACCACCAACCCAACTGCCGGCACTGACCGCCAATCTGACCGCCGACACCGACCTCTCATCCAACCGCCGCCACTGACCGCTAACCCCACCGCCGGCACTGACCACCAACCCGACCGCCAACACTGACCGCTAACCCAACCTCTGGCATTGACCGCCAACCCAACCGCCGGTACTGACCGCCAACCCAACTGCTGGCACTGACCGCCAATACCGACCTCTCATCCAACCGCCGGCACTGATCGCCCCACCACTGGCACTGACCGCCAACCCAACCTCTGGCACTGACCGCCAACCCGACCGCCAACACTGACCGCTAACCCCACTGCCGGCACTGACCGCCAACCCGACCGCCGGCACTGACCGCCAACCCGACCGCCGGCTGGCTGCGGTTCCATCCCGGCCCCTCCTCTTCCCCGTGCAGTTCTTGGCTTAACGTCACCCGGAGGCTGATGACTCTAGGTCTCTCCCCGCCCCGTCCTTGACCACCACCCCCTCCTCGTCTTCAACGTCTAAGAGGCCACTCGACCAGGGCAGGCCCCCCTATTTCCCGCTCAGGCCGGCTCCTCCCCGGCCAGCCACTTGGGTGCTCGGGCTCCAACCGGGGCCTCGTCCCCGGCTCCCTCCTCCCTTGCTTCGAGAACGCCGTGGGGAGAACGCCGCTCATGCGGCTCCAGAAAGCAGCCGGATCTGCCCACCGCTCATCACCGCCAGGGCCACCTCCCGGGCCAGGCCACCATCCGTGCTCGCTCACGCCACGGCCGGGCCTCCCTGCCCTCTCTCCTGCCGAGAGCAGCCTCATCAGCCTCATCAGCCTCACGCCCCTTACCTGCAAGAGTCCAGACAACAGCTCCCCGAGCATAGGTGCTGTGCGAGCCGGGCCCACCGGCCTTCTCCCCCGTGCGCCGGGCTCTGGCTCCATCCCCCTCTTGTCCCTCACGTGCCACCCGGGCTCCCCTCTCTGGGCACCCTGACTGCGGTGCCCCCGTGCAGCAGGCTCTCCCAGGCCTGCCCCTCCTGCCGCCCTCCCGGCCCCCATCACCCCACCCCTGACCGCGGGGCAGGGCCACCCGCATGCCGGCTTCCCATCTCTTCCGCAAAGAACCTGCTGCCATTCGAAAGGGACCTGTTCGTGGGCTTCTCACCCGACTTCCCCAGCAGGAATGGGAGCCCTGGGGAGGCCGGGGCCGGGGCTGGGCCGCCTGCCAGGGTCACGGGACACCTGCTGCCTTGAACGCCTGCTTGGGTTTTCACGGGTGCGCGACAACGAATATTCGGGGAACCCGCCAGTGCGATGTGGGGCAGGAACCGGGAGGGCCACAAGCTATATGCAGAGCGCCAGGTTTGGGCTTGGAAGGCTCTCAAAAAATAAAAATGTTTTAAAAAAGAGAGGCAGTGTGCGACACGGCAAGTGTGGCTGCTTTTGGATCACGGAGGAAGAGTCCAGGAACTGAAAGCGACGGAGGCTGCTGGGTCAGGGGTCCTGGACAGGCGCCCCTGTGTACGGCCCAGGACCCCTGCACCAGAGCCCGCGGACACCTGTCTGGGGTGGGTCACCAGCGTGTGAGATGGGGCCAGTTGGCTCCCGGGGGAGGGGACAGGACTTCCTTCGCCACAGAGATCTCAAGGAAGGGGGGACGCCGCTCTCTTGACCTGTCTGGAGACCAGACGTGGGCCAGGGTCTGGTTTCATGAAGCACTGAAAGGCAGAGCTGGGGCGGGTGGAGACGCCGGTCCCCGGTCTGCGGGAGCCCTCCTGTGTGACGGCCCCGCCCCTCTGTACCTGGGAGCAAGAAGGCAGGTACCCCTGCTGGCCGCCAACTCCCGGCCTCCTGGGTCCTGCCCCCTAGAAGCCCGGAGGGGACAAGTCGCAGCAGGATCCAGGACACTGTATCTCTAAGTTCCCAGGGGGAGCCTGACACACAGCCAGACACAGCCGGAGGATCTCTGGGCACGGGTCCAGCCCCAGCATCCCGACTCCCGTTTCCGAGCAGCTCTGCCCGCGCGGCCCATCTCCCCCGACCCGGCTGGGGACTCCTTGCCCAGACAGCGGCAGCCTCGCTGGCCGCCGAGAGTTGGAGGCCAGCCCGGTATCTGAGCCAAAGATTAGCCAAGGGCTTGTGTGCCCGTCTGAGCCACCAGGGCCCCGACCCAGGGCGGACCTGTCCCCAGTGGGAAGGCACCCATGGGGGCCAGGCCCAGAAAGCCCACTCTCCAGCGGCCCTGCGGCCAGCCCACCAGCAGACAGCACCTCAGCGGGGGTCTCGAATCCCAAACGCCATACACCGGGCACTCCAGGCCAGCTGGGAGGCTCAGCAGGGGGTGTCCCCATTCCTGTCCTCTCTGCCGCCCGTGGGCTGCATGCCTGGGCAGACAGGTGCTGGCCCTGGCGGGTCCTTGATCCCTACCAGTGACGTGTGGCGCAGCAGGACACGGGAACGGAGCTGATGGGATCAGAGGTGGGAGACAGGTGTGCAAGCAAAAACGTCGGAGCTGCAGAGGAACCTCTCGGCCCAGACCGTCTCAGACTCCCCTTCCCCCCAGCATCTTGGTCCGTCATCCAAGGGTTCAACCTCCTCCTCCTCCACTCCTTGCCCTGCTTCTACGGGCGGCTCCTTCCTCCTCTCCCAGGCTGAAGAGCGGGCCACCAACTATGGCTGTCCACCGGGGTCCCCTTGGACACTACTGTCCCATTCACAAGCACCCTGACGTCTGGGACCTCTGTCCAGGGAGCGGGCAGGATGGAGGGGGCTTCGTCCATTTCAAGGGTGAAGAAACCAAGACCCACAGGACCTTCCTGCTCAAACGGAGTGACAAAGGCAGGATGACCTGTGGGACATCTGATACAACCAGGCCTTTCTGCTCCCACTTGGGGCAAGACTCCTCATTCTAAGGCCCGGGGCTCATGGCCGAAGGCCGGGCGTGGGGACACCCCCGGAGGCCAGCAGAGAGACTGAGGCAGAGCTTGGACATTTGATGGCAGGAGTCCAGGAGCCAGTCCTCCACACCGTGGGCCCCGGGCCTCAGGGTGATGCGGACACCCTAAAGGGCCCAGGCCTCAAACAGCAAGTGCCAAGGAGGTGGGCTCAGGCAGCCGTCCAGGGACCTGGTTGCCCCTCTCCCTGCCAGGGGCTCAGCGGAGGGGAGTGAAGCAGGGAGCGACATGGCCGTTTCCCAAGGACCCAGGCCTGGTGAACCCCGATGTCTGGCGAATTCCCCCAACCACCCTCACTTTCCAGAGCAGGACTTCGAGCCTCGAGCACCTTAACCGTAAATGCTAGAACCAGCCTGAGGAAGAGGTGGGATCTCGGCCCAGATCACCGCGACGGAACCGGGGTCCCTCCTGATGCGGCCTTCAACTGCGTCCCTCTGGGATGCCAACCGATGGGCAGGCCTGGCCTGGCCGGCAGGGAAACGGGAGCCCACCCAGCACTCGGCTTCCTCGCCCATGGGGCCCAGGCGGGTGCAGGTAAGGAGACCCCAGGAGGCCCTGCAGGCAGAGGGCCTGTCCCCCGAGCCTGGGGCCACTGCTGGCAGGTGCCTTTCCTGGCCAGGGGCCTCCCTGGGAATCCAGGGCCCGCCCCTCCTGTTCCCTGCACGCCTACTAAAGCCTGACACGTACGTGCTTAAGGAGGGGGGCGTGTCAGGGCATCTGTGCGTGTGTCTACTGAGTGTGCAGATGGGACCGTACGTGCGTCTGAGACGGCAAGCGCCGTGGCAGACGGCATGGGATGGTAAGGAACGGGAGAGTGTGTGCACGACCCACAAAGAATAAGAGCAGCCCCTCCCCCGCCACAATGACAGTGCGTGGCCTGGGCCACCAGGCTGGGAAGGGTCCCCTGTCCCCGTGGCTTTGGGACTGAACCATGAACCCAAGGTCGCCAGCTCTCCGAGGACCAGCATGCTAGGGAAGGGCGAGCTGGGGGCCACCCACGAGCTAGGTCTGCTCCGCCCCCTCCGTAGCAGGGGCGGGGACACCCCCCACTCCGTGCTTCCTTCCACACACTTGTTGATCCCCGAGGGCTACACTGGGTGTTCATCGGCCACCCAGCTGGGCTGCGCTGGGAGACAGCAGACCTCCACCTGGCCGTCGGCCAGGTCCCGGTCCCCAGGCCGGGAGCTCCGCAGAAGCGGAGGCCGGGGTACCTCTCAGGTCTCAGGCAGGAGGCTTCCCGGGGCTCCCTTCAGCCCAATCTGTGTATCCAATCCTCCTGGGGAGCCTGTCCCGGGCCAGGCAGACTTGAAAGGACTCGGGTGACCCCGCCGGTCCACAGAATGATCGGAAAGTGAAATCAGGCTAAGCGGGGAAGTGTGCCCGAGTGACAGAGCCGGACACCAGGGAAAGGGGTTCCTCGCATCTTCTGTTTCTTTAGCTCTGGGGGAGCAGGGGTCTCCAAACCAGGTTTCCCGGAGCTGACGGATATGGAGATGGGCTTTGAAGGGTGAAGAGGAGTTCTCTGGGGGGCACACATGGAAAGGTGGCTTCTGGGGGACAGCGGAGACGCTTGGCTTGCGGATACACAACCTTCCCTCTGTAAGCAAAGGGAAGCGCTTGGTGGTACTCGCCCAGTGTTCACCCTGGAGTGTCAGTCCTAGAGTTAGAATGGATGCTTGGTGGCCTCTGCGGAATGAAGCAAGGGACAGAGGTGGGGGAGGGGAGTACCTGACAAGCCCTATCTCTGACCCAGAGAGGAGTGTGAGCATTAGAACGCAAACATGCTTACACGTTCACACACATGCACAGGTGTACACACAACTGTGGTCAGTGAAGTCTTCCCGAGGCCAGACCCCAGGCACGGTCACTCGTGAGTGTGGGGGGACCCTCACAGAGACTTCTCACAGAGAAGATGCCAGCCCAAGCCCAGACAGGACAACCTGTTGGCACACAGATGAACAAGAAACATGCCACAGTCCTGTCCAGACGACCTGCCTCCGCTGCTGGTTCCCTCCAGGGCCCCCCACGCCAGCCTGCAGGGCTCTGGACACGCCTGTCCTCTGGCTTCTGGAAGCCGGCACCTCCATGTCCATTGTAAGAGACACCCTCCCCCTTCCCAGGCTTGCTCTTGGAGTCAACCTGCCAGGCACGTTGGTGCCTCTGATCCTGACCCCCCTGGCCAGCCCGCTGCCCCCTGGCTAGACACCCACAGCTCCCTCCTCCTGCTCTGCGACTCTCCCTCTGCCAGGACGCAGAGGGATCTGGGCCCCCCTGAAAGTACCAGCTCTTGTGCGCCCCCCAGACCTGCCAAGAACCAGTCTGGTACACAGAGCCGGGCCAGCAAAGGTGTTCAGTGGAGAGGGGCCGCTTATGCAGGTTTGAAGGAATCGGGAGGCAAGAAGAAAGCAGGTGGGGGAGGTGGAGGGGGTATTCTGGACAGGGAGCAGCACTAGCAAAGGCCCTGAGGCACCAGCGGTATGGGGTCCTTGTGGAGGCTAGAAGGGGAGCTGGGGCAGATCCCTGAGCCCTGACAACAGAGACCGAGGTCAGATTCTGAGACCGTCCGTGCTCCACCCCACCCTCAGCCCCGGAGCCTGGGCCTCACTTCAGGGGGCCCCCGCTCCAGCCCCCCTCCAAGGGGCAGGAGTTTGCAGGCCCACGAGGACACACTCCACTCAGAGCATGAATCTGCCCCCAGAATACCTCCTGGGTGCTCAGGGCCCTGGGGTCCACAGGCAAAGAAATCCCCATTCTGGGCCCCCAGGGTCCCCTTCTCTGGTGTGCCCTCCCCTGTGGCTCTCAGTATGACAACAAATTATTGGACACATCTCCCCACAAGTGGAGGCTTCCAGTTGCTCTCCTCTTGAACACGGGCCTTCATAACCCACTTCTAACCCACACATGGCGCTGGCATCGCCACCACATGACCTCCGAGGCCTGGTCCCCAAAAGGCACTGGGCTCCTCCCAGCCTCTCATTCCCTCCCCGAGACACTCGGCATGGGAGCTCTGAGCAGACACGTCAGCGGTCCGGCTATCCGCAAGCCGCAGTGATAGACGGGGCAGGGGGCAGGGATCTAGGGATGCCTGGGGAGCCCCAGCTCTTTCCCGGGCCAGCAGCCAGCAAGGAAGAAATCTCTGAGACAGCCCCAACCCCAGCCATCTTCCGGCTGCCCGTGCAGGAGATCCTGAGCAAGAACCATCAGGCCGAGGCCAGCCAAGCCCCAAACTGAGAGATTAAAGCAGGAAATGACTGCTGTTGCATAGTTCTGAGTCTGGGGCTACTTGTTACACAGCGATCGGTGACCGATACACCCCCGGGACAGATCATGCAGAGCAGGTGCACCTCCAATGGGCAGCTGTTTGGGAGGGGGGCTAGAGCCTGGAAAGATGTTTGGGGTGTCCCATCCATGCACTCGAGGGTCCCCCAGCACAGACACAGCTGGGTCGGGCAGAAGAGCGGAACCCCCACGCGTCTGCCTCTTCCTAGACGGCACGTACTATACGAGCCTGTGTTTGAGAACAGCTGCTCTAATTGCCCTTAGAGACTCGTGGGAGGCCCCCAAGTGGCCCCCGGAAGACACTCCTGCCCTAACCGCTGCAGCCTGTAAACGTCACCTTATATGGGAAAGAATCCCTTTCACAGAGGCGGTGACTGAATGAATGACCATGAGACGGAGAGATTATCCTGGACTATCAAGGGGGCCCTGAATGCCATCACACGGATCCTCGTAAGGGGACAGGTTTGACACGCCGGAGGGAGAAGGTGGCGTGAAGCAGAGCACAGAGAATCTGCCGGCCTTGGGGAGCAGAGCGGCGCGGCCGCAAGCCAAAGGATGCCGGCAGCCACAGGAGCCGGAAGAGGCAAGAGGAGACGGATTCTCCCCGGCAGCCCCTGGAGGGTGGCCGGCTCTGCTGACTCCTGGATTTCGAGCTGGTGGCCCTGATCTGGGTTCCAGCCTCCAGAACCGGAGGGAATAAGTTTCGGTGGCTTTAAAGCACCACGTTTCTGCAATTTGTTACAGAAAATGAATCCTGGACACCGTCGCGCCTCACACCCCCACTCCTGAGTCGCGGTCCACGTCCTCAATCTCCTGGACCCACATTCCTCAGCTCAGACCTCGCAAGAGCTCAGGCCTGGGTCTGCCGGGATGTTCTCCGACCCCCTCCTCATCGGAAACCCCAGAACCATCCCTGGAAATGGCTGGGTTTCTCCGGATGCCAGGGGGAACGCCTCTGATTCAAGTCTCCGTGCCCTAAGAACCAGCTGGGCTCAAGAGCTCGTTTAAAAAAAAAAAAAAAAATGCACTCAACCACGCAAAAGGCAAAGGCAAAAGCACACACCACCCAAACACGGCCCCCGCACCATCCGCCGCCATATGCTTGTGTTTCTGGAAAAAGAAGCTTGAGAGAACAAACAAAATTCTCCCCCGTGGGAGAATTTTCTCCTCCCCAGCAGCCCCTCCCCCCACTGGATACTTTCTCTTCTCTCCCGGGGGCTCCCCAGTGGGGATGGAGACACCCGGGGCCCTGAATTCCTGCCCCCTCCCACTGTTCACCATCACGGCGGCAGGCAGAGAAGACACCAGCCCGAAGCCCTGAGTTCCACTTCTGTCTGCCTGGGAAGGATCCAGGCAGGGTAGCTCTTACACTAGCCGCAGTCTGAGTGCCATCCCCAGCCCTGGTCCCTTCTCCCTGCTAACAGAGCCCTCTCTGTGTCCTGGCATCTCACGGCAGGTGCCTGGGGCAGCAGATCTTGGTGATTCTCTACTGCTTAGATCCAGGCAATCCTGGTCCCTTATCTGGGGCTGCTTTCAAGAGAACCATATGACCCAATCCTGGCTACTCCGACTCGAGGGGCTCCTAGGGAAGTTCTCCTTGGTCTTCAAATGTGACTGAAACCAGGGATGTCCTCCTTCTTCTACATGGGCTCCCGCAACCATAGCAGCCACGTGGGGACCACAAGGGGAGCCCACCCAGGAGGTGACGTGGAGGACACCCCGTGGAGGAACCTGGCCCTTCGTGGCTTGGAATCTGGGCTTCCAAGCCCACCTCTGGGCTTCGGGTCAGATAGTCAATGTCCACATTGCTTAAGCCGCCTTTTTTACTTCTTTTTCTTTTAAGATTGTAAGTAATCTCTGAACCCAACGTGGGGCTCGAACTCACAACCCGAGATCAAGAGCCGTTTGTTCCACCGACGGAGCCAGGCCCACTTAAGCGACATTTAACGGAGGTTTCTTTTCCCGGTGGCTGTCCACACAGATGGAAACTCACCACATCGGACATTGCACTTTTTTAAAGGTTAAAAACGAAGCATCCCAGGAAGTCAGCATTTACTGGTTATAAAGTCACCTATTTTGCTTTTGTGGCCTGGTCTATTTTATAACAGACCAGGATTCCCTTTCCAGGGGCACCTGCGTGGTTCCATTAAGCGTCTGCCTTCAGCTCAGGTCATGATCGCAGGGTCCTGGGATGGAGCCCCGCATCGGGCTCTCTGCTTAGCGGGGAGTTGGCTTCTCCCTCTCCCTCTGCCTGCCACTCCCCCTGCTCATGCTCTCTGACAAATAAGTGATAACTTAAAAAAAAAAAAAAAGGATTCCCTTTCCAGTTGATGGGTAGAGAGCGCAGGTCCTGTTTGGTTCCCACGGCAAGATCTAGGCGTCTGTAGCAGACCCCCATGTGACCCTCTTCTCCCCTGCACATGGAGCAAGTGCCCGCTGTCCCTTTAGGCCGAAGGGACCAAAGTCACCACCAAGGACAAGGCTCCAGAGGACAGGTGTCGGTCCCTCTGAAGGGCTCAGCAGGTGCCCAGAGCGGGGCCACCCACATCCAGATATCTTGTTATTAAATTTCCCTGAACCCTGCTCTTGTCATCTATAAAATGGGGCAACAGTACAGACCTACCACAGTGCAGTAGGGGGGAGTGAATAACATTAGTTGAAACAGACTGTTCGAGGCCAGAAGTCTCAGCTGGCGGCCGAATGAACAGACTCAGGCCCTAGGTAAGGACTAGAAGAGGTGACCTATTGGAAGCGTTCCCAGCGGGAGATCTTTTTTTTCTTTTTTAATAAGTTTTTATTTTTTTTTTAAGATTATTTATTTATTTATTTATTTGACAGACAGAGATCACAAGTAGGCAGAGAGGCAGGCAGAGAGAGAGAGAGGGAAGCAGGCTCTCCGCGGAGCAGAGAGCCCGATGCGGGGCTCCATCCCAGGACCCTGGAATCATGACCTGAGCAGAAGGCAGAGGCTTTAACCCACTGAGCCACTCAGGCGCCCCCCCCCCCCACCAGCTGGAGATCTTATAGCAGTGTCGGTGGTAATAAAATAATAGTCTCAAAGAGAGATTTCTATATCCAACCTTCACGGCAGCGTCGTTTGCAATAGCCAGAAGGTGGGAGATCACCCAGCGTCTGCTGATGGAGGAACGGATACAGAAGATGTGGCCTTGGGATGCCTGGGTGGCTCAGGGGGTTAAGCCTCCACCTTCGGCTCAGGTCGTGATCTCAGGGTCCTGGGATCGAGCCCCGCATCGGGCTCTCTGCTCAGCGGGGAGCCTGCTTCCTCCTCTCTCTCTGCCTGCCTCTCTGCCTACTTGTGATGTCTGTCTGTCAAATAAATAGATAAAATCTTAAAAAAAAAAAAAAGAAAAAGAAGATGTGGTCTAGACATACAACAGAATATTATTCAGAATATTTATTTTATTTATTTATTCCAGGGAGGGTGAGGAGCAGAGAGAGGAACGAGCAGATACCACGCTGAGTGCGGAACCCAACACGGGGCTCGATCCCACGGCCCTGAGATCAGGACCTGAGCCGAAATCAAGAGTCAGATGCTCAACCGACGGAACCCCTGAGACGCCCCCCAAGAACAGTATCACTTTTAAGCAGGAAGTGAATTCTGGAATATTCTACAACATGGGTGAACCTTAAGGACACCATGCTGAGTAAGATGAGCCAACGGCAAAAAGGCAGCTAGCATGTACTTCCACTTACGGGAGGTCCCTAGAGCAGCCGTAGGCACACGGACAGGAGGGAGCATGGTGGGAGCCGGGGGCTCCGGGGTTGGACAAAGAGGACTTTGCGCTTTCTGGGGAGAGAGTCTCAGTGCAGGCAGTGAGAAAGTTCTGGAAATGGGTTGCATTGCAACGTCAATGTATCTAATGCTCCTGGGCACGTAAGGGCTGTTGTGATGGTCAGTCCGATGGGATGGGTGTTTTACCCCAACTAAGTAATAACAGCCACTGACTGTTATCCTGGGACCCCCCAACACTAGGTCTGGTGATGTGCATGGCCTCCCCAAGACTGGAGCCCGCAACAGGCTCTGAAGTCCCACACTAGCCCCAGGCTCACTGGCGTCACAGGACAGGAGTCACAGGGATACGGGCTTTGGTTCGACCCAAGGAAACACTTCCCAGCGGGGAGGGCTGTCCCCGGGGAGGGCAGAACAGATGGCCATGTGGGCACTGAGCTGCCCGTCCCTGGAGGTCTGCAAGGGGAAACTGCCCATTTATCAAGACCTTTTGAAGAAGGAGTGTGCACGTTTCTTGAAGCAGAGACTTCCACAAGTCACCTGGCAGGGAGTCACGGGGACGGAGGTCCAGGACAGCTCACCTTTGCTTTGGGTAGAAACTGAGGCCAGACAGACGGAGGACACAGCAAGAGGAAGCCCCAACCACTTCAGATAATAAGCTCTGGCTGCTTCTAAAGACACAAGGTCAGGGTGTGCAGAGCCGGACGGGCCGCTTGCCCAACCACTTCCCTATGCATGTGGGGAAACTGAGGCCCAGAGAGGCCGGCCCGCACCCCAGATCTCCAGACACCCGGTGCACGTGCATGCCATAATGCGACACAATGCCACCCCCCACAACTGTGCGTAACTGCTACGCCACTGTAAATTCTCTCCGATTCACTAGCACGGGCCTTCCAGAAACAAATTTGAGTTCTCTGTACCTGGGCAACCGTTGCAACGGCAGGCATCCTGGTTTTAGCACCGTGCCCACATGCCCTTGGCTTCCTGGGCCTTCTCCCCGGCCCCTGGTCCATTGAAAAAGACATCAGACACGAACACACCACAATACACAGAGCAACGCGGCCGAGTCTCTCCAGCGCGATGAAAGCACCCAGAAGCCCAAGGTCACACCATAGGATTCCATTGATGTGAGGCTCAAACACATCTGAACTCCGACGTTCGAAGTCAGGATGCTGGTCCTCCGGCTGGAAGGGCGTGCGTGGGGCTTCTGGGGGCTGCGAACGTTCTGTTCTCCATCTGGGTTGCAACTTGGGTAATTCGCTTTCTGAAAACTTACCGAGCTGCTGACTTACAATGACTAGCTTTCCCTCCCCCGCCCACCTCAATAAAAAAGTTTTAAAAAGACGTCAGATGCCCCGGGGCAGGCAACAGACCTCCGGAGGGGGGAACCGGGGTCCCACCCTGGGACCAGCCCTTTCAGTCCCATCACTTTATAAACCTGAGAAAATTCTCCGCAACACGGTGATTTATGGGCAAAGGCATCTCGCCAAAGCGTGTCACACATCCACAAGAACACACAGCGCCCGGGACGCCTGGGTGGCTCAGTTGGTTAAGCAGCTGCCTTCGGCTCAGGTCATGATCCCAGCGTCCTGGGATCGAGTCCCACATCGGGCTCCTTGCTCCGCAGGGAGCCTGCTTCTCCCTCTGACTCTGCCTTCCACTCTGTCTGCCTGTGCTCGCTCTCACTCTCTCTCTCTTACAAATAAATAAATAAAATCTTAAAAAAAAAAAAAAAAAAAAAAAAAAAGAACACACAGCGCCCAACACACCAAAGGGAAGCAGGAGACCATCCAAGAGCCCCCCAGGGGCTGGAAGCCATGTGGTGGGAGTCACGACCAGCCCCCGGGGCCACATGGACAAAGCCAGCTACGGACTCCGCCCAGGTCCTTCACCTCGCTGGGGGGAGGTGGAGGGGGACCTCCATGAGTGACCCACCTTCCCGCTGCTTTTTGGTCCTTTGCCCCGGTGCAACTGGGAAAGAAAGAACAGAAAACTCCCTCCTTAACGGCCTCCCCGCCCCCGGGGCAGGAAAGCAGGCCCAGGGGCTGGGCAAAGGGCAGGCCCAGGGAAGCACATGCCTCCTGCCGCTTTCCTGGAAAAGGAGGGAGACCTCCGGAGCTGGGGGAAGGGGCAGCTCGGTGGCCGGGGCCGTGGGAAGCCACCTCCTCTCAGTCCAAGGGTTCCAGAAGGTACCGCTTCATGTCTCCGGGGTAGAGAGCGGTTCGGGAAGCGGACGCCTCCCGGACGGGGCTCCCCAGGGCCAGGCTGGGGCCAGGCCTGCGTTCTGGGCACAAGACAAGGGGAGCCCCTGTGCGTCAGCCGTGTGTCTGTGCCCCTGCAGAAGACGGGGTGCGGCGGGGGGAGACGGGGTGGCCGGTGGCCCTGTGCCTGCCTCGCCAGGAGGGGAGCCCGGGCTCCAGCGGACAGATGGCTCTCTGGGGTCAGGTTTCTGCCCCGTTATTTAAAGCCCGGCTCCTGGCTCCTGGCTCCCGGCGGGCGGGCAGGGGCAGCCGCCGCCTGCGTGACTAGGATGAGAAATCGCGATCCTGACTGGGGCCGCGCGCCTATGGCAACTGCCGTGGTGGCCTTGGAGACTAATCTCCAGGCTGCCAGGCCGCAGGGGCCTCCCCGGGTGGGGCCCCAGCTCCCTGCAGAGGCCCTTGGCTGGGAAGGAGGGGACCAAGCCTGTCCCAGCAGAGGACGGGGTGTCTGACCTTGCAGGCTCACAGCCCCGGCCACAAGCCCCCTCGTGGCCACACACACTTCGTTGGACACCCCACGACACCCACGGCAGGCGCTCCTGCCCCTGAGAGTCCCAGGTGGGGGAAGGGGGGGGGGGCTTGGACAATGACAATAAAATAGGCTATTAAGAAAAAAAGATTAAAACACTGTGATACATCTTAATTGAAATGGCGGTTGGGGGATGCCGACGCAGGTAGAAACTCGTCACGCTAGACACTTGCAATGTCCCCGTTTTACGGTAAGTTACGCGTCAGTTAAAGGTAAAAATAAGGAACTTGCAAGAAGCCCAGGCTAGCAGGTGAGGAAGTCAGGGGAGGCTCCTTGGAAGAGGTGACACCTGAGCCGAGCAGGACGTCACGCCACAGGGGAGCCGGGCCCAGGGAGTATGACCACGCTGCCCGCCCCGCACCCTGGCAACCCCCGCCCCGCACCCTGGCGCCCCCACCCAGCCAAGAGATGCTGAGCAAACACGGCGAGACCCGTCTGAAGGCTGCCAAATTACCGGCTGCCCGGGAAGCCCAAGCAGCAGCCCAGCCACCCACGTTGTGTCTCGGCTAGGCCAGACCGGGGGTGGGGGGCTGGGGGGGGGGGGGGGCCCCCGGGGGGCGGGAGGGGCCGGGAGGGTGTGGGGGGGGGGGGTCCCGGCAGGACTGGGCAGACAGGGCTCCACACCCGGGGAGCGGGTAGTTCTGAAGCTTCTGCAGGGGTCCGGGCCAGAGATGGGCAGGTCTGAGGCCGAGGGCAGCAGGAGGACAGAGGAGAGCGGGTCTGCGACCCAGGAAAGGGCAGAGGTTTGTGTCAGCGTGGACAGGGGAGCTCCCAGGAGGGGCCACCTGGAATGACGTTTCTGGTTCCGATGATGGGGTGGGTGACGGTGCCCCTGGCTCAGCAGGGGACAAAAAGGCGGGGGGGGGGGGGGGGGGGGGGGGCGGCGCGGGCGGGGGGGCCCCCGGGACCCGGGGGGGGGGGGGGGGGGAGGGGGGGGGCTCCAGGCTCAAGGCTTGAAATCTGAGATGCAGGAGCAGCAGAGGCCCCGGAACAACGCAGCGCAGCGGAGAAGTCAGAGGGCAAGCGAGGACATGGGAAGGTCAAAGATCTGGGCCTCTCTGCCCAGGCCCTCTGGTGGTCTAGGACAATGGAGGGTCCCCGCCCCACGGTGGCTTCCTTCCCCTGGACAGGGAGGTGTGCACAGGACAGGAGAGGGAAACCACAAGCCAGCCGAGGGAGGGGGGGGGTGGTCTCACCCGCAGGACATGCCCACACGGGCTGGGCTCCAGGACCACAGCACCCGCCACACACCCTTGCTCGGGAGGCGAACAAGGAGCTCAGAGGAAGTCAGCGTGGGGACCGCAAAATGAAGCCGCACCAAACCAGACCATCCTGGGCCTCCACGGCCCTCCCCGGGCACTTCCAGCCCCGCTACGCGGGGTCCCCCTGCCGCCCCGTCTGCCCCAGGCTGACCAGCGGCTTGTGTCGTCAAGGGAGGCCGACGCGTCATGCCTCAGTTTCCTTGTGAGCGAACCTGTGCCACCAACTCTGCTGCCCTCAGCATTTCGAGGACGGCGCGCTGAAGCGAGAGGAGCGTCTGGCACGGAGCCCGGAGACCACAGGCGCTCATTAAAGGCGCGGCGGCGGCGCTGCTGTCCGGCCCTGACATCACTGGGTCCCGTGCACTTTGGGTGAGCTCAGGCAGCACAGGGGTGCGTCTGTTCCCGGGCGTGAGAGGGCCCCGGGGGCGGGGAACGCAGGCCCGGCAGCTGGCTGGGAATCAGGGGACCCCGGCACCTGTCCCCCCCCCCCCCCCCCCACCCCCGCCCTGCTCCATTTGGGCTGACCCTTGCACACAGTGAAAGTGTGTTTGGGTTCTTAAGCGCCCCGAGCGCTTGGGGGCTGGGCGTCAGGAGACGGTGGGAAGGAGCCAGCACTGGTGTGGTGCCAGCCCCTGGGGCGATCGTGTCTCCCCAGAGCCCCCTTTGCCAGACGTAAACAGGCCTTCTGAGAAGGATGAGCAATGTGGATGCGGAGCATCAGGCCCTTTCTTGTCGTGAAAAGGCCGGACGGGAAAAAGCTAATCACGGTGGGTGATCTAATCCCAGGGCTCTGGCTCCCAGGTTCCCACCCCAGCCAGCTAGCTCCCTCCCCGCTCCTGCGGCTGGCCAGCCCCTCAGCCCAGGCGGCTGGGGGTGCGGGTTCCCAGGGGTCCCAGGGAAGGCTGGCAGGGGGGCAGCTTCTAACTCCAGACACCACCCCAAAACAGGGCTCAACTGGCCCTTGGGCAATTTCTCCGAGGACCTTCTTATCCTCCACCGCAGGTGAAGGGACCACCCCGCCCCCTCCCCGGGCATCTGGCCCCCACACCTGGGCAGCCCACGGCAGTCATCACAGCCGCCCTGCCCCCACCTCCAATGCTCCCAGCCCCCATGCCCTCCGACCCCACACCTCTTGCTGCTGGCTCCTTTAAATCCCAACACCAGAGCCTGCAGGACCCCTTCCCCCCACGCTCCCCATTCCAGGAGCTCCCCTGCCGGTGCCAGTCCGGGGGCCCATGCGTCCCCGGGGGCGAGGGCGGCATACCCATCTCTCGGCCGCGAGGGCACCCACTCATCACAGGGGCCCCATCGGGCACCTGTATGCCCCAGGCCGGATCCCGGCCCTGGAGCTCCCAGAGTCTGGAAGTTGTAAGTGGTGGGGGCCTTGGAGCGAGGAGGCTGTCCCCGTTTGGAGGTATTTGTCAGATGTACCTGCTGCCTGGATGCCCTCCAGGCCCGCGGGCGGGTGTGCGCATGCGTCAGAGCTCCTGCCCACCTGCGCCCCGCCCCTCCCCTTCCACAAATACTTCAGCATCCACCCGGGACTGTCCCAGGGCATCCTACTTAAGTCCCTGCCGCCACCTGCTGGGTCGGGGGCTGGCTCCCGGTAATGACCTGGTCCCTGGGGGATGACACACTTTATGTTGTGGCTGGAGGGTCTCGGACACAGACAAAGACACGCAAGGGCACCCCCGGCTTCCATCACAGCTTTGACACTCCATCGCATCGGTGGCCCTAGGACCCCCAGGAGAGAGGCAGGACGGGGGCAGGGACCATCCCTCCTGCGCTGGACGTTGGAGGTGCGGTGACCTTCCCGTGATTATACAAGAACCCCAGTGGGGGAGCAGGCGCCGTGGCCATGTTCACGCCGTCTCCCCGGCCTGCGACCCCAAAGCCTACGTGCTCATGTGTCAACACTCACGACGGCCCTGCTCTGTGCTCACCACTCCCTCACGCGGGCGAGGAGAGCCTGACCACCTCGACCTGAGCCACGGCGGCAAGCCAGGCCCGCCTGGAGCTCTGGCCAGGTGGTGGGATTCTGCAGAGCCCTCCCGGGGACGGGAAAATCTGGAGGAGCCCAGCCCAGGCCGCGCCATCTCCTCCCTAGGACCCGGAGACCCAGGACACAGCAGCCCCTCACCAAAGCCCAAGGGTGCAGGCCAGTCCTTGTGAGATGTGGGTCCAGTCAAGGCTCAGCCGACCCAGGGGCTGTGTGATGCTGGGCAACCTGCCTCCCCTCCCTGGGCCTCAGTCTCTGCCTCCAACAAGGACGGACATCCACAGCTCCCTGCGGCTTCCTCCCTCACAGAGCAGCAGTAGGAGGTGAAGGCAAGGCCCAGCAGAGACTTTCTATCCAAGTCCTACCTTGGCCTCGGGCGGAGCTGAGGCGCCACGGCACGTTAGGCTCTCGTCACCACCGGCAGCCACGCGCCTGGCCAGGGCTGCGCTGTGGGCACCCTTTCAGGCCTCCGCAGCAAACCTAGAGCCCAGTGGCTTTCTTGCCGTTGGACAGGTGAGGATGGGGATGCTCAGAGAGGCTGAGTAACTTGCCCAAGGTCACACAGCCAGTAGAGTCAAAGCCAAGTCTGCTAGAGAAGCAACATCGCACCCAACCCAAGACAACACCCGCAAAGCAGCACCCCCAGAGCCCCCTCGCTGCCCCACAACAGCACGCAGATACTCTCAGAAGGCCTACTTAACACAAACTCCTTTTCTGCCTCCCCCAGAGGGTGAGGAGCTTCAGGAAAGGGGCCAGGCTTCCTGTCTGGGGGTAGAGGCCTTCCGGGAGGCCCTGGGAGTCCTAAACCAGAAGGGACCCCAAAAGTATGGAGACCTCATTTTCCGAGCCACAAACAGGGCTGAGGCCCCAGGAAAGGGTCCTGTGCTGCCAAGATCATGGGCCAAGACGGTGGGGGTAGTTACAGACCAAGGAGGGCAGGATTCCAGGAACTGCCTGCCCGCAACAGACCCCAGACCCTCAGGTCACCCGCCACCCATCTACAGCAGCACAGAGCCCCCACGCCTGGGAGCAGGGGGTCCCTGGTTTCCTGCCCCGAAAGGACCCCCATCGAAGCCTGGGATCAGAGAGCCAGTCCTCTTCCAAAGCTGTGGCCCCCGCAGAGGTGCAGCTGGGTGGGGAGGGGTCTGGGACCTTACTCCTGGCATCCTCATGTCCCCCTCCAAGGCAGCCGCTGGCTTTCCAAGGACTGCAGCGTGAGAACCCACCTCGTGGGGCGGACACAGCTCTGAGCTGGCTCTCTGAGGCGGCTGACAAGAACCTGGCTGGGAGCCAGCTCCAGCTCCGTGCGGCAGACCGACCTGCCTGTCCCCTCCCCCGGGCCCACCCTCCCAATAGCCTCCAGACCTCTCAGCCGTGCGTCAAGGGGGGGACACAGCCCACACAGCAGTGACTCTACATCAACACCAGGAGAAACCCGGGGCCTGCCTCTCTGAGACCAGACCCACCCCTCGGAGGAGGGCCACCACCCACGACACCCCACCTGCTCCCGGTCAGGTCTCCTGGGCTCTCTCCACTGTCAGCCTCACCCTGCCAGCCCCTGGGACCAGGGCTGCTGGATTTACCTGGACCCATAATGGGGCTTCGGGGTTACCCCGATGCCACGGGTTTCCAGGGCAGAAGCCAGCGCCCCTGTCTGTTGCCTGTCCCTGGGGGCCACCGGCCAGTCCTACGCGTCATGTTCCACCTCCAGCCACCCTGCGCGACACTCCCTTCTCTCCTCATCTGGGGTGTCTTAGAGGCCCTGACCCACCCCCCAAGCCCTGCCTTCAGCCACGCGCTGCCCCAAAGCCTCCCGCCAGCCGTCTGGCCTCGATGTGCCCGCCCAGTCTCCAGGAACCGGCAGACAAGGGAGGCTCCAGGCGCGCGCCCCAGGAAGGCAAGGAGTCCCAGCCCAGGAGTCATGAGATGTGGTTTTGGATCCTGACTCTCGTAATCCTGGAATCGGCCCAATGCCTTCCCAGCCCTGGCCTCCGCTCCGCCACCCGAAAAGGAAAGGTCGTTCACCTATTCTGAGGTCCCTTCCAGTTCTAATGGTTCGTGGATCTAAGGCACAGGGCACGGCAGAGGCCATCCAGGGGGCTCGCGAGCAGCAGAGGTAGAAGGGGGCCCGAGGACGGCGGCGGGAGGGGGCGCTGACATGCGTTCCATGAGCCAATCTGAAAGCCCCAGACCCAACAGTCCCGTGTCTACGGAGGACCGGCACCCGCTAACGTAGATGGACGGGCTCACCCTGCACGGCGGTTAACGGGGAAAGGCCAGAGCAGGTTCAGGCTGGCTTTCTGAAACTGAGGGGCAACATGCACCCACGGAAATTCACACTCTGGCAGAGCTGGGTGAGTTTTTAAGGATGCGACCTCTTGTAACGGCCACCACAATCAAGACACAGGGCAGCCCCATCAGCGCCCCAAGTTCCTCCACGCCCCCCGTCAACCCACCCCCCCACGCAACTCCGGGTCCCTTCGTTTTGCATCTTCCCAGCTGTCACGCAAACACCACAGGGCCTGGCTTTCTGGGTCTGCTACCTGCCAGCACCCGTGCTGTGTGTTGCTTTTTTTTTTTTTTTTTTTTTTTTTAGTTTTTTTTTTTTTTTTTGACGGAGAGGGATCAAAAGCAGGCAGAGAGGCAGGCAGAGAGAGAGAGGAGGAAGCAGGCTCCCTGCCGAGCAGAGAGCCGGATGCGGGACCCGATCCCAGGACCCTGAGATCATGACCCGAGCTGAAGGCAGCGGCTCAACCCACTGAGCCACCCAGGCGCCCTGTGTGTTGCTTTTTAACGCTGACTCGTACCCCACAGGCTGACGTCGGGGTTTGCTTAGCCACACACACCCCCCACCCCGGCCGGACACTGAGATTGTCCCCCACGTGAGGCAATGATGAAGAAAGGCGCTTCCGATACATTTCTCTTCTTCAGGCTCTTATGTAAACCTTAGTTTTCGTTTCCCTTGGGTAAATCCCAAGGACCAGAACTGCCGGGTCCCGTGGCGAGTCGTATGTTTTAATTTCACCAATAGGTGCCCCCAAATCCACAGAGACACGAGCAGCGGTTGCTAAGGGGCTGGGAGTGTGGGGGAAAGTGGGGAGGAACTGCTAATGGGTCGGGGGTTTCTTTCGGGGGTGATAAAAGTTCTTCTGGAATGAGACAGCGGTGACGGTCGTACAACTTGTGACTGCACGAAAAGCCACTGGGCAGAATACCTTAAGACGGTGAATTTCACGATGTGATTATATGTCCACGCAAATAATAAATAGACCGTTTTCCAAAAATGGCCATGCCACCTTACTCCCACCAGCCGCGTCTGGGGTCTAGTCCAGGCCAGACGTTCCATAGCTGGATGCACGGAGGGGAGGAGCAAAGGCCCTGAGGCAGATTCGCTTGAGCCCTGGGCTACAGGCCTCCTGGGCTAAGCAGAAAGGAGATCTCTGGGGTGAGGGCACCCACCGCCCTCCACAAAGTGGGGTCCCCACAAGCCCCCAGATGGGCTGTGGTAACTCTGGGCCGCGTAAGAGCCAAGTGCCCATGATCTAAGTCCCTGCCCTGATTGTTGGGGGCAGAGGGTGCTCCATATCCTTCTTCATGTTCCTGGAGAAATGCAGATGTCCACATCGGTCTGGGCCATGAGGGGCAAAGAGGAGCAATGCCTGCCCACCGGCATTCCCAATCCCCTTCCTCCCCAATAGGCACGTCTCTATCTTCCCAGTTCCCTTGTAGTTAGGCGGCACCGCAGGACCAGAGTCTGACCTGTGCGAAACTGGAGACGCTCCCGAGGAGAGCATGCGTGAAGGCAAAGCTTTGAGAGAAGCACTCTGCCCTCACTCCTTCTCTCCATCTGGACCATGGGTGTGACCGCTGGAAGGGATGCAGCCATTCTGTGATAAAGAGGCAGAGGAACGGGAACCCGCATTCGCATTCACTGCCAGTGGGAATGAAAAACGGTGCAGCCACGTCAGAAAGCAGCCACGCAGTTCCTCGGTATGCTGAACACGACACTGCCATCATAACCCAGCGAGCCCACTCACAGGAGATTAGCCAGGGGAACAGAGAGGACAGTTCACACAAAAGCTCGTACACAACCGCTGGCAGCGGCGCTATTCACAACAGCCAGAAAGGGAAACAACCCCGATGTCCCTCAACCAATGAATGGAGAAGCAAGAGGTGGTCCAGTCTCACAAGGGAATATTATTCAGCCACAAAAAAGGAACAGACCTCTGACACCGGCCACAGCACGGATGAACCTCAAAAACGCGATGCAGAGGGAAAGGAGCCGGGCACGGAAGCCACGGGTCATGGTATTCCATGGACGTGAAACATCCAGAAGAGGCAAGTCTGCAGGGACAGAACATGAGTCGGTGGTTGCCAGGGGTTGGGGGGGGGGGCGGGGGGAGCGGAGGGCCGACTCCTCCGTGGGTCGGGATTTCTTTCCCGGGTGATGAAATGCCCTGAAATGAGCGGTGGAGAGCATACGACTTGGAAAGTGCACTTCAGCGCATGCTTCCTAGAAAATAATTTTTAAAGGCGCTTTGACCATCCGACAAGCTAGGGGCTCATTTCTGAGCCCCCATCAAAGCTGGTCGGGTGAGGTTTTGGATCCCCTGGAGCCAAGCGTGCCCCTAACCAGCAGCCTCGTTCCCCAGTGCCACCTGCCGGGACTCGAGGGGCTTTGCACATGGGCAGCACCGGTGCCAGGCTGGGGGTCGGGACTCAGCGAAACGCCAGGTTATTCCAGCCGGTCACCCCCGGCGGCCCCTGGAATGCCACACCCATGTGCACAGGCACATACACACCCACGTGCACGCACA
This sequence comes from Mustela nigripes, assembly GCF_022355385.1. NCBI lineage: Eukaryota > Metazoa > Chordata > Mammalia > Carnivora > Mustelidae > Mustela > Mustela nigripes. Next base: position 10,066,113 of record NC_081567.1, on the reverse strand, counting down.
CAAGCGTGTGTGTCTAAATAGCCCAGGGGATTAACTGTCCTGACGCTGCACACTTGTGCTCCCTCCACACACACACACACGCACACACCAGCTGCCCTTTGCAGAAGGGACCCTCCCCCCGCAAGACTGGGCTGCACCCAGGCCCCGGGAAACACAGTGTCATCACCCCCCCGCCAGGGAGGTGGACGGACAAGGCATCAAGGCACGGACCCAATGGAGGATGACAGGAAAGTCCAAGGACGGCCGGAACACAGGGCCATGCTGGGGGACATTCGGGGACTGCAGGAACCCAAAGGAGGGGCGCCTGGCACAGCCCTGGAAGGGAGCACAGGGAAGGCTCCCAGAGAAAAGGGCCACCCGGGCCGAGACCCGCAAGTAACACGCAGCCTGGTGAAACGCACAGGGAGCACCACGTCCGTTCCCGGGAGGAGCACCAGCACACGGGCAGGCCAGACGGAAGCGCCGTATGTTCTAGACACCCAGGGAAGCTCACTGGGCTGGCACGGAAACAGGCCAGGGCCTGGCCGTGCCCAGTCTTGGAGTGGGGTAGCCAGAGGAAGGTCTTTGCCGGGACCCCACACAATGCCCCGAGCCGGGCCCCGCCGGGAAACGGGCACCGGGCCACAGCGCCATCCCTGACCCTCCTGCCTCGAGACCCGTACGCCGCTGCGCCCCCCAAACTCCCCGCTTCCGCCCCCTCCACACCTGCACTTGCGATGCTCGTCCCAGACTACTCTTGGGTCCAAACCCCGACCCATCCTCCAGGGGCCAGTGAAAAGTCACCTCTCACAGGCTGCCCTCAGGCATATCCCAAAGGGAAAAGAGGGATCTCCACAAACCCGCCACAGGGCCCCTGACCCTGCAGAGCCCCAGCCCCAGGGATCGAACCAGGTTTTCCCAGCTCGCAAAAACAGAAACCGAGGCACGGCATGCTCCAGGCTCCACGGGCAGAGGAGGGAAGAGCACGGCACGGAAGGACAGCATCCGGCTGGTCTCCGGGCAGGGCCGGGGCCCCCAGACAGCGAGACCCTGGGGTCATCCTGAGACTAGGTGAGGAAACACGCCTGAACGGAAGGGCACCCAGCTTCCCCCGGAGCACCGCAACGCAGGGAGAAGCCCCCTCGTTTGTTCTGGTGAGGCTCATCGCTTCTCGGCCTTTTGGCTAAGATCAAGTGTTCTGGTGAGGCTCAGAGAGGTCAAGTCACTTGCCTGAGATCACACAGCACGAAGGCAGTCAGACTGGGACTTGAACCCATGTCTGTCTGGTTTCAAAGGCCCTGCCAGTTCCCTGGCGTCCCTGGTGGCAAGTGGAGAAGCCTTGAGGCAGGTAAAGGAGCCCCAAGGCGGGGCACTGGCCTCTGACCCGGGGCGAGGAAGGGCATCCGTCCCTGGGATGTGCAGGACCATGGACCAGACCAGATAGAGGAGGTGGTCACTCCCCAGCCCAGAGGCCTGAACCCCTAGCCGGAAGCCAGGCGCACACACCCCCCTTCCCAAAGGCCCTAGTTCCCCCCACCTGGGCCTCTGCCAAAAGCCGGCACACCTGAAAAACCAGCTCCTGGATAAACACGAGAGAGACACCAGACCGGCCCAGTCATAAGACTCCCCTGGAGCCCGCCGGGACCACCTTGGAGCTGGGTGGGTGGGCGGGCAGCGCCAGAGAGCCACCCAGGAGCACCCACATCTGGGCCTCGCCCGCTCCAGGCTCCCACCGAGGACAGCCCAAGGGTCGGACTGAGGGGTGCAGGCCTCCAGACCAGGCCAGGCCAGGGGAGGGGTTCCTGGGGGCTGTCGAGCTCCCCAGGAAAAACAAATGACTCATTTACCAAAAACAAAGTTAATACCCCTCCCGTCTCTCCAGACAGCCACGCGGGCCACGTTCGCACCCCAGGGGCTCCCTCTCCTGCGGGGTGCACGTGCCCTGGGGGGCCGCCAACCTCCTGGTGGGAGACGCCGCCGTTCAGGCCACCTAGCCACGACCCCGCAAGGTACTGCTGTCTTCCCCCTTCTCAGATGGTCAAACCGAGGCTCAGCCGACTCGGCAGCCGTCCACCTCACACGGTGGACAGTGGGCACGCCGCAGAGCGGGAATCGGCTGGACTAGAAGCTTCTGTGACGAACCGAAATCTCAGTGATGCCCGCGGAAGTGTTCAGAACGGCCGCTGTCCATGCCGCGTGGACCACGGGCAAAGGTGGGCGGCAAATGTCTTTCCTTAGAACCCTAACAGGTAAAGTGGCTACAAGTGGCCCTACTCAAGTGGAGGCCTGCCTGTCCCCACCCCCTCCCAGTCAGCAGCCCCCCCCATACCCTGCAGGCTCCGTGGAGGCCCACCGGCCTGTGTGACCACAGCTGAGCCCCTCGCTGGCCCCACTGTCCCGTCTGCAGATGACCAAACCCAAGCACAGAGATCAGACGTCACTTGCCCGATGTCACACAGCCCCCTCCTAGGGGGCCCTAATCACGCTCCTGACCGGGACGCCGGCCTCAGTGGCCCCTCCTGCCCACCCCCCCTCCCCGAACATGCCCTGGCCTTGTTTTAGACAAACAGAGACATTCGACCCCGAGCTAAAAGAACGCAGGAGTGGAGATCAGGGACACACGGCCAGGAAACCCGGACGCCCGGAGATGGGGGAGACACCACCCGGGCCCAGACGGCTGCCCCCGCCCGCCCCCCAGCTGTCCCCGGCCTCAGGGCATCAATGTCCCGGGAGCCCACCTGCACGGCGGAGGGCTGCGTGGATGGGAGCGCGGCCGCGGGCAGGCTGTAATTTCATCGGGGGCTCGCGGGCCGGCTGCGTCACCAGACCCGGAGGATGAAATTCTAGCTCGGCGGACGGAAGGGTGCACCTCTCCTGGCTCCGGGTTAGCACTCAGTGGGGGTGGGGACAGGGCACAGGCCGTGCCTTTGCGAACATGAATGAGCCAAAGGTACCCCTGCCTCTCGGTTGGTCCCCGGTGGGGTTTTGCCAACCGGGTATCCCCGACCCCCGCCACCGCTGCCACCGCAGGGCGGGCAGAGCTATGAGGCACGGCCCAACGGTGGCACCTTACTCAGCCACCGAAAGGTTGATGAAGCCAGACGCAGGCTACGTTCTGTGTGACTGCATTTAGGTGACATTCTGGAAACAGCAAACACCGCAGGGACAGATATGCACAGTGGCTTAAAAAGAAGAGAGAAAGACGAGCGCCTGGGTGGCTCCGTGGGTTAAAGCCGCGGTCTTCGGCTCAGGTCACGATCCCAGGGCCCTGGGATCGAGCCCCGCCTTGGGCTCCCGGCTCAGTGGGGAGCCGGCTTCTCCCTATCCCTCTGCCTCTCCCGCTGCTGGTACTCTCTCTGTTTCAAATAAATAAATAAATCGCAAAAAAAAAAAAAAAAAGAGAGAGAGAGAAAGAAAATAGAAAACACACAGTGGTTGCCAGGGGCTGGGGAAGGGTAGGAGGCTGGCTGCAGAGGAGCTCGAGGGAACTTTCAGGAGTGATGGAATGTTCCATGTCCTGACGGGGCCGAGCTGCCTGAATGTGGACAATGGTCAAACCCCTTGGAAAGCACACGGATTAAAACTTGGGTTTTTCCCTGGCTCTCCCTCATCCCTCGACGAAACACAGAACAATGTGCGGGGTGAGCCCCTCCTACGTGCGGGCCGGATGCCAGGACCTGAGACCCCGCAGAGCTGGAGGGCAGGAGGGCATCTGTAAGTTTCCCACTGGCTGGTGGAGTGACAGACAGACAGATGGACAGAGAGGGACTCCCCTCTATACTGCTTCTGTCAGAAGCCAGAAAATATACCTTGAACCACTCCCCACCCTGCCCTCGCCTTAGACCCTAATCGGCAAACAGGCCTGGCCCGGTCCAGGAAAGAGGCCACCTGAGGACTATCTCCAGCTTCTGGCCTCCAGCGATGAGCTCAGGCCCTCCATCTCCAACTACACAGCCCTGCTGGGCACCTGCAGGGGCTGCCCAGGACCCTAAGCCCCTGAGCCAGGACCACTCACCTCTCTGGCTTCCCGCACCATCTCTGCACCCCTGCACTGGGGTGACCCACATTTCCACGTTCTGGAGGCCCCTCCCCAATCATAACCCCTGAGGCTCAGACAGGATGATGGGGATATCCTCCTCATTTTACGTGTGAGCACATATCCTGGACTTGGGGGCAGGGGACATGGCCCACAAGACCCTGCCCCTTACTTCCTGGCCACAGTCAGTCCACACTCCCGGGGCCTCAGCATGGTCCGGAGGCTGATGTCACACCAACGAGGCAACCCCCCCAAGGGGATAGGCCCGCTTGCCTGTGATGCAACCCAGCAGAGACCCTCCCCCGCCAGCCCCCCTACCGCCCGAGGCAGGATCTCCAAGCCTTGCAGCGGGGACATCACACCAACGGCCTCCCGGTGCTCAGGGCCGGCTCGGCATATCTGGATTGCAAATCCTAACTTGGGTGTCTGATGCAGTGTACCCCACAACTTCCCTGCCCCCTCCTCCTCCTCCTGCCACAGTGGCAGAGAAATCTCTGAAAACCAGCACTTCCCAGACTGGGGAATCTCTGAATCCCCCCCACAGCACCCAAGCCTAACCGGGGATCCGGACTAGAGAAAGCCCGGCCAAGGAAACTAGATGCGGCGCTACCTGATTCGAACTCACCCAGATCATCCCTGAAGCTTTAGGTCGAGCCCTGACCCCCCCAGCTCTAGGCCCAACCCCGCCCTGAGCCTCTCCGCAGCCCGCAAGGGTCCCATGGCCCCGCAGGTCACGGCTGTAGGGTTGCCAGATAAAATACCAGGCCCCGGTTCAGCTTCAGAGAAACAAACAAGTCAGTCTTCAGTGTAAGTTACATCCTCAATCCCGCATTATCCGTGGCTTACCCGAAATCCAAATTTAACCGGGCATCCCTATTTTTATTAGCCAGATCTGGCGACCAGAAGCAGGTGGTCCTGAGGGAGGGAGACAGGTGGGGGCACGCATAGCTCTGGGTTGGCCTGGGCCCAGCTCTGGACCCAGAGGAAGGGGGTCAGGAGCAAGAGCTCTGCCTGAGACACACACCCCACCCCGACCCGTCCTCCCCAGCCCGGGAAGGGACGAAGTACAACCTCACTCAGCTCACAGCTCATGTAGCAAGTCACGGTGAAGGAGGAGTCAGCCCCCACCCCGCCCCAACCCTCTCCCCAGGGGCTCTGCGCCCCTTGCCCATCACCAACCAGGACCACACTGGGTGTGAAATGACAGAGCAAGCTCCCTGCTGAGCACCAGAATCACAGAGTCCCAGCTAGACACGCCTGCCAACAGGGAGCCGAGAGGGGGAGCCGGCCCCCTGGCCCCTGGGGCCCCCGCCTGGACACCCCCACCACCCACACACAGAAGTCGCCGCAGAACGGGGGGCATCTCACTGCCTTCAACCATCTTCATCTCTTCCTGCTGGGAATGCCCTTGCAGCTGCCCCAAGGGTCCACGTCTCCCGGACCCCACACGCTTCCGGAAGGTTCCGTGAGCCCCTGGCCCCGAGTCCTGCCCTGCTTGCCAGTGTTTGTGAATGAACCCTGCAGGTCTCTTTCCCGGGGGGCCCCTTGAGGGGAGCTGGGCCTCCTGCTTGTCTCATAGAACCTGGCGTCGAAGCAACACAGAGGTGCCTACAGACAGCGTAGGGACGGAGGGCCGAGAGCCGCAGGACAGAGGACATCAAGGGAGCAGAGCCTCAGGCTCGTGGTGTGAACGGAAGACACAGGCTGGGGTCATGGGGAGAGGGGGCCCCGGGAGGGTGGGGAGCCGGAAGCTCAGGGGAAGACCCCGGCGTTCTCCTCACTGCATGGGGGGGGGGGGCCTTCCCCGGAGACAGGGATTGAGGATCACGGGAGGAACTGCTCAGCCGTGTGGGCCAAGGCCCCGAAGTCAGATTCCATTCATTCCCTCAAGCAGCCACTCAACAAGTACTTGGGGACCAGCCCCAGGACACCACGGAATCCAAAGCAAGCCTTGATCTCTGCCCTGGCCCTAGTGCACTTGGGGGACAGATGTGGAACTTTTGAGCGAGATCCCCATTGGGACAGAGGAAGGACAGGACATCATGGGGGGGGGAGACACAGAGGTAGCACCGTGGCCGGCCCCGGGATTCCAGCCCGAGGACACGACAGCCAGAGAAGCCTTCCCCGTGCAAAGGCCATTCAGGAAAACTGCGGGATTCAAGGCGCCAGTCGAGGAGCGGGGAGAGCTGGAGACGAGGAACCCCCCAACCCAGGACGGGGACGGCCCGGGGAGATGCGTTCTGTGCCTCCAAGGTCACCCTTGGGATACAAACGCTCCAGGGTGTCGTCACCCACCCCAGGGCTGTGAGGTCCTCACCTGGGGCTTCCAACCATCCGACTGCCACCAAACTGTGCAGGCCCCGGCTGCTGGAGACAGGCTTCTAGAACAGCTGCCTCCGAGACACCTATCACTATGCCTGCCTTCCCGACTACTTCCAAGCATCCAATGCTAACGACCGCCGCCGTGTGGGCCGCTAGCCCGGCTCCCGGAGCCTGCCTTCACAGAACAGATAAGAAGTATTTGCCATTAACGCGCTGCTGCACGGGAAATGACCCCTCCTCCAGCACCTAGAGAACAGTGCCCTAAGGAAGTGGGTTAAGCCGGCCCCTACAACGCCGTCTTCCGAGACCCTGCCGCCGGACCTCCCGCCCCAGGTCTCCCGCATTTTCAATGCGCGGGGCAGCGAGTGGCCACAGAGTTCCCACCTTTGCTTGGTTCCTCTGCAGGGGTCCTCTGGGACCCTCTGAGTCAGAGCCTCAACTTTCTAGGTCACTGGCAGAGCAGGCGAGGGAATGGGGTGTGGTCTGACGCCTCTCATATCCCAAAAGCAGGCCAGGGATTCCGACATCCTGTCACCTCGGAGCCCCGTCTGTCCCTTGGTCCAGCAGTCCCTGTTCAGAAGAGGTCAGCGACTACCTCGCAGCCTCCTGAACCCCTTCCCGTCATGGGGGGCTCGGGATGGGCACCGGACCACCCCCGTCGCTGCCACCTCTGTACCCAGACCTTCCCCGCCAGCCGCCAGCAGCAGCCACCAGCATCCTAGTCGCTGCCACCTCCTGCTCCAAATAAATAATCGATGACCATGCCCTTTCCCTTTGGGAATGACGCTGCTGAAATAAATGGCTGCTTGGAAAGGCACCTCCCAAGCCCCGAGGACCGGGGCAGTGCCAAGAAGCACACAGTCCCAGCCACGGGGCAACTAAATCCCACAGGAGGAAGTCAGAGCAGCTTCTGGCCGCCCCTTCCTCCCCCTGCGCACAAACGCCCACTCCTCTAGATGTCCATGCCTGCCCCTCCCCGCTGCTCCCAGGCCGGGGCAATCCCAGGGCAGTCCCACACCCCACACCCCCAGGACCACGCTCCATCCGAGGCAGACGCTTCCCGCGCGGGCCTGCACCAAGACCCCCTCACTCGGGCTGTGGTGGGGACACAGGAGCCTCCCACTCCAGGCCTGGTGTCCTGGGAGGTTGGGTCACACGGCCAGATGTCCAGGGCTCCAGCACTGCCAGGAGGGCAGAACTCTGGGCTGCAAGGTCCCCCCTCTGCCCTGGGCCCAGGCCAGGGCATCGTTCCTCTGGCTGGCAGCAGGCCGGGGCTGGAGCCCAGGACAGGCATCAAGCCCATCCTTTCCAGGGACTCAGGATGGGGGTGGGGGTGGGTGGGCATCAAGCACCCTGGGGCGCTCCACAGGCCTCCCTGCCCAAGTGCAGGAACTCAGAGACCACCCACATGCGGGGCACCCCCAACTTGCTCTCCTGGAAGCTTCGGGGGGGCCCCCCACGGCCGCCCCCTGAGACTCCTCCGCACCCTCCTCCAGAGGTTCAGCGGCCCCCCACTCAGGCCGGCCCCCTCCCAGGAGACCCCCGCCAGAAACCACCGTGCCGGGGCAGTCCGCGCAGTGTTGGACTCAGCCTGCTTGCGGGGGGTGGGGGGACGGGGGGGGGGCCGCCGGCCAGGGGAAGGCCCAGCCCGAGGGAGGCAGAGGTTGGGGGGGCGGGGACCCGCGGCCTTCCCAGCCCCCCTCCGCTCCCACACCGGCACCCGCCGCCGCGGGCAGCACGACTGACCTCATTCGCCAACTGCAGCAGCCTGCGGGCGCCCGCCGCCCGCCCCGGGGCGCCCCCCACCTCCCGGAGGGCCGGGAGTTCGTGGGGGGGGGTAGGGTGACAGCTCCCGGCTCCCACCCCCTCCCGGCAGGTGGGGGCGGCCGGCCCTTCCCTCCCACCCCCACCCCCACCACCCCCCACCCCCGACCTCCCCGGCCCGAATTATAATCCCAGTCACGTGCCTCCCCGGGCACCCAAAAGCCGGACCCGGATTCTGGAGCACCTTGAGGGGGAGGGGCGGGGGCCACGGGGGCTGGGGGTGGGAGGGG
>NC_081567.1:10024298-10057322 GCF_022355385.1 Mustela nigripes | reverse complement strand
TCGGGGGGCCGGATTAGGAAGCCGGGGCGCGGGAGTGGCCCCCCCCCACCCCTGGGCGCGGGGTCAAGGTCACCCGGCAGGGCGCGGGGAGGGCCCCCCCCACCCCGCAGCGGAGGCCGGCGCCCGGCGCGGTGGCGGCGGCGGCGACGGCCGCGGCTGGAGGACTGAAGGCGGGGGGCTGGTCACTCCCACCTTGCCCAGGTTGGCTTCCGGTGGCTGGTCCACGCACCTCTCCCAGCCTTTGTCCCCGGAGATGGGACGGAAGGCAGGGGCATGCCCAAGGTCGCCGCAGACCCGGCCGGAGGCTCCCAGGCCCATCTCGGCTGGGCAGCCCTCCTGCTGATCGCGGGACTCGGGCTTCGGCCACCCGCCTCCCTACCATACCGGCCAGTCCTCTGGAATCCGGGAGCGCATTCCCCATCCTCTCCGGAGCCAGGCATCTGAACTCGGCACAAGGAGTCCTGCGCTGGGCCCCTGCCATGCTGGGCACTCCTGGGAGGGACAGAAGCCAGGCAGGCCCCAACCCCAGGGAGCTCCTGGCCTAGATGGAGAGAGCCGAACAGAGACTGAGCATCTTCCAGGTCCCAGCAAAGCCCACGAGGTCCTGGCCCAGCCTCCTGCGACCCTGCTGGGCACACAGCGGGCACTGGGTGAAGGATAAACTTCGGGGACCAGGTCTAGCCCACAAGCCCATCAGACCGAGCTCCTTCCGGGCAGGGCAGGTCCACAGTGCACAGCCCGAAGCCAAGCCCAGAGGGGCTCGGGTGGCCCCCGAATGCCTTGCCCACAGCACTGGCCAGAGCAGTGGGGACTGGGAGTGAGGCCAAGATCCCCCACCCCCTACCCCACACCATCCTTTGCCCTCTTGGGCGTACCTCCCCCACCCCGCCATCACCAAGGAGGCCTGCGGACGCCTTGACCGAGCGCTGTGCAGCCAGCCTGAGACCCACACCCCCACCTGCCCTCTCCTGGCCTTGGTGCGGTTCGGCAGTATCACCGAGGGGGAGGAGCTAGGACCTAGAGACCGTGGGTTCAAATCCTGGCTCTTCTTGGCGCCATGTACCGTGGGTTCAAATCCTGGCTCTTCTTGGCGCCATGTGTCCTTGGGCGAGGTACTTCACCTCCGTGCACCTCTGTTTCCCGCTTTTTTTGGCAGCCTCTCAGTAAACCACAGCGTGGCCCCTCAGTGGATGACTTCACTGAGCCTGTGGGGGTGTCTTGCACTGGCCTTAGACGATGAAAGGAACTGACTTGCTTAGGGACATACATCATGGGCATGACATGGCTGGCCCTGCCTCCGTAGCCCTGGTACATCCCACTGGCCTACTGCGCCTCCCTCCATCCCACGGGCCGCCGCCCATCTGGGGAGGTAAGGCGTGGCCTCTGTAGGCCCAGCTGGGGCACGCTGGTCCCCGGAAGGGCCAGCTCGTTGGGCTGTTGGTTTCTAGGGAGAATGCTTTCCAGACCCCAAGTCCTGGGGCAGAGAACCCAAAGCCTCTGCAGCCCAGGGCCACCACCCCCTTCCCCCTGGATCTGAGCCCTGGCAGGGTGGGAGCACCTTTGTGTGCTCAGTACTGCCCTCTGCAGGCAGAATCCAGAGCAGCCATAAAGCGGGAAGAGTGCTGGGGGTCGGAGCTCCCTTCCAGCCTCTGGGATGCTCTTCTAGTCCAGAACAGCCAGCCTGAACCCCACCTCGCCCAGGCAGACTGGGGACAGTGTGGTGCAGTAGAAGGGCTTGGCCCGGCGTATCTAGGCCCCGCCCCACTATGTGGGACGAAGCTAAGACACCCGAGTTTGGCCTTCACGGTATCTTCCCGGCCAGTGGACTGACCTCTCTGGGCCCGAGCTTCCTCATCCATAATAGGGAGACAAGAGAGTCCTTTCTCTGTAGGATGGCTGTGGGGGCCGAAGGACCTGTGGCACCGGAGAAATGCTTGGTGTAGTGCCTGGCGACGAAGGGTAGTGCTCAATTTCTTAACCTGTCGGCTTCATCTAGGGGCACAGTCCCAGTCACCGTCTTTGCTGGAACTGACCCTCCTGAGGAGGTGAGAATTCTAAGCACAAGGTCATGGGCATTCCGTTGTCGTCAAGTTCAATTCCTTCCCCTGGGAAGGGCAGCAGAAGCTCCCTCAGCTGGGGGGGCAGTTTGGAGGAGGAGTCCTGGCTGGCGGCTGCTCCCTACCTGCTGGGGCTTCTACCATTTGCAGGTGCCTGGGTGACTCAGTCGGTCAAGCGTCTGCTTTCGGCTCAGGTCGTGATCCTGGGGTCCTGGGATCGAGCCCTGAGTCAGGCTCCCTGCTCAGCCGGGAGTCTGCTTCCCCCTCTCCCTCTGCACCTCCACTTGTGTGCTCTTTCTGTCTCTCTCTCAAATAAATAAATGAGATCATAAAAAAAAAAAAAGCACATTTGCACGGGCCTTCCCTCTTCCCGCACCCTCCCTGAGGCCTGACTGCAACCCGCATATTGCACAGACCTGGAAACAGCCTCTGCTCACCGCCTCCCCTTATCAACCTGGAAGCCAGAGGACTCCCTCCATCACAAAGCCTCTTCCATGCCTGCCGTCTTCCAGAGGACCCTCCGGGCAGGTGGTCTGCCAATCCCCATTTCACAGATGGGGATCAAGAATGCCAGGGATTTGTGGAAGTAAGTATGCCCTGGGGCATCCTGTATCCCCATCCATCCAGAGACTCCCTGGCAGGAGCTGGTCTCTCCCTCCTGGTCCAGTGCGTGTGTTCCACTGTCTCCAACCAGCACACCGGCCAGCAGGGAGAGCTGCCCACAGGGACTCAGCCCCCATGTCCCCCTGGGGTTGGGACCCCGCCCTGGGTCCCTGACCTCCCGAGTGCATCATTTCCTTCTCCGTGATTCTGATTCCACTTCTCCTGGCTTCTTGCTCCTTGGAGGTAAGGCTCGAGGGGATCGGGGAACAGATGGAGGGACAGTCCCGCTGCCCCCAACAAGGTAACCCTTAGCTGGGGGCAAGCCTCCAGGGAACCTGGGACTAGGCTACCCTAGACGTGACCCCAGGGGCCAAGGGTGAGGACAGTGAGCCCAAGCACTTCCTCTTACAGGTAAGCAGCCCGATTATGGAGACGGAAGGACAGACTCCGCAGCCTCACGGTGCGTGTCGGGGTGGACCTCAGGACTCCCCATCCCCAACCTGCCACGCCTTTGTGCCATCTCCGTGGCTTTCCTTGGCTTTTCAGGAGGTGATTTTCTCTGATAATTAGTATTCATCCTTTAAAAATAAGACTTGAACAGCTTCCGGAATGAGCTACCCCTGTTTCTCTTCAGAGACAGTCTCCTGCTCCACCATGGAGAGCAAAGGGACAATCAGATTCAGTGTATGGAAACGGGCTCTGAAGGTGGCCAGCCGGGTCCCTACAACAAGGGCAGACAAGGCGGGTGTAGAGTCTGGAACGTAGCTGGGGCGCTCAGGCAATGTGGGGGCCATGTAGCCCCCGAGGGTAGGTGATGGGCTCATTGGGGGCGGGGTGGAGGGGCCTCCTGAGTCTGTGACCCAGACCCCCCCACCCCCACGCCACAGATGGGCCATTCCCCAGGCCACCAGCAACTGCTTTCATGCCCAAATCTGTTTCCGTGGCCACTAAGGACAAAATCATTTCTGTCACTGGGGTGTCTGATCTGCAGAGGAACCTCTTAGAGTCCTCCGAGCCTTCGGGACCCAACAAGAGAAAGCCCTCGCTTTGGGATTTCGGGCCCCGCAGCCGGCCAGCCCAGCCGAGGCAGGAATCAAGGAGGTGTGCATCGGGGCACGGGCAGACCTGTGGCCTCCGCCTCTCGGGTCCCAGGGTTTGGCCCCGGTGAGTCGCCTAGGGCACCGCTGGCCCACAGAAGTAGAACGTGAGCCACGAAATTCACGCCACCGAGGGAATTTTAAATTTCCTAGTAGCTGCATTAAAAAAAAAAAAAAAAAGTGAAGAAGAAACAGGTGAAATTCACTTCAACGATACATGTTATTCACCCCAGCCTTGTAGTCAACGTGCGCAGTCCAAACGATATTCGTTTCGACGCATAATAGTCTTCTCTTTTATATGGAAATATTTTCTATTTTGTAGTCCTTGCTTTAGACGAAGTCTCTGATATCCAGTGTCGGTAGTACACTTCGAACACCTTCCAGTTCGGCCGAGACAGACTTTTCAGATGTGGCTAGTGGCTAAGGGTCCCGTGGGAGCAACTTCTAGCTCAGCTCACTGCTGACTTTGGGGAGGGCAGGACTCAGTTTCCCCACCTTGGGAGCTTGTCCAAGGTGCGGGCCCAGGCCCTTCCAGGAGACGGGTTGGCTTGACCCTGGAGCACTGGGAGAGGGCCTGGGACCCGGCTCTACAGAACACAGTCCCTAGCTTTTCGGACACACACTCAAGTTGAGGGAGTAGCGTTCAAATTCTGGGGCTCTCGACGCTGGCCCCCGAGATGGGAAGGCCTGGAAACCGCACCAAAGTGCCCTGTCTGTCCCGGGTGTCACGCGACCTGGGGGCCCTGGGCCAGCTGTTATAGAGCGTGCAGGAGTGAGCCGGACGGTGTATCCACCTAAGCTGAGACCGTGCCCCTGCACCCCCCCCTACCGCCGTGGGGAATGGGGGACCCACTGGACAGCCCTCTCCAGCCTCCATGCCTAAGGCCCCCCTGGACCAGGGTCTCAGCGCTTCCTAAAATATTTCTCTCCTGTCCTGGGATTTTCTGGGATCCCAGGGCCCTCCTGCAGCCCCTCACTCCCAGGGGAAGAGACCCCCACGGCCCCTACCAGCTTGCCCTGCCCCTCCTTCCGCCGAGGAGGGATCTGCCCAGACCTCGGAGTCAGAGCTTTTGCTCTTGCATCGTGGAAGGAAAGCCGGCCTTGGCACGGTGTCCTGAACCCAGTGTCCTACCTGCCTGTCCCCTACCCTGCCCCCGGCCAGGCCAGCCCCTCATTCTCTAGGTCTCGGCTTTCCCCACCTCTCTGGCTCCCAGAGCCCTAACGCACTCTTGAGTCTGCTGGTCGGTCGGTTTCCCATGGAGGGAGTGATGACTTGATCCCCATTTGACTCACCCACTAAAGTCAGGGGAGGCCCCCAGGGCTAGCGCACAGAACAAACGTTTGCTGAGCCATCGGAGGGAGGAAGGAAGGAATGGACGGACGCGGGCCTCCTCCGTCTGCCGTCAGGTGCATCGCCGAGCTCTGCTTTCTCGCGCCCTGTTCCCTCCGTCTGTCGGTGGCCGCCTTTTGTAGGCAGCTCTCTGGAGCAGGACCCCCGGCTCTGTGCACTTCCCTGCCTCGCGCCTCCTCTCCGTGGGGCCTCCGCCCCCGACTTTCCTCCGCGGGAATCTGTCAAGAACAGAGAGAGGCATGTAATTGAGTTGGGGCCGTCTCCATGGCTGCAGCCCGGGAGTAACTAGAAGATCAATTTGGAAAGACTATCTCGGTAATAATTGCGCCTTAATAGTTTCTGTGAGGCGAGCATGGCTTGGCGTGCTGCGGCCATCGGGACAATCCCGGGACCCTGAGAGGCCCCCCGGGGACCCCTGGGCTCAGGCTCTGGAGGAGACTTGGCCTTGGCCAGAAACAGGAGGGGAGTGGAAGCCGGGGTGGGGAGGGGGAGCGGGGGGCCCGGCCCGTTTCTCTCTCACTCTCACACACACACACACACACACACACACATACACACGCACATGCACACCCACTCACACACACGCACACGCCTCCCAGAGGTAGCCCCGCCCCCGCTCTTCCTGGTCGCCGCTGCGGCCCCGCTCCTGTTTATAATTTATGCTTATGATCGGAATTATCAGCAATAATGATAACGTGATTATAATTGCCAAGCTGCCAGGCTCAATTGCAGCGCTGTTGGTAAATATTATGATAGAGAGTCGCGTGAGGTCACTGCCTCCCGGAGCTTGAGGGGATGGGGGTGGGGGATGAGAGGGTCACGAGGGGTGGCGGGGTCCCTCCCCCCCCCCCCCCCCCCCCCCCCCCCGCCAAGCCCGCCCACCCTCTCCAGAGAACTTGGCGCTGCTTGACCATTCCCTCATCCAGTTCGCCAACAGCCCTCCCTGCTTGAATGGAACTGAAATCACTCCTTTGGGCCCAAACGCAAGCGCTTGGAAGCCCCCGGGTGCGGGGGGGGGGGGGCGGGGGGGATGCCATCTGTCGCCCCACCAACAGAGGGCACTCCAAGGCGTGACTCCCACCGGCGAGGCGAGGAGGCCCGAGGACGGTCCCTTCACACTCAGGTTGGTGTGACTGGTGACTAAGTCCTGCAGGAACTCAGAGGTGGCCCCGGGGGGTCTTTGCGGGAGGCTAAGGGACAAAGCACACAGTTCCTGGGGGACAGGCGGCATTTGTAGCACCCAGAGGCCTTCCTTTCTGTTCAGGAGAAGCGCGTCTAGAGCCCAGGGGAGGAACAAGGCTGGCTGCTGCCTTGGACGTAAAAAATGGCCCCTTCGAGAAACCACTAAGATAACTCGACGGCAGGGACCAGAGGTGCCCTGAGCAGCCGCCGGACGGCCGCGCTGTGGGCTGAGCCGGCTGCATCCCCCTGGAACCAGGCCCTGCCTCAGCCTGAGGCCTCCAGCCTCGGTCCCTGCTCCCGTCCACGGTCGATGTGTTCAAGGACGTGTCCAGAAAGGCTCGTGGCGCTGAGAGCCAGGCCAAGGCCGTGAGCTAGGACAGCAATGCCCAAGGTGATGAGGACGGGATCCACGGGCCCACCCGTGGCAAGGACAGGCTCAGCACCCTCCTTTACAGCTCGGGGCTCCGAGGCGCCGAGAGTCTCCCCCAGGCTCACCGAGCAGCAGGTGACGGGACAGGATCCCGCTGGGCCCATGTGTGGCGGCTTCTGGGACAGGACCAAGCCCAGCCTCCAGCCCCCCCAGTCCCTGACTTGCTGCATTATTCATAAGCCCGACATTCCCCCAGGGGTAAACATTCAGGAGGAGCATTTCAAATCCACTTTCCTGCTCTGAAAATAAATAAATGAGCAGAGAATGCCAGCGCACTTGGACAGGTTCGGCGGAGCCCTGGGAAAGCTCACAGATGGCCTATTTCTGCCCCCCTCCCGCCGCCCGGGGGCCCCTGAGTGGCAGGCCCACGAAACCCACGAGGTGGACCAGCCGAGTGTGGACCAGATTGCAGCCCCCGTCTGTCCCCTTGGGACCAACCATCCAATCACCACCGAGGCATCACCTGCCCAGTCCCCCGAGGCTGCCGCCGGGGACCCCTCAAGATCTCAGAAGGGGAGTGTCCTTTGGGTGACAGAGTCCGGACTATGTGCTCCCCTAGGAGACTCCTCTCTCCAGCGGAGGGAGTCAGGAGTTGCTATTCGACCCAGGCAAATCTCTGCCCCAATCTGGGTTTTCATTTTTAAATGGGAGAGGTCCCTTAAAAAAAAAAAAAAAAAGATTTTATTTACTTATTTATTTGACAAAGAGAGAGATACAGCAAGAGAAGGAACACAAGCAGGGGGAGCGGGAGAGGGAGATGCAGGCTTCCTGCCAAGCAGGGAGCCCGATTCGGGGCTCAATCCCAGGACCTGGGGATTAGGACCTGAGCCGAAGGCTGACGCTTAACCGACTGAGCCACCCAGGCGCCCCCTTCTAACATCCTAATGACTTCCCCTCAGCTACACCTAAATCGTGGCCATCTCCTCCAGAACCAAAGAGAACCAAGCGATCAAGAGAAAGAGGTTGTTCAGCCCTAGTGGCTAAGAGTGCAAGTTCCAGAGCCGTGGGTGGTTCAGTCGTTGAGCCTCTGCCTTCAGCTCAGGTTCTGATCCCCAGGGTCCTGGGATCAAGTGCCATATGGGGTTCCCCACTCAGCGGGGAATCTGCTTCACCCTCTCCCTCCGACCCTATCCCTCCATTGAAATAAATAAATAAAAACTTTATTTAAAAAATAATAAAGGAATAAAGAGAACCACACTAGACATACTTCTCTTCCTCCTGGCCCTTAAATCGTTCACACCTAGGGCCCGGACCAGCTCTATAATTGCAAAGTGAAAATGGGGTGTGTGTTGTTCAAAAAGCAAGAAAGGGCACCTGGGTGGCTCAGTGGGTTAAGTTTCTGCCTTTGGCTCAGGTCATGATCTCAGGGTCCTGGGATTGAGCCCCGCATCAGTCTCTCTGCTCAGCAGGGAGCCTGCTTCCCCCTCTCTCTCTGCCTGCTTCTCTGCCTACTTGTGATCTCTCTCTCTCTCAAATAAATAAATAAAATCTTTTTTAAAAAAAAGCAGGAAAAATGTGTCTTTAAAGATATTAAAATAAACTATTTTCTTTCTTCTAAGGTCTCCCAACACGTCGTGGTTTCTTAACAAATTGCTACTGAGTATCATTCCAAGTAAAGCAAAATTAAAATTTATGATGGCCCCTTACTAGCTCATCTTTACCATTCTTTATATTGCTCGAGGTCAGGGTTGTTTTTTTTTTTTTAAATTTTTATTTATCTAAGTCATCTCTGCACCCAACATGGGGCTCGAATTCATGACCCCGAGATCAAGAGTCGCATGCTCTTCCAATGGAGCCGGCCAGGTGCCCCCCGAATACCACTTTTAAGCAAAGCTACGAGAGCATCTGACCTCCACGTGGAAATCCCCGAATTTACGTAGTTTATGTCACACCTCGTACGTGCACATGCACAGGGGCCCCTCGGAAACACTGCGGGTTCGATCCCGACCATTGCAGTAAAGGGAATGTTGCCACGGAGTGAGTATGGCAATAGAGCCGGTCAAATGACTATTTTGGTTTCCCGGGGCACAGGAAAGTGACATGCATTCAATACTGTACTTTATGGGCGCCTGGGTGGCTCCGTGGTTTAGGCCTCTGCCTTCGGCTCGGGTCATGATCTCAGGGTCCTGGGATCGAGCCCCACGTCGGGCTCTCTGCTCAGCGGGGAGCCTGCTTCCCCCTCTCTCTCTGCCTACTTATGATCTCTCTCTATCAAATAAATAAATAAAAATCTTTAAAAAAAATACTGTACTTTAACTGCAATAGCGTTATGTCTCAACAAACGGGCCTACCTTAATTTTAGAATGCTTTATTGCTAAAAAAATAAAAAATGCTAAGCATTATCTGAGCTTTCAGTGACTCATAATACCGATCACAGATTGTCGTGACAAATATAATAACAATGAAAAAGTTTGAAATACTGTGGGAGACAGAGCCCCAAACTGACTCAACTCTATTTCAGGGTTTTGTTTTGTTTAAGATTTTATTTATTTATTTGAGAGTGAGAGAGAGTGAGCATGAGCCCGGGGAGGAGCAGAGAGAGGGAAAGAGAAACTCTCCAACAGACGGCCGGCTGAGCGCAGAGCCCATCGTGGGACTCGATCCCATGACCCTGAGATCATGACCTGAGCCGAAACCAAGAGTCGGCCGCAAAAAGACTGAGCCACCCAGGTGCCCTTCTATTTCATTTTTTGCGACGGACCCATTCAACCAGCTTCCTCTGCCTTTGGCTTATGACATACAGGTGACCCTTGGATGCTCGCTGAGAAGGTCATTGCCTGCCTTCTGTATTCAGAACAAGCTTGAACGGGACTCGTGGCTTCTCAAGGCCGTCCACGGCCCCTGGATGGGACATGCGTGTCTTTTACTTGCTTCGACACCAGTTACCACCTGCAGGGCTGGCTCCTTTGGGTGACCAAAGGAGTCTGCTGTGAGCCTGGGGGGGTCCTGCCCAGGCCTGCTTGGGGACCCCCCCCATCCCAAAGCCATCACCTCCAGCTTCTCTCCCTGATTAATGGACCCAAACTTCTGCTTCAGCTGCCCCCTAGCTGAGGCTCCTAGCTCTTCATCCACCCAGAAACCAGAGACCTTCTTCCCCACACCTGCTGCCCCCAAGCTGTGCAACCTGGAACAGGCACCTCCGCTCTCCGAGCCTCACTCTCTCTGGGTGACGGCGGCGGCCGTGCGGGTGGGCTGCCCGACTCTCCAGCTCAGGGGAGCAGTGGGCCTTCTGTCTGGCCCACCTCTGTCACACTGGAGACATTTAAGGGCACTCTCAACATTCACAGTCACCCAGCCTGGCCCCCTTGTTGGGGTGGGGGTGTTTGTGCAAGTGCATGGGTTTCCGACGCGGTCGGAGTTTCTGCTGACACAGCTGTATTTTCAGCACGGGCATTGTGCTTGTATTTGGGTCAGACCTATTTTAACTCCGCTGGGACCAGAGCTGAGCTGAGACGGCCTTCTGGGGCCGACACAGAGACAAGCGGTTGGTTCGGCTCAGCTGGGCCGCCGAGGGCCCACAGGGTCAGGGGGGTGGGGTCAGCTGGTTGGGGAGGGATCCCCGGATGCAGCCTCAGGGGACGGGGTTTATGTTCATCAGTGTGCAGGTGTGACCGTCCCCCCACGATGCCCCCACCTGAGTGATGACGGGCCGCTTCGGTGATGCTAACCTACACATCCAGTTTCTCATGTCCATGTGGTTAAGAGGGGCCCTGACTTGGGGTGCCTGGGTGGCTCAGTCAGTTAAGTGTCTGACCTCTCCTCTGGTCATGATCTCAGCGTCCTGGGATCGAATCCCACAGCGGGATCCGCGCTCAGCAGGGAGCCTGCTTCTCCCTCTGCCTGCTGCTCCCCCTGCTTGTGCTCTCTGCCTCTCAAATAAATAAATAAAGTCTTAAAAAAAAAAAAAGAGCAGTCCTGTAGGGGGTCCTGGTGTAGTCACCCACTAGCTGTGTGACTTCTGTCCAGTTACAAAGCCTCTCTGTGCCTGAATGTCCCACTGCAAAATGGGGATGAAAATAGGAGCGATCTCACGAGGGTGTTGGGCGTGGGGTAGCAGATGGTTCATGAGAAGTGCCCCCGCCGGGCACGCAGTAACCGGTGGTGGTGGCGGTGGCCGTGGCTTTGCTTCCATGACCGGTCGTCTGGCCAGGGGGCCCCTCACCTCCCACCCCTTCTCAGCCCTGGCCCGAGCCTCGGGGCCCTGGGCTCATTGACATTCCGACCACCGGGGTCCTTCCCTGGCCTGAGCAAACCTAACCCGCGTCTATCTCCCGATCTGGTAATTAATACCCTTGACGGTTTTTATGGGAATGAAGCACGGCCTGCACATGACTTGCTTTTTAATTAATAAGTAGTCTCTCTCCCCACTCTCCTTCCCCCGCTGCTGTCCTTGAGGACAGGCTGGGGCAAGGGGCCCCGGAATCACCCCGGCCAGTTCAGCCAGCTACGGAGGGAGGGGTGAGTGGTTGAGCACAGGGAGGAAACACGTCGCCGCTCCCCTGACTATGTCCCAAACATTCCCTGTGCCAGACAGGAGAGCCCAGGGGATGCTCCAGACGTGGCCCCTGATCCTGGGGAGCTTGTAGGCCAGACCCGCGGGCACATGAGCCCCAGAGCAGGGGCTGGAGGAGAATTGTCTGAAAAGCAGAGCCAGAAACAACCAGCGTGGCCTGGAGGCTCCAGGAAAGTGGCCTGGAAAGATCTGGAAAGATGACGTAGCTCTCCTGAGTCGAAAAGAGGAGATACCGGCGGTCCCAGGCAGGGGGAGTCCTCTGTGCAAATGCCCAGATCAGGGTGAGGCGGGAGCCCTGGGGAGCCCTAGGGATGGGGGTTGGGCAGGGGGAGAGGCGAGCGACCAGGAGAAACAGGTCTTGAGCCCAGGACTGAGACTTTTACCCTGGGGGCAAGGGGCAGCCACAGCAGGTTATATACAGAGGGTCAGATCTGATGTGTAGAACCATCGCCTGGGGGTCCACTGTGTGCAAAGGACTGGGGAGGTCCCGGGATGTGGACACCAGGGTCCAGGCTGAAGCTCTAAGGTCTGGTCACCACACCAGGGTCCCAGCAGTCTGGACCTTCTCAGCCATGGTGCCTGGCAGCCTCTTTCCAGCCCCAAACATACCTCCTTGCTCCTGCTAGGGTTTTTAATTTATTTGAGAGAGAGAAAGAGATGGAGGAAACACAGCATGGAGGAGGGGCAGAGTGAGAGGGAGCGGGGAGCCTGATGCAGGCTTGATTCCAGGACCCTGGGATCACGACCTGAGCCAAAGGCAGACACTTCACTGAGGTCCCCAGGTGCCCACTCCTGCTAATTCTGAGGGCAGCCACCTCCTTGAGATTCAAATGTGCATCTCTAAACTAGGCTCCTTAGTATAATTTCTCTCAATTAGCATTTCCAAGGTGCCAAGAAGATAGCACACACACAGCCCCAGGAGGGGACCCTCTCCCCTCCCCCTGCAGAGAGGGACCCGGGCTTCCTGGGAGAGAAGCACCGTCCCCTTGTCCTAAGAGCTGGGCCTCGGATGGGGACTGGAATGTCCGCGCGCTCGGGTGGGCTCTTGGCTTCTCCGGCTCTCAGTTTCCCCATCTGAGAAGCGAGGCCGGGTGGTGTGATCCGTAAGGAGATTTGCTCACTCTTGGCTCCAAAACCACACACAGAGTCTGCTTTCCTCCTGGCAAACGTGTGAGGGTATGGGGGAGGATGAACCCATTTCACAGATGAGGAAAAGGAGACCAGAGAAAAGGAAGGATTTGCCTGTGGTCCCTCAGGGCTTCAGTGGTGGAATTAGACCTTTCATCTCATCGAGTAGGGTCTCCTGTGCGCTGTGGGCTTCCTCGGTATTTGGGGAGACCACACCCTCGTGGGAAAACCTTGTAAGCAGAAGCTTGGCAGGTGAGCTGCGGCCATTGTCTCCGAGGGCTGAAGCAGCCAGGAAACCTTTCCTTTCGTTCTCTGGGTCTCAGCTCCGATTTGCCTCCTCCAAGAAGTCTTCCCAGATCTCTGGCTCATCTGAGCTACTTTCTCACCCCCGATCTCTGGCTCATCTGAGCTACTTTCTCCCCCACTCTCCACGTTGCCCACTGTCACCTGAAGCTCTCTCCGGCGGACCTCTCCTCCCAGGATGCTCCGGTGTCCTCGCCGGACCACAGCTTCGCTGAGGACGGGGTGGAGTCCCTTCTCTCCTGGCCTTCCTGCCACCTCTTTCCATCTGTGGCCTAGCTCGAGCCTAGACGATCAGCATCGGCCGATCTCGAACGCCTGCGTCTCTAGCACATGGCAGGACACTCCACGCCCGCTGGACGTGTGAACGAGCCACGTTCCCGCATGGCTGGGACCACGCTGTCTCCTCTTCTTCGGCCAACGCTTCCCACCCCAGGATTTCCCTGGGCAGGGCTGAGTTTCCGGTTAGTGCTCAATGAGGCCTTTGAGAATTTGGGTTGGTTTACCTCTCGTCTGCAAACTGAGAATGCTTGGGCATTTTTACGGAGCCCCTGCTCCATATACGGCACAGCGGCAGAGCCTGGGTCCGGCAGAAGACACAGATCTGCCCACCCTGTCTGCTCAGAGCCCAAGGCTAGCTGGGGAGACACCCAGCACAGCTGGGAAAAACTACTGGGTAATTAGAGAGAGAAAGAAAGAGGGAGAGAGAGACAAGAGGGAGACAGAGAGAGACACTAACGTCTGAACTGGTGGGAAAGGAGCAGGACACTGAGGGGCGGGAGCTGGTGCCTCAGCCCCCAGCTGTCCCCCTCAGTGGGACAATCCTGTGGTCCCCAGCTTTCAGGGAGTCCCTAACCAAACCCCCAAACTCACCTGCTTCCTGGTCCATTCTTTTATTTAAATTTATTGACAGAGAGATCACAAGTAGGCAGAGAGACAGGCAGAGAGAGGAGGGGAAGCAGGCTCCCCGCTGAGCAGAGAGCCCGATGCGGGGCTCCATCCCAGGACCCTGAGATCATGACCTGAGATGAAGGCAGAGGCTTTAACCCACTGAGCCACCCAGGGTGCCCCTCCCTGGTCCATTTTTCACTGGCTCTCCTCCCTGTGCTCACGGACATCCCATAGTCACTCCCCGACCACTGGCTCCAAGCCCTTGGGGGATCCAAGTGAAGACAGCCAGAATTATTCTTTCTCTGAGATCAGCTCTGCCGGGAAGGAGAAGAGACATTTCAGACAAGGAGGTAGAAGTAGCTCAGGGCAGAGCTGCAGAAGCCACAGGGAAGAGGGGGTGTTTGCAGCCGTAAGAAAGGAGCTGTAGAAAATCCTTCCATTTATTCAGTTGTCTGGATGGCACCTCATTTCAAAGACGATTGGAACCTACTTTGACTCACACATACATAACACTCGTGGCAGTTAGGGTCCCCCT
This sequence comes from Mustela nigripes, assembly GCF_022355385.1. Taxonomy (NCBI): domain Eukaryota; kingdom Metazoa; phylum Chordata; class Mammalia; order Carnivora; family Mustelidae; genus Mustela; species Mustela nigripes. The sequence continues at coordinate 10,043,235 of NC_081567.1, read as the reverse complement.
ATTGCCTTATATGAAGTCACATCCCATTGCTGGGGTTTGGTCCTTAAAGTCACGGGCTCACCGTCTCCCTGCCCAGACAAAAACCAACCTCTGGTCTCTGTGGGGTGTATGAGAGTAAATTTCATGTACTGCGTTTTTACCCTTTTCTTATTGATTTGTAGAAATTCTTTATATATGATAGACCGCAAATTTTTGCAAGTTATGTACTCTGCAAATATTTTTCCAAACTAAGATTTATCTTTCATTCTGTTTTTAACATTTATGTTTAGATTTGCTATTTATTAGAAGTTTTAGGGGCATCTGCGTGGATCGAGCCCCGCATTAGGCTTTCTGCTCCGCAGGGAGCATGCTTCCCCCTCTCTTTCTCTGTCTGCCTCTCTGCCTACTTGTGATCTCTGTCTGTCAAATAAATAACTAAAATCTTCTAAAAAAGGAGTTTTAGATTTTTCCATTTAGTCGCACTTGTCAATATTTTCCTTTAACATTTATGCTTTCTGCACTTTGTTTCAGAAAAGCTTTCTATGGCCAATTTCTGTTGGTGGCCTCCAATATCCATTCTATTCTTCCTTTGTAACAGAATTTCAGTGTGTGTTTTTTTAATTTTTTTTTAAAGATTTTATTTATTTATTTGACAGACAGAGATTACAAGGAAGCAAAGAGGCAGGCAGAGAGAGAGGAGGAAGCAGGCTCCCTGCCGAGCAGAGAGCCCAATGCGGGACTCGATCCCAGGACCCTGAGACCATGACCTGAGCCGAAGGCAGCGGCTTAACCCACTGAGCCACCCAGGCGCCCCGAATTTCAGTTTTTTAGCCAGATGTATTGCCAACCCAGCTGAAAGATTACATGACTAGTCTTCTTTCCAGCTGGTTGTGGCCATCAGACGGACATCTGGCCAATAAAATGTGAATGAAAACGTTTTGTGGGACTTTGTAGGACACGTGTCCCTCCCTTATCTTCCTCATTCTGCCATCCAGAAGGCAGATGTGGGGCCCCTGGTTGGCTTAGTTGGTAGAACAGGCAACTCTTGATCTTAGGGTTGTGATTTCAAGCCCCGTGCTGGGTGTGGAGACTACTTAACAACAACAACAACAAAAAAAAAAATTAAAAAAGGAAAAGGAAAAAATTTAGGAGGCAAACGTGATGGTCGGAGCTCCAGCAGTCGTCTTGAATGTTGAGGTCATCTCAGTAGGGAAGCAACACGCTGAGGATGGCAAGATATAGAACTGGAAGCTTTGGGGCGCCTGGGTGGCTCAGTTGGCTAAGCGGCTGCCTTCCGCTTGGGTCATGGTCCCAGAGTCCTGGGATCGAGCCCCACATCAAGGCCCGCATCGAGCCCCACATCGAGCCCTGCATCGGGCTCCCTGCTCAGCGGGAGGCCTGCCTCTCCCACTCCCTCTGCTTGTATTATGTATTCCCTCTCTTGCTGTGTCTCAGTGAGTCAAATAAATAAATAAAATCTTAAGAAAAAAAGAACTTTTTTTAAGACAGAGAGTGAGTGCATTGGAAAAGGACAAAGGGAGAGAGAGAAAGAGAATCAAACCCAAAGAGGGACTCAATGCCATGACCCCGAGATCATGACCTGAGCCAAAATCAAGAGTCGGCTGCTTAACCAACTAAGCCACCCAGGTGCCCCAGAAGCCTCATTCTTGATATCCCTGTGAATTGTCACATTTCTGGTTTCATTTTGTTTTTGTTTTATTACCTGCCGCGGCGTGATTATACCTGAGATAAAGATGATCATAAATAAGAGAGTTTACTGGAGCTATTGTGGCTCTGGGTTTTTCCAATCGAATACACCTCCCTAGCCTACATTTTCTTTTAAAAGTTTACAACTTTACTTCTCCCACATAGTTTTTTAATTCATTGGGAGCCGGGTTTTGCATCTGTGGGAGGTGGAAATCTAATTTTATTTTTTTTCCATATGGACAGCTAATTGTCCTAGCATCGTTTATTAAACAGTCCAAAACAAAATAAAAGGTGTTTTGGAAAAAATTTAGTACTCAGACCTTTATAGAAAATGTTGTAAAGTTAACATACATTTTAAAAACACTTAGATAGGGGGCCTGGGTGGTTCAGTGGGTTAAGCCACTGCCTTTGGCTCAGGTCATGATCTCAGGGTCCTGGGATCGAGCCCCGCATCGGGCTCTCTGCTAAGTAGGGAGTCTGCTTCCTCCTCTCTCTCTGCCTGCCTCTCTGCCTACTTGTGATCTCTCTCTCTGTAAATTAAAATATAAATAAATAAAACAAAAACAAGTTAGGAAGGTAGGGAAAATAGGACAGAAAAATAAGAGGCCGGCCAGAGGTGAGGGCTCGTGAATCTGTCCCAGGCAGGAACCACACATTTCCCTTTGAAATTTCTGGCAACCAATACACAGGGAAACAATCTGTTTTTATCTAAAGGATTAAAAAAGAGAGAGAGAGAGAGAGAGAGAGAGAGAGAGGTAGCTCGTCACCAGGTAAACACGATTGTTCCTGGGAGCGGTGGTGGGACCCGAGGAGGCCCGCTAAGGGATCCAGGGGGAGGGTTTCTTTGTGGGGAAATGTTCTAAGACCTAGCCATAATGGTTGAACACTCTGCAAATACGCGAAAAGCCGTCGCATTGCGCACTTCAAGTGGGTACGTTGTACAGCAGGCGAGTTATATCTCAAGAAAGCTGTTAAAAAAAATAAACGGAGAACAAAGCAGGGCTCCCAGGGAGGCATCCTGGGTGTGTGGGTGGGAGCCATGTGGCTCGCTGGCAAACCCTCGGGGATGGACTGGCTCTGCACCAGGCCCGTGGAACTCAGCGGGGGCGACTGGGCTGAAATGAGGTATTACCGACACGTCTGTAAAAGGTTGGAGCATTTCCAAGCCCTGTGACCCCGGATGGAGGGTCTGATGGAGATAACGAACGGCGGGCCAGATGGGGTCCCGGCCCTGGGAGAGTGGTAGAATGCTTCCTTTTTTGTTTAAAAAAAAAAATTTTTTTTTTTTTAAATCGAAGTATTACTTCCAGGAAAGTATATAATTATCTGTGTGCAGCATATTGGGTTTTATAAACTGAATGCTTCCATGCGACCAGCAACCAATGAGGAAATAGCATATGCCAGACCCCCAGAAGTCCCCTATACCCCCTGCTGGTCATTACCTTGGAGGCAGATGACCCTGACTTTGATGACGGTTGACTGTTTTATTCCTTATCCACAGGGAGCCCTCCAGGATGTGCTGTTTTAGCTGGCATCTTTTATTCTGTTTTGTTTTTTTAAAGATTTGACTTATTTATTTTTCAGAGAGAGAGCATGAACGGGGGTGGGGGGGCGCGGCGGGCAGAGGGAGAAGCAGGCTCCCCCCCTCCCCCGCTGAGCAGGGAGCCCGATTCAGGACTCGATCCCAGGACCCCAGGATCATGACCTGAGTCGAAGGCAGATGCTTGATGGATTGAAGCACCCAAGCACCCGTGTCATCTTTCATTCTGATGGACGAGTATTTAAAAAGGAAAAAGAACCTGTCACCCAGTTACTTAAAAAATCAATAAAGGGGAAAAAAAATTTTTTAATGGGCAAAAAAAAAGGAAAGGAAAAACCCTGTCTATGACTTTTCTGTTCTTTATAGTTGGGGGTGAGGGGCACCTGGGTGCCTCAGTGGGTTAAGCCTCTGTCTTCAGCTCAGGTCATGATCTCAGGGTCCTGGGATCGAGCCCTGCATCGGGCTCTCTGCTCGGCAGGGAGCCTGCTTCCCCGCCTCTCTCTGCCTACTTACGATCTGTCTGTCAAATAAATAAATACTGTCTAAGCTGGGGGTGAGGTATGGGAAGGAGCTGAGACAGCCTGAAAGGTGGATGTTCTAGGGCATCCTGGCGACAGGGCCGAAGGACAGGGGAGGGGTGTCCCACCGGCTGGCCTGAGCCGTGAGCGCACATGGGAACCAATGCTGGTGCCCCCAAAGATGATCCCCGTTTGGGATAAACTCGACAGGGGTCCAGCGCTCCTTGACCCTCAGTGCGCTGGGAGGATCCCTGCACGTGTCTCTGCAGGGACCCATGTGAATAGGGCCCCCGGGAATTGGGCAGTATGGTGCCCAGGTGTCACACCGTCTTCTGGAGGTCTTCCAGAAGGAAATGGGACGTCAGGGCGGCCTGACAGCAAGCTGGGCCGGGGGTGGCCCGGCGGTGACCCTGTCCTGTCCTGTCCTCCCTCGTGCCCGGTATCAGCCCTGCAGCGTCTGATCCGACCAGCGTCCCGCCAGAGAGCGGCGACCCAGGGCATGGGCTGGGCATCCTGCCCGGCCTCCCCTCTCTGGGTTGGTGTCCCGCTAGGGGCAGACTCTGCCCTGCCTCCCACGGCGTGGGTGTCAAAAGACCACAGATTCCAAGACGCGCAGGTCTTTAAACAAAGCCCAGGCAGCAGGAGGCTCGGGGCAGCCCCACACTCGGGTACCAGACACACGGAGGAGCCCGTGAGTGAGCCTCTTGAAATGAGGTTTTCAGGACAGGGCAGGGGGTGGGGGGGAAGCAGTTGCAAAAGGCAGGGAGATTCACGGGGCAGCCTGAGGAGCACCTGCAGGGACAGGGAGGGGTAAGCCCCATCCCACCACCCCGCCAGCCTCCTGGAGGGCACTGGGAGCCGGGAAACAGCGGGTGCGAGTCTGGACCCAGCCACGTGGCCTGGGCTCCCCACGCCTCCCGCCACTCACTCGCCAGCCCCGTGACTTGAGCAAAGGCTCAGCCTCCTTGGGTCTCATCTGCTCAGCTGGAACAAGGGATTGACGACAGCCCTTGAACCCTGATTGTAGGGGGGCGGAGCAGGGGGCGTTGAGAACCAGGAGGCTGGATGTTGAGGGAGAAGGAATCACGGAGAAGAAGGAGCCTTTTAAACGGAGCCAAATCAAAAGCCGGCAAAGGCTAAACATCCAGGGTTTTTTGTTTGTTTGTTTGTTTGTTTTAAGTAATGAGAAAAATTTCAGGCGAAAAGAACTCAAAGACGGGCCCAATAGGATGGCCACTGTGAAATAGACTAGTGGGAGGTGAATGTCATCAAAGTCACGATCAGCACGTTCGAAGCTAAAATTTAAAAGCAGGAAGTCGGGCTGAAAAGTTACCCTGAACGAGAGACAGGAGTTAAGCGGTTTAAAATAATGGCAAAATAAAGTGACAAAGTGAATGTGATTTAACGGGGAGATCAAAGCCTGAAGTCCGAGATTAAAAGCTGAAACTTGTGAGCGCGAAGACGTAAGTATTTAAGGAGATCCAGACGACCACCCACGAGACGAACGGAGATCTTCCAGAGGACAGGACCGCGGATGAACCTACACCCAGGACGGAGATACTAGGGATGTTTATCTTCTAAACAAGACATGCACTTTATTTTTTATTGGTTTATTTGGGGAAGGAGAGGCGGAAAAAGAGGGAGAGAGGGAATCCCACGCAGGTTCCATGCCCAGCGCAGAAGCGACTCGGGGCTCGACCCCAGGACCCTGAGATCACCACCTGAGCCGACATCAAGAGTTGGACACAACACCCTGAGCCACCCAGGTGCCCACAAGATGTAAACTTTAAAGAAGACTAAGAGAAAACCTACTTTAGGGGCACGTGCGTGGTCCAGTCGTGAAGCGCCTGCCTTCGACTCTGGTCGTGATCCCAGGATTATGGGATCGAACCCCGCGTCGGGTTCCCTACTCAGCGGGAAGCCTGCTTCTCCCTCACCCACTCCTCCTGCTTGCGTTCCCTCTCTCACTGTCTCTCTCTCTCTGTGTCAAATAAATAAATAATAAAATCTTTAGGAGAAAACAGAAGAGAAAATCTACTTCAGAGGACACCATCGTCAAAAGCTCGGCGATCGCAGATACAGCTGGTCAAGTCAACTCAGATTGCAAATCAATGAAGACAAGCAGGTGACTTGGAAAGGGCCACCGGAGGAAGACTTCTATTTATTTACTTATTTATTTATGTTTCAGTAGGCTCCGTGCCCACCCAACGTGGTGCTCAAACTCATGACCTCAAGATCAAGAGTGGCACACTCCGCTGTCTGAGCTCGCCAGGTGCTCCTGGAAGGACATTCTTTTAAACCGGGGTTGAACCTGCCAAGGTTTGGAGCTTAGGGGAGTCATCAAAGCAGAGGGCAACGATTTACGGTGTCCGGGGGTTGATCCATCGGATCACTGTTTATTGTTTTAAAGATTTTATTTATTGAGTTGAGAGAGAGAGCGTGAGCAGGGGCAGGGGTGGGCAGAGGGAGAGGCAGAAGCAGTCTCCCTGCCAAGCTGGGAGCCCAACACGGGACTCGATCCCAGGACCCCGGGATTAGGACCTGAGCGGAAGGCAGATGCTTAATCAACGGAGCCACCCAGGTGCCCCGCTCCCACTCAACAACTATTTATTGAGCACCTACTATGTTCCACGCGCGGGGCTAGGAGTTAGGGCTGTGTGTGAGCTCACGGGCAGGCCTGCCCCCGGAGAGACACAGGTGATAGACAGGTTCCCTCCCAGGATGTCCCTTCACACTATGGTGTGCGCACGAGGGAGCAGAGCGAAGGCAGGGGGGAGGGAAGGGTGTGTGTGGCGTCCCTTGGAATGACTCCTCGGAGGGTGTGGGGTCTGAGCCCGGATCCGAGAGCAGAGCCGAGAGAGGGGAGGATTTTCCTCCGCGAGGGGGATGACGGGCAGGGGGTTGAGCACACGCAAGCCCAGGTGCGTTAATCCGGTGACAGCGAACGACGATGCTCCGGGTAAATTTCAGACTCGTGAGCCCTGGGAACTCGGAGGCGAAGTCGTCCGTGTGAGACAGAGGGCAGGAGGCCACCACGGCTGGGAGAGGGAGGCCGTAAGGGGCGTCTGGGGCGTCCCGACGGGTGTTGGGGAAGCCCTGGAGACGGCAGGCCCTTCCCTCTGCTGGTTCGCTGGAGGGCAAGGGCAGAACGTTTGCTCATGGTCCCAGAGAAGATTCTAGAACTTAGTCTCCTGGTTATTTGCCCCGTCCTAGGCTGCCTCCCGAATTTACTCTGGGCCCCCAGACTTCAGTCTTAAGACATTTTCCAGCCACTCGTGGGGAGTAGGAGAGGGACCGGGGAGCAGGAGAGGGACCGGGGTGCAGGCCCCGAGCTGGGGTTGGCGGCCTCTGGGGGGGAATGGGCGGCTGGTGGTGGTGGTGACAGAGCTTGGGGCAGAGACTGCAGGCTCAGGAGGCAGCTCCGTGGATGGGGGCAGAGCCTGGAGTCAGGAGGGCAGACCGGTGCAGGATCCTGCAGGGGTGGGGTGGGGGGGAGCACCGTAATGGGAGGAAGGAGACTTTAAGTCCCGGCCCCGTTGGAGTCCTGGTGATGGAGTAAACATCCACCCCCTACCGTCCCAGAGGGACACTCATAAAGAAGCCACATCTGGGAGGCCACGGGGTCAGAGAACTCTCGGGCGCGCTGCTGAGACATCTGGGTCCGGGTTGGGCTCTGGCTGGGGATCCGTGCCATCGTCCCCCGGAGCCTCCGGGACCCCTCCCAGCTGCGGACGGGGCTTGGGAGGGCCGAGGGTGACACCTGGTGGCGAGCAGGTGGCACCGCAGGTGAGAGAGAGGGCCAGACCGGGCTTGCACGAAGCTGCGTGGGGAGGGTCCCGCTTTCTGGGTGAGGCGGGGGGCTTCAATCTCCTAACTGGGGCTAGGGGAGCAGGTGGCACCCGTCCTCCAGCTTTCTCCCAAATTCCCTCAGGAGGAGAAGGCCAGGGCCTCCCGACCTACCTGGATGGTCGGATCAGTGTCTCCCCAGGCAGGCAGAGCCAAGAGGGGGAGTGGGACCAGAGTGGCAACAACCCGGTGCAATGCATTTCACTGTCCCGATCCTACTGGAGACAGGGAAGCGGGGGTCCGGGGACCTGGGGGGCTCTGGTGAAGGTCATAACCAGGTGAGCGGCTGAACTGGGAATTCGAACTCCGACGGTCTCACTCTCAAGCCCTGCTTAGGTTCCTTTCATGTCTCAGGGGGCCAGGGCCGCGTGCATCAGATGGAGGGGTCGTGGGGACCCCCGGTCCCCGCAGCAATCCACAGCCGCTCACCCCTGCGCCTGGACACTGCTATTCCAAGTCCTACTGAATCCGCCCCAAACGGGACCAACGGGGCCACCTGACCCCATCCTAGGAGGAGTGACCCCTAACCCCTGCTCAACTCAGAACTGTCCCCATTTCTCTCAGGGATCCCCCCAGGCCTGGGGATTACACTCCCGACTTTACAGATAAGGAAACTGAGGCTTGGGGGGTGGTTCCCCAAGTCCAAAGGCAGGTTAGGGCCAGCATCAGAGGCGGAACCCTGGTCTCAGCCTCGTGGTGTGGGTTTTGCAAATGGGACAAATGCGGAGCCCTGTGAGCTCTAAGGCACAGTTAGATGACTCACGCGCCATCAGGAATATAAAGGGGGCGGGGTGCCCAGGTGGCACCTGCTCTCGGCTCAGGTCATGATCTCAGGGTCCTGGGGTGGAGCCTGGCGTCAGACTCCCTGCTCTGCGAAGAGCTCGCTTCTCTCTCTCTCCCTCTGCCCCTCTCTTTACTTGTGTGCTCTCTCTCTCTGTCTCACTTTCTCTCTCAAATGAATAAATAAAATCTTAAAAAAGAAGAAGAAGAAGACCTGACCCCAGGGAGAACTTCTGCTGTCCTCGAAGTTGGGGGACACCGTAGGTGGGGGCCCCACATTTTAAGTTCTGACTCGAGATTGTGTTTGTAATCAAAGTGACCTTGGAACTCTCTTACCCGTGAGAGCCCCTTGGTGGGGGTGGGGGGTGCCCCAGCTTTCGTGGAGGGTTGAAGAGGTTCCGTGACAAACTGGGAGAAATGAAGTCGGGATCATATCCTGGGAGTCCTGCCTGGCTCTCGGTCTCGGGCAGATTTCTCTTCATTTATCATGCTCGGGAGACTTGGTATCTCACGTGCTTATCTTTTTCATCGATTCTGGAAATTTCTCAGCCGTTTCTTTGGATAATGCCTCCTGCCAGGCACCTGGCTGGCGCCGTGGGGGGAGGAGCAGATGACTACTGATCTCGGGGTCACGTGTTCAAGCCCCACACTTGGTGTCAAGACTACTAAAAAAAAAAAATAAGATAAATCATGCCTCTCCACAATTCTGTTTTCTTTCGGAACCCAATTAGACATGTGTCTGCCTTTCTTCTTCTTCTTTTTGTCACTTGTTTATTGAGCAAACATTCACTGAGTGCTATGCCAGGGGTGACTTGGGGGGTGATTTGGCCAATGTAAGCTCCCTTGTGGGTCTTATTCTTTTTCTTTTACATTTTTTTTGTTTTGTTTTTAAAAATATATATACATATATTTTTTAAGATTTTATTTATTTATTTGACAGAGAGAGAGAGATCACAAGCAGGCAGAGAGGCAGGCAGAGAGAGAGGAGGAAGCAGGCTCTCTGCTCAGCAGGGAGCTGATGCGGGGCTCGATCCCAGGACCCTGGGATCATGACCTGAGCCGAAGGCAGCGGCTTAATCCACTGAGCCACCCAGGCGCCCCTTTAAATGTTTTTAACTACTGATTTAAGTGTTTTCCTTGAACTTTTCTATTTTATTTATTTATTTATTCAGAGAGAAAGAGAGAGGTATAGGGAGGGCAGAGGGAGAATCTTGAGCAGACGTCCCCTCCCGAGGTGGGACTTGAACTCATGGCCCCGAGATCATGACTTGAGCCGAAGCCAGGAGGCAGACACTTTAACCTCCTTCAGAGGTCTGCTCCTGTGCCTGGACTCTCCCAACAGGTTCTATGCTGGTGAGTGTATCCCTCTGTCTCTCCTGACCCCCTGGTCTGGAAAGTGCAGACCGACGGAAGGAGAGCTCTCTCTTTGTGCACTGGTTTGGTCCTGTCTGGATTCCCAGCTGGAGACCGTGGCTGGGGGCCTCGTCCGCAGTGGGACCCTCGCTGTGGGGCTCCGCTCAGCCTCCTGCGGGGCTGCCGTTGCGCCGACCCACAGCCCCCAACCCTCCGTGCAGCTCCCCGAGGCCTGAGGCAGGGACACGGGGGGTCAGTCAAAGGGGACAGATCTCCCAGAGCCTGGCGTCCGGTTGTCCGTCTGTCCCCTTTTACCAGCAATGATTCTTCACGGGTCGTCATGGGTAGAGCATACATTCCTCACCCACCTGTGCATCCAGAGAAGACGGGGTCCAGGCAAATGCTGTATGATCTCACGTACATGCAGAATACACTTTGTAAAGATTTTTTTATTTTCTTAAAAGATTTTATTTATTTGACAGACAGAGATCACAAGGAGGCAGAGCAGCAGGCAGAGAGAGAGGAGAAAGCAGGCTCCCCGCTGAGCAGAGAGCCCGATGCGGGACTCCATCCCAGGACCCTGGGATCGTGACCTGAGCCGAAGGCAGAGGCTTTAACCCACGGAGCCACCCAGGTGCCCCTAAAGATTTTTTTAATTAAAAAAAAAATTTTTTTTTAACTTTTAAGAAAACCCTCATAGGTGCAGAGAACAGTTGGGTGGTTGCCAGAGACAGAGGGGTTTGGGGAAGGTCGGTGAAATGTGTGAAGAGGGTCAGAAGGCACAGACTTCCACTCATAACGTAAATCAGGGGCATCTGGGTGGCTCAGTGGGTTAAGCCTCTACCTTTGGCTCAGGTCATGATCTCAGGGTCCTGGGATCGAGCCCTGCAGCGGGCTCTCTGCTTAGCAGGGAGCCTGCTTCCCCTCCTCTCTCTGTCTCTGCCTGCCTCTGCCTACTTGTGATCTCTCTGTCAAATGAATAAATAAAATCTAAAAAATAAATAAATAAATAAAAATCAATAAATAAAAAAACTAAACGTATCCTGGAGATCATTTCCTGATGTAGGCAAACAACTCACGAAGAGGGACTCCTGAAATGTACCCAGTGTATCTCCATTTAAAAAATAGTAATAAGAAATAAATATTTTTTAAAAAGAGCAGAGTGGATAAGTACATTGTGGTACGTTGTTGCAATGGCAGATTTAGCTAGCAATAAGAATGGACTTCACAAAACAAAACAAAACAAAAAAACCCAGGATATTGCAAGGCACAAGAAGGAGTGAAATTCACAAGTGTTCCTGAGAGCCAAAAACACCCTTCCAGAGCCCAGAAAGTGGATGAGAAAGCTCATCAGTGATGACAAAGGTAGAAACCTGGGTGCTTTCTTGGGTGTGTGTGTGGGGGGGTGAGCCGGGGCTGGGAAGGGGCCCAGCACAGCCTGCCTGGATTTGGGAATATCCTGTATTTTGACCCGAGCGGTGATGACAATGGCGTACACCCACATAAACAATGCATCCATCGGGACACCGAACATCTGGGCATTTTACCCCATGTAAATTACTCCTCACCAGCAAAGAAAAACAAAAACTTATGATAAAATATTCCAAACACCCAAAACATTAAAAGGGATTGTATTTTATTTATTTATTTGACAGAGAGAGAGAGAGAGGGAGCACAAGCAGGGGGAGTGGGAGACGGAGAAGCCGGCTCCCCGCTGAGCAGAGAGCCCGACGTGGGGCTCGATCCCGGCACCCTGGGATCAGCACCCAAGCAGAAGGCAGACGCCTAAGGACGGAGCCACGCAGGCGCCCCAAAGGGATTATATTTTTAAAGAGCCTTTTACATAACACCAATTCAGTGACACCCACTGAAGTCTTGGGTGTTGACACATGCCTCTCCGGCTCGGTCCCCACCCCGGGTGACATCGGGGGGGTCTCGTTCAGGTCCGTGGGAGCCGTCTGCTGACCCCTACATTGGACTGTCGGGGGGCCCACCAAGGGGGCGGCCTGAGGATGGAGAAAGGGAGGCTCCCCGTCTCGGCCAGGAGAGGGAAGAAAGGGCCAACGGAGACTTGAACCTAAGGACTTCTCCTGGGGTCACATTGAGATCCACTGTCACTCTCCCTGTGCCAGAGTCTGTCTCTCCCTTCTTCCTTCCTCTCTGCACCCAACTCCTTCATCCTCCCAACGACGAACACACAGGGCCACGCCGACTGCTGGCTTGGAAGCTGGGAGTGGGGTGGGGGCTTCGCTCTTTTCTGACCACAGCGTACGGTTTCCACTGCAGGCTACACGGGTCAAAGAAACGCTTCCCCCACCCCGGGGTCAGGGCGATGCATTTAGTGCCCTCGGTCACCACCTTATCCATCGGGGACCGGGACCTCAGGGACAACGAAAATAAACCAGAAATCACAGTGGTGGTCGATCAGCCCCCGGAGGAAAGAATCTTGTTTGCAGACGCTCTTTGAATTTCAAGATACTGGGAAGGACAGAGCCTGTGTGTTCGAGGCAGCGGAAGCCCAGAGACCAGAACCGTCTCTCTTTCTCTTTTTTTTTTGGTAAAGAGTTTATTTATTTATTTGACACAGAGAGAGAGAGGTCACAAGTAGGCAGAGAGGCAGGCAGAGAGAGAGGGGGGAAGCAGGCTCCCCGCTGAGCAGAGAGCCCAATGCGGGGCTCAATCCCAGGACCCTGAGATCAAGCCCTGAGCCAAAGGCAGAGGCTTGCCATTTATTCCCACCGCAGCCCCATTCTGCTGCCCCTCCGTCCGGGCTGGTTGTGCCCAGGGGCTGCCGGCCTGGGCTCCAGGTTGGGTTCAGCCTCGGGGAGAGCCAGCTGGAGGAGGGCAGGAGAGAGCCGGGGTCCTCGTCTCCTGATCCCTTCCGCCTGGAGTGGGGTCCTCCGCACAGCTCCAGTCCCAAGCACAGCGCCTTTGCTCTGCTCCTTGGGGGGAACAGTGGCTCCCAGAGTCCCTGTGGGCTCCCTTAGCCCACCTGTGCCCACGGCCCCCCTTCCCTAAACCCTTCACCCACGCACGGGCCTCACCGCTTCGTCCTTCACTGCTGACCCAGTACCTGGGAGCCAGCACGAAGCTTCCAGATGCATTCAGCTGTTAACCCCGAGAGCCTTGATGGTCTCCCAGGACAGCAATGTCAAGTGCAAAGCCTGTAAGATGACCCCAGAGCTTGCAAACCCTTACCGTTCATTTGATCTCGAGAGAGCTGGCTGCAGGAGATCAAGTCCCTCCCTGAGGTTCCAAGTGCTCTCGCAGAACGCACTGAACTCGTTTTGGTTATTCTGCACATCAGGGAGAGGTTTCATTTCCTTCTTGTGGGCCCCTCCTCCTTCTAACAGAGTCAAGTCCAAACCCCCAGCCCTCTTCTGGCAGCCTTGCCCGGCCTGGCTGCCTCTGCCTGCTGTCTCTGGTCCTCGGACGGTCCCTGCTGGGTTCCTGCTCCTTGGACGGGCTCCGGTCCTGGTCTCCTGGGTCTCTTCAAGCCAGGCCCTGTGAAGCCCTCATCAGCCCTTCACAACTGAGTAAGAATTAGCCGGCAACGAGCAGGACAGGACTGACCCCCACTCCTGGCACGCCCCAGCGGGCACGCAGAGAAAAGCAGACAAGGGTCCTGGACATCAGTCACAAGCTTTATTGTCTCGAGCACGGACTCGCCACACTTCAACAATTCCACTTCGGGGAGGACAAGGGTTGGGGAGGGCTTGGGGACGGAGCACAGGCTGAACCCACACTGGGCAGGGGGAGGCCTTCACAGGCAAAGGGCTTCTTGCCACCTGCCAGGTGCCCTGGGCGCTCAGCCCCTCCTGGTGTGGGCCTTTGGCTGTTAGTAGACTAATCAGCGCCTTCTGTAGGCGGGGTGAGCTGCCGGATTTTGCTGGAAAGAGTAGTTAACTCTGGGTTAGGCCACTAAAGCGTCGCTTCTAGACTGTTGTTAATAAAACCGCATGCGAGAGCTACCAGAAGCCAACGGGGAGGTGGCGGGCCAACGGCACGATCTGGCTAACCGCCCCCCGCCCCAAGGATGGGCTGCATTTGGGCAAGAATGGGGGGGGGGGCCCTGGGTTGCTCTCAGGGCACAGACTGCATACCCGTCCTGGTGCGCGGCAGGAACGCCTGGATGGGCCATCAGGCTTCCCCCTTTGAGCTCCTGGGAGAGGGGCCCCAGAGTGAAAACACTCCCTGAGCTGGGGGAGGCGGAGGAAGGCCTCCGTGGGGACACTGAGGCAAAGGCAGTAACCTGTGCGCCCTCCAGCTCTAGAGGTTGTTCTACTGGCTTTTCCCACCACCCACAGGCCTGGAGTAACCCAGACGGGCTCGCTGGGCATCGGGGAGAGGCGGTTAGATCTTTCTTCTCTCCAACAGCTCTTGGGCTCTTTCCTTGGCTGCGGGCACGGGGCTTCCAGAGCTCGAAGCAGGTGCCCGGTAAGCAAGGGGGCTGTTGGCAGGCGAGCCCTCCGACGACTGTGCCCGGCACGCACGTCCCTGAACACTCAGCCACGTGCACCCGGGTGTACACGCACACAGTGCGGCTGCAGAATCGTGTGGGGCGGTGTGTCCGGGCACAGCCCTGCCGGGCCGGGGGTTCGACCCCAGGACCGCAGCGCGCGCATCTTCCGACCGCAAATGCCCCTGTCCACACGGCACGGCTGCGCATGCGTGCGAGACCCCCCGGGGCGCAGGCCAGGGTCGGAGCCTGCGTGAGCCTGTCTGCGCGGGAGAGGCCCAGTTCTGGAACCGCTAGTCCACCGGGACACCACGTGGCGGGCCAGTCCCCGGGTCTGGGCTCTCCAGCGGCCCCGCTGCCCCAGCGCCCAGCCCGGTCCGTGAGGGGGGAGGAGGAGAGGGGCTTCCGAACTTCCCTAATACTGTGGCTCCTGGCCTTGTGCTGACCGCTGGGCCAGCGGCTTGGAGCTACGTGTATGCGCTGGTGTTGGGGGTGGGGAGGACCTTGTCCCCACAACACCTTGAACTTGGGCTGAGCTGGGCGGAGGGGCTGAAGGGGGCTTGTACCACTGTTTGTGGGGACAAGAAGCCTGGGGGCTGCAGAAAAGGGGGTCCCCACCTGGCTCCCGAGGACCGGACTGCCCTCCTTGGTGCCTAGTGGGGCCTCCTCTGACCCTTTCCCGGGACAATGGCTCTCTGGGGTGTCAGGGGAACCCGGGAGAAGGGGGAGAAAGGGAGGGGAGGGACGCGCCCCGGGTGCCAAGATGGTGCTCAGGGCGGCTCCTTCTTGGTGGGGGGGCGTGGGGGGCCTGGCCAGATCACCTCAGCCTCCCCCAAATTCCAGAAACTGCTGGGGCATCCAGGCTGTCCAGGCCGAAGGTCCCGGGGGCCAGGCCGGGACTGTACCGCTCTCTGTGGGAGGTCGTGCTTGAGGAAGCCTCCTGGTCCCGCAGGGGGGGGTCGGGGATGGGGGATTGTCCGAGGCAGTGGGCACGTCATTGTTACAAACACTGTTCTTGTCTCCAAAGTGACAGTCCTGGCCCCTGCCTGGAGGAGGCGCCACCGGGGCAGGCTGCAGGGGCTGTGGTGTGGACCGGGCGGCTCCACGGTGTCCCTCGGGGTCAGTGCTTCTCCTGGAGAGAGCAAGGGCCTGATCAGCAGGTGTCCTATCTGGCTCTCCGCCCCTCCCCCACAGGCCCAGGTTCTTCCATCTCCGGAGGACACAGTGGCGGGGGGGTGGGGGTGGGGGCTCCACGGCCCCAAAATGAAAAGAGGAGAGTTCCTTCCCCTGCTCAGCCTCGCCCCTGCACGTTCACTGAGCCTCCCGGGCACCCTGAACACCCGATTCTTGATCTCAGCTCAGGTCTTGGTCTCAGGGTCGTGAGTTCAAGCCCTGCCTGGGGCTCTACACTGGGCGTGGGGACTACTTACACAAAAAATAAATAACAGGGCACCTGGGTGGCTCAGTCGTAAGTGTCTGACTTTGGCTCAGGTCGTGGTGCTGGGGTCCTGGGATCGAGACCCCAGTGACACCCAACCTGGGGCTTGAACTCACAAAGCTGAGATCATGAGTCATACGCTCTGAGCCAGCCGGGAGCCCCCAGGGTCATTCTGAACAGCAAGATCAACAAGAAAAAGCACGAAAATGGGAGAAACACGGCACCAGACCGAGCGTGGAAAGGACGGTTATTGACTCAGAGCTGGAACTGGCGGTGGGCATCGCCATCGCCCTGTGCAGCCTCTGCCGGGACTGTGCGCAGTGGGGGACGCGAATTTCTCTCCAGTCTGCGCACGCCCGAGAATGACCTAAAAGGGCCGTGAGTGCTGATTTTGGGGTCACAAATTTCATGAAGTAGGTCGGTTTGCAAATAAGGGATCAGCAAATAATAAGAATTCTGTACACGTACACACGCACACAGAGGAAAGTCCCACAAAGAGATCATCTAAAAGTTGTCAACCTAGGTCATCTCTAAGAGTACGTTCTATTTTGTTTTTTTTTTTTTCCCCCTAGAAGTTTCCCAGTAGGCACGCGGAACTTTTACTATGTCAGTGTTTGGAAAAATCGAAACAAGCTGACAGGAGCGGATGACGGCTGGATGGAGAGTGGCCGCCCTACCTGGGAGACTCTGGCACCGGGCGCCTTTGTAATTGGGGTGGCTTCTCAGGTATTTTTCCTCCTGGAAAGTCAGCCCGTGTGGGAGGGCCGTGGGTGTGGCAAGGGGTCCCCTTGGGGGGGCAGGGCGTCCCTTACCTCTTGTTTGTGGCCCTTGTCTTGCTGGTGGATGCCATTTGCAGAACTGGAATTGCTGATGGCCTGCAAAGAGTCCCGGGCACGGGCTGAGTGAAGGTCACCAGGCGGCAGTTCCTGGTGCGACCACTAGAGGCCACCAGCGGCTCTTCAGAAAGCGGCATGGGTTGGGGGTCTCAGGGCAGGGCCACATCCCAGCTTAGTCTGAGCTCCCCAGGATCAAGCTGAGTATTCCCCCGAGTGGGGACTCCTGGAGGACAGTCTCCCCGCTCACAGACCAGGGTTCCCAGGACAGGGCCATGCTTCCGATGACAGAGCGCGCCGCCCGGTCCGCCCAGGCCCGGCCCGGGGCTCACCTGGGACTTGTCGGGGCAGCTCCTCATGGCCTCCATGAGCTTCTCCACCTGCTGAGCCTGGTCCAGGGCGTCCCGCAGCGCGTCCTCCGTGCTCATGAGCTGGCGCTGCAGCCGCTGCAGCTCGGGCGCCGAGGCCGGGTCAATGAGAGAGTAGCGCCGCTGGTCCACCAGGGACTTCTCTTTGTCCTGCACGCAGCAGCGGGGACGGAGAGCCCGCGTGTGAGCCTGGGTGCGCTCGTCTGCACGCGTGCATGCGTGTGCTAGGAGAGGACGCGCCCGCCGGGCCTCCTGGCTCCTGCACAAACCTGTATCACACTGTATCACGCCGCCCCTGGGCCGGGTGCCTCCAGAGCCTTCTGCTCCGCTCTGATCCTCCCCTCAAACCTCCCTCACCGCGGAGACTTTCTAACCACCGAGCCCTTCCCTAGTTCTCCTGTGGCACTGGGGACAGCGCAGGGGGACATGGGAGAGGCTGCCCTGGGCGAGGTCCCCAGAGAAACTCGACCAGCCTGTGCCCCACGGAGATGAGCCAGAACAGGAATTCACCCCCTCCACGAGGCTCTGGGAAAGCCTCAGGGAATCAAAACTTTGAAGTCCCCACGGGCCCCAGGGCCTTGGCTTCTCCTGAGTTATGCCTGGATGCAGAGCCAAGGGCCCTGGAGTCCTGCCTGTGGGCTAGGCCTGCCAGGACTGGAAGGGTGTGCAGTCTGAGTGAGCCCTGGCCCTTGACTCCGTGGGTCCCCCAGCTTCGGGCAGGTCCTGTCCCGCTGCCCTGCCCGAGAGGCCTCCCCTCCTCCGTCTCCTCCAATGGCTGAACCCGTGCAGCTGAGCGGGAGGGCGCTGGGGGCTTTGGAGCCACATCCCACGGCAGCCGGCCTGTCTTCCCAGAACCTGTCCTGTCCAACCCTGGGACTGACAGGGCCCCATAGCTGGCCACAGCGGGGACAACTGGGGACAATTCTGTCCTGTGTTCCCAGAGTGGCCCACCTACTCCAAGGCCCGCGTCTGGGGACTCAGCTCAGGCACGTTCCTGCTCTTGATGGAGTCGTCCTAGCTCCCAGCAGCTTGGGGTTAGAAAGAGCTCTGGTAGGTCCCATCTCCTTCCTGAGACAGATGTGTGAACCCCCATGGCAAAATCCTGAGTTAGGAGCTGGTTTCTGGCTGATTACTTCCCCCAATGGGGAGCTCAGCACCCCGCAGGAGCCCACCCTAGCTCGGGACAGCTGGGGGTCTTCGGAAGCCTTCCCCCGCACCGTGTCACCAGACTGCCATGCGGCCAGCCACGAGGTCTGCAAAGGGGTCGCCCGTGGCCCTTCCACCAGCTACGTCGCTGACCCTGTCTGTGATGCTACAGCCTCTAGAACCCTCCCTGTGACTTGGCTGTCCCCGGGGTGGCTCCAGGACAGCGCCAGCCTCCGCCCACCGCGGCACGCCCCTGTCCCCAGGCTCCCGCTTGCCCACGCACCAGCCCGGTCAGCTTCTCTCGCAGGCCCCGGATGTCGTCCTTGAGCTTCTGCTCCTTGATCCTCCACTCGGCCTTGTGGACCTCGCGGCTCAGGTCCCTCTCGGGCCCCGGGGAGTGGCGATTGGCCTCCAGCAGCAACACTCGAAGTTCGTTCAGGCTCCTAGCGGGATTCGGCAGGCGGGCACAGGAAAGCCCGTCAGCCCTGGCCCTGGGCTTCCACACCCCGCGATCGGCCAGCTGCCTACGGGCTGGCCGCGCTAAGGGCGGGCGATGGCTGTGCAGACAGCGCCCGGGCCAGGAGGGGCTGCCGTGAAACCGTTCGCTGGCAGCCCGAGAGGGGCCAGGATTTGGGGATGGGATGGTCAAGAGGACTGGGCCTTTTCTAGAATGTCCTTCAAGTTTTAAAAACAGAGAACAGAATATCTGTTTGATTCAAAATTAAATAAAACAGGGGCGCCTGGGTGGCTCAGTCAGTTAACCATCTCCCTTCTGCTCAGATCATGATCCCCGGGGTCCCAAGATTGAGCCCCGCATCGGGCTCCCTGCTCAGTGGGGAACCTGCTTCTCCCTCTGACTCTGCTCCTTCTCCCTGCTCATGCCCTATCTCTCTCTCTCTCTCTCAAATAAATAAAAATTTTAAAAAATATATAAAAATAAAAATCATTTAAAAAGTTTAAATAAGGGGCG
>NC_081567.1:9955366-10023898 GCF_022355385.1 Mustela nigripes | reverse complement strand
TCTCTGTCAAATAAATAAATAAAATCTTAAAAAAAAAAAAGTTTAAATAAAACCAAACATTCATCCAAGAGAGCTCGTGTGCATGACTTTCTATTTTTTTTATTTTTTAAAGACTTAATTTTTTTTTTTAAATTTATTTATTTGACAGACAGAAATCACAAGTAGGCAGAGAGGCAGGCAGAGAGAGAGGGGGAGGCAGGCTCCCTGCTGAGCAGAGAGCCCGATGCGGGACTCGATCCCAGGACCCTGAGATCATGACCCGAGCTGAAGGCAGAGGCTTTAACCCACTGAGCCACCCAGGCGCCCCTAAAGACTTAATTTTTAAGTAACCTCCACATCCAACGTGGAGCTAAAACTCACAACCCTGAGATCTAAGAGCCTCGTGCTCTCCCAACGGAGCCGGCCAGGCGCACCTACGTGGTATATTAATAATACTCTGAAAAGGATATTAAAATACTCCTCTCTCTTTTCCAACTACATTATCTATGTAAGGTCAGATTTTCATAATGTACTTCAAAATAACAACTGCAGAGACGGAAAGCAGAGGAAGATACGAGAATCCGGCTGTCTTCTACAAATTACGAGACCCAGAAAATTGGCAAAAATGTAACACGATGCCACTCTTCTCCTAAAACAATCTTTGTTTTGGAAAACGGCCACTTTTTAAAAAAAATTATTTATTTATTTATTTAAAAGATTTTATTTATTTATTTGCAGAGAGAGAGAGCTAGAGAGAGAACGAAAGCAGGGAGAGCGGGAGAAGCAGGTTTCCCGCCGAGCAGGGCGCCCGACGCAGGGCTCAAACCCAGGACCCCGGGATCACGACCTGAGCCGAAGGCAGACGCCCAATGACTGAGCCACCCAGGCGAACCCAGAAAAACGGTTACTTTTTATCAAAAGCCTATTATTTACATGTGATGCAACTGGCTTGTGATAATTTTTAAGTGGATTTAGAAAGATTTCTAAACTTCTGTTTTAATTGATAATATGGTAATTACAGAATAAATAAACAAAAGCTTTTTGGGAACCCTCAGTCCTTGTTAAGAGTTTAAAGGGATCCCAGAGACCAAGAAGTCTGGGAACCACCAGTGTTGCCTGCGAACTCTGCTTGGAGATCTGTGTTGAGGATTCTGAGGTTTCACCGGAGCCAAGGACAGCATCACCCGTGGTGCCAGGCACCTGACTCACCCGGCCCACCCCTGCCCTGCCTCCGGAGAAGACTGGCTAATGTCCGGTGGAGTGGGGTCGGGGTCAGGCTCAGGGTCAGGACTGCCCGCGGCGGACTCACCGCTCCTTCCGGAGCAGCTCCTGGCTGATGAGGACCAGCTGGCCCGAGGCGTCGTGCGTCTTTCGGGACACGGCCTCCAGCTCTGCCTCCAAGCGCCGCTTCTCCTTCTGGAGGGCGTCCACCTTCTTCTCTCCCGACTTGCACTTTGTCTCCAGTGCTGAGGGTCAGATGGCAGGGAAAGCAGAGACAGGGTCAAGCTCTCCATGAGAATCTGTCTCCGCTGGGGGTTGGGGAGCCAAGCTGGGCAGGGAGCTGATTTTCGCGGGGGACCAGGGGGACACACTCCACGGAGCGGGTCTTTCTTGTCCTGGCGAGCCAGCAAGAGGCCGAGAGAACAGCCACACAGAGCAGGCCACAACCCAAGTTCAGCCACACAGGCCCTTTGGTGTGGGGAGAAGCAGGCCACCCTTCCCGAGACAGGCCCTGGGCATCGACACTGCGACCTGGACAAGGGAAGGCTAAATCCTCCCCTTAGCCTTGGAGAGGTCTGAGGTCAACCGCCCTGTGTGGGGACCAATGAGGTGTGATGGGAACTGGACAGAAGTGGGAGTGCGGACCACCCCCCGGGACGGCGGCGTCTCACGGACATCACCACCGGCATTCTGGAGGACGAGAGGCATGGCCAGTTCTCGGAATCATAAACTCCAGACCCGTGCCTCTCTCCGGGCTCCCCGTCTGTCCGTGTCTCGCTCCCTGCTGTGGCCAGCATCCTCCCCGCCCCCAAGTCCGGAGGCCTGTATCCTGCATTTCTTCTAGAAAGGAGCCGGGGGCACAGGCACTCTATGTGCACGACCAACGTTAGAGTCAAGACAAGAGACGGGGCGCCTGAGCAGCTCAGTCGGTTAAGTGTCTGCCTTCGGCTCAGGTCACGATCCTGTGGTCCTGGGATCGAGCCCCCCATCGATCAGTGGGGCGCCTGCTTCTCCCTCTGCCTCGGCCGCTCCCGCTGCTTGTGCTCTCTCTCTCAAATAAATATTTTTTTAAAAAGGAGTCAAGAGGAGGAGAAAGCTGATGCAACTTCGGAACCCAGAAAACACAGAACTGGCTCTGCGGGAAGAAGGCAGCAGGGGTGCTTGGTCATCCCAGAGATAACGTGGGCGCCACACTCTTCCACTCTCCGCTGCTCAGGTGGGAGTCCGAGCAGGACTGGCCCACGTCGCCCTCTCAAGGCGGAGGACGCCCGGACCCAGAAGCCAACCCAGTCCATGCTCCACGGGCTCCAGGCCCCCCTGCAAGAGCCCCCCGCATCTGCCCTGCGGGAGGGAGACTTACCACTTACTTGGGCCCTGAGCATCTCGGTCTGGGACATCAAGGCTGTCACCTCTTTGTCCCTCTTGTTCAGCTTGTCCTGGAGGCCTAGGGAAGAAAGGAGAGACAAGGGGCCACAGTGTTGCAGGGGCAGTGGGTGAGGGCGTGGCCCTCCCGCAGGAACCCGAAAACGAAGCTACCCTTGGCCTCCAGGGTCCACATCCTTCCCCACACAAGCCCCCTCGCTGGGGGACCCACTCCCAAGAAGCCTCCAGTACCACGCGGTGTCAGGCCATTTAACTCTCGGGGAGTCTGTTTCCCTGAGTGATAAATGGGGACAGTCACGGTGCCCGTGTCACACAGCTGTGTGTGTTCAAGAGCCTCAGAATGATCCCCAAAAGGACAATCTACGGAAAATGCTAGAAACACATCCAGTTCCCCTAAGTTAATACATGTACGTAGGATACCCATAAAAATACCAACAAGATTCTGACATCACTGGGCAGAGAAGCAAGACCAGCCAAGGGGTTCTAGCAAATCCTTCCTCAGCGCGTTAAGACACAGAACACACGGGCACACCCCCGAACGCGGGCACAGGGACTCGCCTGCGTCTCCTTGTGTGTGTTTACCGCGACACCACTCCCAAGAGCCGGGAGGCAGAAACAGACCAGCCCTCCGTCAACAGCTGGGGGAGGAGTAAGACGGGGGCACACGGCGTATCACTCGGGAACGGAGCGGTGACACGTGCTATGTAAGTGAACCCTGCTTACAGTGCGCTAAGTCAAAGAGGCCAGGCGTCCGCCTATGGCATGATGTTCTGGACGGCCTGAATGGGCAAACCCACAGACAGAGAGCAGACCGGTGCTTGTCAGGGCTGCAGCCGGCAGGGAAGCGACTAACGATGGGCACGGAGTTTCCTTCTGGGGAGATGAACATGTTTTGGAACGAGATGGAGGTCACGGTTACAGAACACTGATTGAACATACTAAATGCCCCCCGAATTATTCACTTCAGAACAGTTAGTTATGGGCGCCTGGGTGGCTCAGTGGGTTCAAGCCACTGCCTTCGGCTCAAGTCAAGATCTCGGGGTCCTGGGATCGAGCCCCGCATCGGGCTCTCTGCTCTGTGGGGAGCCTACTTCCCTTCCTCTCTCTCTGCCTGCCTCTCTGCCTACTTGTGATCTCTCTCTCTTTGTCAAATAAATAAATCAAATATTAATAAAAAAAAGAAGAACAGTTAGTTATGTCTTAATGTTGCATCTAAAAAAAAAAATCACCCAAAAGAATTTATAATTTTGAAAAAGCAGAGCAGGAAGGACTATTCGGAGGGACTAAAACATAAATTTTAAAGTCTGGGTGGCTCAAGTCAGTTAACTGTCCGACTTTTAATTTTTGGCTCAGGTCATGATCTCTGGGTCACGAGATTGAGCCCTGCGTCGGGTTCCCTGCTGAACAGAGTCTGCTTGTCCCCTTCCCTTCCCTTCCGCTTGCTCCTCTCTCTCTCTCTCATTAAAATAAATAAAAAAAGTCTTCAAAAGAAATCTGCATGGCATGCATGACCATAAGAAAAGTCAAAAGACAAACTACAAATGGGGGGAAAAATGTTTGCAATGTCATATATAAAGAGTTTCTAAAAATCAACAAGAGGATCAACAACCTGCTAGGAAAAAATGAGCCAAAGACGCAAGCAGAACACAGGACATGAAGTAAGAGAAGGCACGCTGAAGTTACATCAGGGAACCTCTTTCACCACTCAGGCTGGCAAAGACCACAAAGTGTGATGAAATATTTTGCTGGCGAAGCTTGTGGGGAAACCTACTTTCAACCTCAGCAGGTGGGAGTTGAAGTTTGGAGCCCCAAAGAGCAGAAGGTAATTTACTGAAGCCATGTAATAGACAAAGACTGGAAACAACCCACAATCCATCGGTAGGAAACTGGGTAAACACGTGACAGGGCTCCAAGCAAAGGATTATTCTCCATCATGGAAGAGACTGGAAGAGACTGGAACAGTCTCCAAGAGGCACTGTAAAGTGGACAAGAGAAAGGGGTGGAACGGCGCGGGAGGTGTGGCTGGGCGACCCAGGTGTTTGTGCGTAAGCGTCTCTGGAAAGGAACCGTAAGTTGGCCAACGTGGTGCCTTTAGGGAGAGAACTCAAGTGACAGGGCACCCTTTGCCGGACGCTGCCCTTTGACCCACTGGAAGTTTATATATTAAAGAAAGTAAAGTCAAAACCAAACAAGTAACAAGCGGTTTAGCCTACGGCCGGGCACTTCATAAGCCCCAAAGCCCAGGGTCCCACCCAGCCCCGTGGCCACTCACCCTCTATAGTCTCCTTCATTCTGATCTTCTCCCCTGAAATGTCGTTGGACTCAATCATCTGAAAGAAGAGCCTGGTAAGGGGGTCGCTCAGCCCCCCCGATGACCCCCACAAGCAACCCCCCCGGCCGCCAGCAGAGCCAGCACCCCTCACCCCCTACAGGCTGGTTCTCAGGGACTTGATATGGGGGCAAGGAGCACAGATGTCTTCCATCCTGCCCCCTGACAAGAGAGGACCCCCCCCTTCCAGCTCCCAGTGCCCCCCAAGGCGGTTTGTGCAGCTTCCCCCAGAACGCTTCCCACCCCTTCCTTTGTTGCAAATGTCTGTTATGTTGAACAGATGTCTCCTCCCCTGGGACACCCACAGAGATCAGTCCTGGAAATCTGTTTCCATCATTATCCAGAGGCAAAATCCCCGGCTTGGTTTCTCATCCATAAAACAAGCATCAGCCGCCACAGGGCAGCTCCCAGAGGGACTTCAAGGAAAGCTACTTCCTTTCCCTCCAAGACTTCTTTTTAATAATAAACCCAGAAGCCAAAGAAGAAAAGACCCATTAAGAAAAACAAATCCGGATGGCAAACGTCAACAGGATGCCCGCGGCTCCTCGGGAAAAGTGTCCAGACTCTGCCCAAGCTGGCTGTCCTCTGGGCCTGCAGTTCGCCAGTCTAACACTGAGGGGCAGCAGAGAGCCAGGCAGGCAGTCACCTCCATCAACCCGCCCCTCATACTTCGTTCATACATCCCAAGCCCCCTTCTGAAGTCTCAGCCAATTGTCCCTGCACTTAAACCTCTGCATCTGGGAGTCATGTGGGTCCAGACCGAAGCTCCACGTGTATGAAAATCAAGAGATGGGCCTTCCTGAGGTCACTGCCCACTCCTTGGCCCAAGGTCTGTGACTGAGGGGAAGGGGGCCATCCTGTGGAACCACAGCAGTCCCAAACCACCTCTGCTAAGGGACCGTCCCCATTCTGAAGCCAAACAGGCCTCGGGCACATAAGTGACTCTGGGGGCTGTTCCTTTCCTCTCTGCCTAGGATCCTGGGAAAACGCTTGCTAAAAATGGTCCCTCCCTAGGGGAAAGGGGCAGAAAGGCTGCCACAACGGGCCGCCAGAGGGGACACAGGCAGAAGTCCCTCTACAAAACAGGCACCCATTTGTGGAACTCCTCAACACTTAACAGCTAGAAGTCACTCTAGTGTAAACGCCCAAGGAGACTCGGACGCCCAAGGAGGCCCAGGGCCTGTGTAAAGGCAGTGATCATGACACTCGCTGTCCCTCATCTGGGATTGGACCCATGTCATCCTGGGCACCCTCAGCCGGCCCTTTAGCAGCGGAGCTGGGCCTGATCCCCACCGCTGGTGGGCAGGAAACCCCGTCTCGGGCTTGCTTTGCTCATCTGAGACCGAGACAACACTAACCTTGCAAGGGTTCAGGTCAGAAAAAGCAACACAGGTCCCAGCACAAGGGTCTGGGGGCCAGAGCTACCCGAAAGGCCCTTCTCGGCGGGCATGCTCACGGCCCACACCGCCCAAGGCCTGGGCCTCCCCAGCGTGCTGAGCTGAAGGAAGATGTACTAGATGTTTAGAGGACTTCTCGATTCGGACCAGAACGGATACTGTAGCAACAGCTGCTTTGGAACTATGCCCTTCCAGCCTCCCACTGCCCACTCTGGAGACCCCACACTCTGGCCGTGACAGTGGTTCAGGCTCATCAGGACTGGCAAAGGGGGCCGCGCTTAGGTCACCTAGGTTGGTGCCTGTGTTGGGAGATGCCCCCCGCCCCCCCCCCCCGCACCACGGAGCTCCTGGTGCTGGTGCCTTGGGGAGATCCAGGAGCCCGCAGAGTGGGACATGTCTGGGAGAACCAGGGGCCTGGGGACGGGGAGGAACCCTGTGCCCTGTGCCAGCGTACGCATCTCTCCAGGCCCAGCCAGGTCAGCTCTGCCCGCCTTGGGTCCCACGGTCACCCTGCCCTACCGATGGAGGGATGAAGGGGTCCTCTGGTCTCACGTGGGCCTGGCTGGGAAGAGGGGTCCGCCAGCGCTGGGAGCCCCCGTGGCCCCGTCCCCCCGCCCCAGCCAGCCCGGCCCGAGAGGCGGCTGCCTACGTTGCTGTGCTGGGACGAGCACAGGGACTCGACGGCCTGCAGTCTGTTTTCAGCCACCAGAAGCTTCTCCCGCAGCCTCTCGGCCTCCTGCTTGCTCTGGGCTTCCGACCGCTGCAGCAGCTCGTGGTCCAGCATCTTCTTCTCGGCCAGGGAGATCTGCTCCTTGAGGAACTCGATGGCCTGCGCCTGGCCGCGATACTCCGCATCCAGCTTCTCCAGCTCGTGCACCCGCAGCTCGGCGTCGCGGCGCCGGTCCTGGGCCTCCTGCAGCTCCAGCCGGTGCTGGCCGGCCTGCGCCTCCAGCTGGGCCCGCCAGTGCTGCCGCAGCCCGGCCAGCTCCTCCTGGGCCTCCTGCAGCTTCTGCCGCAGCCCCTCCTTCTCCTTGACGTGCACGGCCGTCTCGATGTCGTGCTTGGCCCGCAGGTTGCCCAGCTGCAGCTGGTGCTCCATCTTGATGCCTTCCATCACCGCCTTCAGCTCCCCGATCTCCTTCTGCTGGGCGCCCGGGCCCGAGTTCAGGGTGGCCTTGAGGTCCTCCAGGGACTTCTGGTGGTCCGAGGCCAGCGAGTCCAGCTTGGACTTCCAGTTGTCCATGAGGCCCATGTTCTCGCTGGTGGCCTGCTGCACCTTGGCCTTGAGGTCCACCACCTCCTGCGCATACTTCTCGTTGGCCGCCCGGAGCTTCTCCACCTCCGCCTGGTAGGCCCGCAGCGCCTTCTCGTACTTGTCGCGCAGCGCGCCGCTCTCCCGCTGGTGCTCCTGGCTGGAGGACAGCAGCCGCTCCCGCAGCCGCAGCGTCTCGGCCGCCTCGGGGTGGTCGGCGGGCGGCGGGCCCGAGTGCCGCAGGCACTGCTGCAGCTCCTCGATCTCGCCGCGCCGCAGGCTCAGCTCCTCCTCCAGCTGCAGCACGCGCGACTGCTCGGCCACCGTGGTCAGCTGGCGGGAGAGAGGCAGGCGGGGGTCAGCGGGCTCCGTGGAAGGGAAGGGCGCCCCCCCCCACCAGCCGACCCCAGCACCCGACCCGGGCGCCGGCCGTCCCTGGGAGCACCCCCTGTCCCACTCCCGGCCACAACTTCCGGAGAGACTCCCCTGGCCTGCAGCCTGGTGACCCAGGGACTCGACTGCCCCTGCGGCCCTGGGTGGCCCAGGACAAATTGGCGGTTGAAAGAAACCACCTGTTTGAGGTTCTGGCTTTCCTGAGGAGGGAGCGTTGCCTTATCTGGCTCGGGGAGGGTCCCCAGCCGGAATGGGCGGGTTCACTAGGAGGGTCGTCTGGAGCGGGTGGCCCAGGAAAGGTCGGGCTTAATGCCCAAGGCAGAACAAAACTGGTGCTCCCAGACGCACCTCCTGATGGGTAACTGAGATGAGAGGCTCATCCCCACCCCCGCCCCCTCCAACCCAACCTGGATCACAACAATTGCAGTCGTATTTGGAAACGATACTTTTGCAAGTTTTAAATCTCTTCCTAACTGGAAAAAAAATTTTTTTGTTTCCGAAGGTGACCTTTAGTTCTGGAAATCCAGTTTTGTCTTTCTAATCAGGGTGACCCCCAGATCAAGATGCCTCGGGGTGGAGGGCTCCAGCCCGCCCCGGGGGGCTGGGTCGGTTTCTGCAAGCAGCCTCCTCGCACGCGTGTGCATCCCACACAAGCACACACAGTCGCCTGACCGCAGCCGGTGTGTGCAAAGGGACGCCCGTGTGTCTCCAGACACACACGCACACATACACACGCTCACTTGTGTGCCGAGACTGACCTGCAGAAACGGACCACGCTCGCCCCGGCCCCCACCCCGCTCAGATGGTCTGACCGGTCTCCGCTCGCCGGCTGTTTGGTTCCGAGGCCAGACCCGCAGCCGGGCTGGGCCGGCCAGCTACAGTGTGGATGTGTGCCCCTGCTCAGGGCCCGGCCCTGGGGCATGTTAGGGGGGGGCCGCCAAGGGGCCAGCCGGGCCCAGACCTACCCCCCCACCAGAGGGTCTACTGGATCTCAACGACCCCACCCCTGTGTCTGATAGAGTCTTATGCCCCAGGGACACTCCCACACCCCCAAAGCCTCAGGTCCTCCAGGCGAGCCCCTCCCGCCCCCAGAATTAAGACCCGCTAGGCTAGAGAAGCCGGGATCTGCACTCCACGACTTCCCGCCTTCCTCAGCCTCCCGGGTCTGGCGAGAAGGGGAGAAGGCAGGCGTGGATAAGTTTTCCCTGCACCTGTCCATACATATATATATATAGAAGGGGCAGACCGTGCCCAAGAGCCCCCCCCCCCCAATTTCTGAACTTGACAAAGCCTTGCGTTGGCAACGCATGGGGAGGCAGGAAGGGGCAGGGCCTCGCAGGACACCCCCAGTGGCACCATGCGCTGGGCACAGGGGCCAGGACAGCCAAGACCCGCTCCTCCCCAAAAAGCGTCACGTGGCAATGGCACAGAAGCACCCCTAAGCCTTGACTTCCCTCCTAGAAGGGGCACAAAAAGCGAAACACAACGAGGAGAGCAGCCAAAGACGGAGAAAATAATAAAACAGAGAAGCCGAGGAGGGGCGGAGGCGACGGGCCGGGGGCGGCGTTACCCTGTTGTCGGCTAATTCGCGGAGCAGCCGCTCGGCCTGCGCCTTCTCCAGCAGCAGACTCTGCTCCAGCTCCCCAATGCGGGCGTGCTCCAGCTGCGTCTGGGTCTGGTCCGCCCGGGGCGGCAGGGGAGGCGGCCCAGGGGAGAGGAGTACAGGGCAGAGGAAGCCGGAGGAAGAGAGAGAGACAGAGAGAGAGAGAGAGAGAGAGAGAGAGGCGGCGTCATCTTCGGTGCACAAGACAGGAGAGCAGGTCAAGGACAGGAGGCGGCTCCGGGACAGAGGAGGTCTGGGGAGGGGGCCGGGCCGGGCCTGCCA
This sequence comes from Mustela nigripes, assembly GCF_022355385.1. NCBI lineage: Eukaryota > Metazoa > Chordata > Mammalia > Carnivora > Mustelidae > Mustela > Mustela nigripes. Next base: position 10,014,059 of record NC_081567.1, on the reverse strand, counting down.
GCTGCCCCTGGCAGCTGCCGGGTCCCCAGGTGGGTTTGTTTAAAGGCAGGGGAGGGGCTGCGGCACTCCTGCCCCCGCAAGCCAGCCCACCCCACAGCGGGTGGTATCAGGGCACCAGACTCCCGCCTGTCACCTCTTGGTGGCTCTGGGGAGGGCCCCCGCCTGCTCCTGCCCCCCATTCAGGTGCCGGCCCGTTTCCCGCCCGGATCCCGCCCGCTGCAGGCCCCGAGACGGACGGATCGGTAAAGGAACCCAGGACTCCCGGCCCCCAGGCCTGAGCTGAAGGCGCAGAGCCATTCGAAAGGGAAGGTTTTACGTGGCCTTTACCCACGGGTAAGGCCTGGTCTCCGCAAAGCACAAGAACGCCCCTGTTCCGGCTTCCCACGCTACCAAAGCCCGACTTTCTCGGGCCATGCAGCCGGGCATCTGCTCAGAACCGATCTGCAAGGGTGGCAGCTGGGGCCAAGGGCGCCGGACCCAGGCCCCCCGGGGCCAATCTGGAGGCCACGTTCATCGCAGGGAGAAGCCGTTTAGAGCAAACCTGTGGGGCCAGTCTGAAGACTCGACTGTCCCTGCAGCCTGTCACCAGCAAGGGCGATGCAGACAGCAGAGACCCACCCAAGAAACACGCGTGCGGTTCCTGCACAGCAAGAGACGCCTGTGTCATCTGTCCTAGAATCTGATCTCTGTGAATGTTCCTGAAGGAACAACCGGAAAGCTTCTCTGTCCCTGTGTCTCAAGAAGGCGGCAGGCCGCATGCTAACAAGCTGCCAGGCTCAGGTTCCTTCAGGACATTACAGGCTGACAATGATGTCTCGGGGTCAGCCCCTGGGTGCTGGCCCGGGGCGGGGGGGGCTCGTCCCCACCCTCCTCTCCTAGAGGGTGGGCCCCGCAGCTCAGGCAGGACCCACGCTAGGCGGGCCCGACTGTAAATGATTACTGGTGGTCCCGGAGACAAGAAAAAGCCCCCAGCCTCACAATCCCAAGTTTCAATAGGTGCTCCCGAAAGGAGCTGCCCCGCATCAGCCCCATCCCAAACTTCTAGCCTCCTGGTCTGTAGGCTGGGGTCTCCACAGGGAAACAGGGGGACCCAGTGGACTCGCTTCAAGGGCTTAATTAAGATAAATTCAACCACAGAAAGCTGGAGGTTGGAGAGCAGGCTCTAAGGCTACATTTTGGGGGGGGGGGGGGGGGCAATCTGGCTTTCCATCCGCTCCAGGGGCACTGCCCAGGGTGTGAGGAGGGGCCACCACGCTCCTGCTTCTCAAGCTCCCTGGAGCTGCTGTTCATCAGCCGTGCCCACGGTCGAGGTGCTGGAAGCAGCGAGAGTGAGGGCGGACGTCACTTCTGTCGCGAGCGCTAACTATAGGACCCAACCCCCGTGGGGAGGGGGGTCTCGGCCGTCTCCCCGGCTCGCAGGCGGGAGCGGCTACTCCAGACGAAGCCTCGGCCGGGCTCGGGATCACACAGCAACTCGGGGCAGCTCCAGGTCGGGAACTCAGACACCCCCCACCCCGGGTGCCAGGAGGACTGGTGCCTCGGCCTGGAGCCGGCCGAGCTCCATGGTGGGGGGACGATGCTGAGGTGAGGAGCCACAGACTTCCAGGGGCAATACAGACCATCAAAGGGGGCTCCTGGAGCAAGGGACCCCCATTTCCCTGCCTCAGCTCAAATCCAGGAGCTCGGCCAAGCCTTGCCTACGCCCCGCACCTGCAGCGTCGCCTCTCCCTGCAGACACGGGGCCCGCACCCCTGCAAAGCAGAGCCACCGTCCCGAGATACCCCTCGGGTAACTGAGGGCTGGAATCGTTACTGGGGGAGGAGATGCCCCACCTGCACTAGGGGCCCCTGAAGGTCAGAGGCACGTGTCACCTCTCTTGACCTCTCTTTAGTCCTCACAGCACACAAATCAACAGGGAGCGGACTCTTGAGTTCACGAGCCTGGCCCTCTCTGCTCCCCCCACGGGTCCTCCCAGGCAAGTGACCGAGTGACCCAACAGGTGCTATTTAGTTAACAAAATCGTAACACGCTTTGAGCCCTGGATGATTGATTAATCAACAACCACCGAACCCCAAAAAGGTCGAGTCCCCACTGGGGCGGCAGCGGGGAGAGGCACGCACATTTTCACAGTGCCTCGTGGCAGACATACGTCCACTCAAGAACCAGAAAGCCTGGCCCCAGCCCGCGACCTGGGATTCCCACCTTCCGGGGGCTCCTTGCCTGCTCCAGTCGTGGGGACTTCAAGGTGCACGAGACAGACAGGGTCCCTGCCCCCCCAGGGCGTACACTGCGGGGAGGGATGGAAATGAGGTGCTTTCAGGTTGTGGGTGCGGCTGGGAACAGGGCTCAGGGTGGGGGGTGCGGCGGACAGACGTACTACCGAAGAGGCAGAGGGGGCGTCTCCGAGAGAGACCGTGGGAGGTGAGGCCCGAAGGAGAAGCAAAAATCCGCACACGGAGTAGCTCAGAGGCAGACAGAGCTCGGAGCGTCCAGGAACAGAGAATTTCCACGGGCCTGCAGCCCAGGGGCACGGGGCTGGGACCCCAAGGGGCTCTCCTGGGCCCTTTACCTGGGCTCGTGGTGTCAGAGGTTTGAGCACGACAGCGGCAGGGGCTGGTTACCCTTCTTAAGAGATCTGGTCGGTTTGCTTTACTGCAACATTGAGAGGGGGCTGGTTTGGCGGGGGGGGGGGGGGGGGGGTTTGGGAGAAGACGGGCCATGAGCCGACGGTCACTGAGCCCGCTGAGCGCGCCGACCGGCCACTGACGCAGGCTCCTTGCCCTTCTTCCCTAGTCACGCGTAGCCTCCAAACCTCCCAGCGATAAAACCTGCAAAGCTTCGGTGAGGAGAGCGGGCAGCAGGGAAACACCGGAGGTGCCAGGTAGAGGCTGGTGCGGTTGTCTGCGGCAAGGCGCTGGGGGCCTGCCTGGCCCAGGAAGGCGGCCGGTGGGGAGGCCGAGAAGGTCAGAGGCCAGGTCAAGGTCAGGATCTGACAGCGGGATGACGGAAGGATTCAAGACGAGTCAGCTAAGCAACCATCTGCGGGACTGGGCGGTGGGGGGGACGACAGGAACAAATGCTCTGGGTTGCATAGTGTCCCCCAAAACCTCACCTTTACCTGCAGCCTCCATATGGGACTCTGTTCTGGAAGAAGGGTCTCGGCACGTGTGACTCGTTACGATGAAGTCATGCCGCACGAAGGCGGACCCCACCCCCAGTGACCGGTGTCCTTATATGAAGGCAAGTCAGGGACACAGGAACACACTGGCACAAAGGCCACATGACGACAGAATCAGTGACTCAGTCTCAAGCCGAGGGAAGCCAAGGGTTTGCCAGCAGCGTTACCGAAGCGGCGAGGCCGGCATGGGACAGGCTCTCCCTCAAGCCTTCCAGGGGAAGGAAGCCTGCCAAGCCCTGGATTTCAGATGTCTGGCTTCCAGAACAGCGGCAGAGTAAGTCTGCGTTGCTTTAAGCCGCTGAATTGCGGTCATTTGTTACGGCAGCCCCGGAGCTGCTGCTGGCACCGTGGTCCCCCTCCTGGGGGAGACGTCCGGTCGGCAGGCCGGTGTGCGCACAGGGGGGCGAGGGAATCATGAGCTCACGGAGGACGCTGAACGGTACAGACTGACGCTCTCAGGGACAGTGTAGGTCGGGGGACAAAGGGGCCCCGGGACAGGCTGACATTTAGAGATCTGGAAGGAGGCTAAGAGGCTGGAACCGGGGAGTGAGGCCAGGAGGCGGCCAAGCAGAGAGATGGGGTGACAGCTGGCGGGAGACCGGGAGCTCACAGGAATGCGTTTTATTTTTGACTCCCGAGATGGGTGGGTGTGAGCAGAACTTCGGGACCATTTGTGTTCCGGTCGTCATGAATGTGGTCACAGGAAAGCAGCAGCAAGGGGACCCCGCTGCCCCCCAACTGGCTGGCTGTCGCCATCTGTCAGGGTCTCTCCCAGCTGGGGCTGAAGGCGTCCGCATGGACACCGGATCCAAAGCCGGCCTGCTCATTGTCTAGCCTGGGACCAGAGGACAGAGGCCAGTGCTGGTGGGAGGCGGTGCTGGACCCTGGGGAGGGACAGGAAGCGGTGGGTGGGCGGGGCCATAGGTGGGTGGACGGGCCGGAGACTGGCGGGTGGGCGGGGCCAGGAGGCTGCAGAAGGCGGCTGGGAGGTTGGGGGGCGGGGCAGGAGGAGGGAGCAAACCTGCTTAGAGCCCAGGCTAGAGGAGAAACGGAGAGAGACAGACAGACGTGGAGACTGACCACGAGTCAGGAGCAGAAGGAAACCTCTGAGCAAAGAAGGGGCTCGGCTCCTGATGCCATTTCTTGCGTTAGGTCCTTGAACTGCCGGTGACAGTTCCCTGTAGCCTTTCAGTAACCCCCCTTGAGTGATGTGCGCAGGAGGGGCCTCTGTCTCTTGCAAGCACAGGTGCTTTTTCCAGAAGCCCACCCCAACGCCTGCAAAGAGGGCCGCCGCCGGGAAGGAGAGACAGCCACATGCAACCGCACAACCCGCCTCCTTGGCTGAGAGGGAACGTACAAGACGATGTCATAATGCTGGGCTCGGGTCCTACATGGGGGTTGTACCCCGATATCCATCCTTACAGCTAGGTGGCAAAATCTGCTCCATTCAGGGGCAGCCACCAGGAACCCTACCCCGATCACACACACCCCTCCCCCAGCCAGGATCACCCAGGGACAGGTCAAGCACAGGCACAATTCTGCTGAGCAGCGATGCCACGGGCCCTTAAGGCAGCTCTGTCACAAAATCAGAAACTATACTTTCCAGTTGGGGCTCAGAAATGATCTAGTATAGGGGCGCCGGGCTGGCTCAGTCAGTGGAGCTCATGACTCTTGATCTCAGGGTTGTGAGTTCGAGCCCCAACATGGATGTAGAGATTCCTTAAAAATAAAATCTTAAAAAAAAAAAAAAGATCGAGTGCAGTGATCCCCAAGTATGGTCCCTAGACTGGCATCACTTGGGAACTTGCTAGAAATGACAGTTCTCAGATCCCAGACCCGTCAAGCAGCGAGCCTGGGCCCAGCACCGCGTCTGAACACGCGCTCTAGGCGATGAATTCAAGTCTGAGAATCACTACCTAGTTCAACCTCCTCATTTTGCAGATGAGAAAAGGGAGGCCTGGGGAAGAAAGGGATTGCCCGGGGCCAGTTCGGGCCAGGCCAGTGTGTGGAGGACTGAACTCACTGTCCCCCGCCCCATCGATGGCTCCAGGAGCCCCCCTCTTCCCTGTCACCTCCCAGGGAGCTGGGAAGACCACAGCAGCGAGGCACTCCTGCACACCCAGCGTTGGCCGCGTGAGCCCTGAGGTCTGTGTGATGTGGTGGAGGCCGGGGTGGCAGGAAGCGTTCACTGACTGATGGGCTCAGAACGGGTGGGGTGAGCAGGGACTGAAAGGCTCACCTTTGCCCAGACCACCTGTCCAGGTGTTGTAACACAGGAGGCGCCCTAATGGTCCTCCTCACGGCGGAGCTCAGGAGCCAGGAGTCCCGGGCCCTGACCCCAGGGGCTGCAGCCTCGCTCCCTGATTGGGTGAGTCCCTTTGATTTTCTGGGGCTATTGTGGCACCCCTAAGCCCTGAGACCCAACAACAAGCTACCTCCAGTCCAAACGTCACCTGGAATCCAAGACAAATGAAGGGCCCACGGGACACCTCTTTGTCCAACATAGAAGGGACGGGGGAGTCCAGCCACCATGTCCTAAGGCTACCCTAGTCCACCCCACCTGGCAGCCAAACAAAAGGAGGCCTGTTCCCCCCGCCCAGGGGAGCTGAGCCACTTCCCGTCCCCCAACACCAGAGTCTCTCATGACCTGCCCCTCCCCATCCTCCCAGGGGCCTCTTCTGGATTTCCCCCTTTTAATGTCCCCAGCCCCCTCCCGGGGAGGCCAGAGCTGCTGCCTGGTCCTCAAGAGTGCCCGGCAAGGGCTGGGGGAGGGCAGTGGGGAGTGGAGCTCAGGCAGGGGTGGGGCGGGGCGGGCGTTACCTCCAGGTCTCCTTTGGTGATGGATTCCTCTTCCACCCGGAACTGCAAGTCCTCCACCTTCCTGCAGGGGGAGACGGGGCTGAGCGGGCCGGACTCGGAGCGGTGGGCCGCACCTCAACGAGGGCAGGGAGGGGCGAGGCCGCCAGCCAGTGCTCAGGCCCAGGGAAGGCACCGTCCCAGAGTCACGGTGATTGGGGCAGAGCCTCCTGGAAACCTCCAGCCCTCCCAGGGTCCGGCCCGTGCTCTACTCTGAGACCACGCGCTTCTCTAAAACGGGGGCAAGTCAGGCGACATCCTTCCCGCCTAGGGTGGCTGTGGGACCAGGGAGGGTGGGCTCTCCTGTTGCAATCCTCGGGGAGGTAGGGGTGGGCTTCTTCCCCGCTGACCACTCTCGCATCCCTTCCCCACAAAATCGGGGCCCGGAGCCATGGAGCTGCTCCCTAACAAGGGCCCCCACTGCCCTGCCTCCCACAGTCACCCACCCACGTGCCAATATAGCACAGGGGAGACGCGGGCACGCAACGGCGCACGGAGCTGCCCGTCCTGGGGCCTCCCGACAGCTCCCGGCACACAGATGGGGAGACGGGAGCTCCAAGGGCAAGAAGACCTGCCCAAGGTCACCCAGCAAGCCCAGGGGCCCGCACACAGGCCCTCGGTGAACACAGCCCCCAGGACAGCCTCGAGTTTTCTGTTTGTCGGCCTCAGGCGTGTCACCATGGGAACCAGATGTGTGGGCCCCGAAAACTGTCGCAGGCAGATATAAATAAGCCCTTCGCTCTCCAAGTCAGACAGTAACGGCAGCCTGTGGCTCACAGGCCTTGGCTGAGAGCTCCAGAACAGCCCAGAGGCGGGGCTGAGCATGGGGCTGCCTGAGGCATGGGGGAGGGGAGGGAGCCCCAGGAATCTGGGTGTCGGGGGCGTCTGGGTGGCTCGGTCGTTAAGCAAGTGCCTTTGGCTCAGGTTATGACCCCAGGGCCTTGGGATCAAGTCCCCCATCGGGCTCCCTGCTCAGTGGGGAGTCTGCTTCTCTCCCTACCCCCCTGCTCAAGCTCTCTCTCTCTCAGTGTCTCTCTTTCAAATAAGTAAATATAAAAACTTAAAAAAAAAAAAAATAAGAAGAGAAACCTGGGTGTCGGCTAGGGGACAGGGAGAGGACCCTGGGCCAAGAGAAGCCCTGACAGCTCTGTCCTGCTCTGACCCAGGACCAAGTCAGGCCAACATGGCGGGAACCATGGTCCCTACCGGCTGCGGGGACAGGAGAGAAAGAACCAGCGTCATCATCAACAGACCGGTGGCCTCAGGCAAAGCCCCGCCCCCTCTGAGACTCCGTTTTCATCATCTATGACATGGGGGCGACAGCCGCCTCCGGGACTCATGGTAACTCTTGGAGCTGCTTCTCTGAGCCTCGGGGACCCGACCCAGCCCAGCGGGGTGCTCTGCAGGTGCAGCCAGCGAGGGGGGGGCCCACCCCGCATGTTCCCCTCAGGATGTGCTGTCCCGGCCGGCAGGTCAGGTGCAGCGAACCCCCCGCCCTCGCGGTCAGGAAGGAGAGCCGCGGACGGATGTGGTGACCCCCCGAGCCTGCAGAGATGGGCACCATCACCCCACTTAGCGGACGAGGGGCCGGCCTGCAGAGCTCAGACACCCCCCGGCCCAGGGCAGGGGTGCTCCGTACCTCCTCTCCTCCTCCAGCTGGTTGGACAGGTCCGCCTTCTCCTTCCGCACGCTCTCCACCAGCAGCCGGGCCCGCTGCAGCTTCTCCTCTGTTTCTGTAACATACTGGGCCCCGAGCAAGGGCCAGCGCGGCGTCAGCCCCCTCCTGGGCCCGGGGTCCAGGTGGGGGGGAGGGACGCCAAGCGAGGACCCAGGCCTGCCACTCGGGCCACCCCCGCTGGAGGGGCACAGCCCACGGGCCTCACTGTTAAGGGAGGACGGCCCGGCTGAGCGCCAGGAACGGCAGAGGCCAGGCTCACCGGTGGGAACCTCCACCTGTCCCCAGTACCCGGCACTCCAGTGCCTGCTACTAAGGGCCTAAGACCCACCGTGCTGGGAAGGCCCCTGTCCCAGCACATGCAGGAGCCTGGCCTTTATCACCACAGTCGAGGCAGGGCGGAGTCAGGCTCGCAGTGGGGATGGGGACCCAGGAGACAAACACCTCCATAAGGGAAGAGAGGCAGGTGACAGCAGCAGACCCAAGTCGATGGGAGAGGGCTCCCCGCCCTGAACCCAACACACGGATCTACCCGAAAGCACGATCTGGAACGTGGACGGGGACAGACCAAAAACTGTGTACCTGAGTATATTTAGACGATGTGAGTAATTGGAAATAACTTGAGCCACCACAGGGGACTGGCTGCGCGGGTAAGGACACAGCCCGCGATAGACGGCCACGCAGCCGCGAAAACAGGGAAGAATTTTCCATGACCTAGAAAGTGCTCCCACTCTAGTTAAGTAGGAAAAAGCCCGCTAGAGCCAGGCTCCGGATCGTCAGGGGGAAGAGGAGGGGTCTTAGGTTCTCTGTGTGAGGGTGCCCAGCAAGGCTGACCCCGGGGCGCCCCCAATGCCCCCTCCCCCCCCGCGACCCCACCAGCCCAGCCACCTGTTCGTGCTGCGCCTTGAGCAGGGCGATCTCCTTCTCCACTTCGCAGATGTGGCTTGTGGCCTTGGCCACCTCGGCCCGCTCCAGGTCCCGCTCAGCCAGCAGCTGCTCGATGTGCTGCTGCTTCTCCTTTAACGCCTCTTGCAAGGCAGTGGTGCCCGATATCTTGCGGGCGTAGCGCGAGGAGGTCTCCGTGAGCTGCGGGAAGACGCGGGTGCAGGCGGGACTCAGGGGTCTGGAGCACTGTCCAGACAACGGCTCGAGGCACCTCGCCCCCCGGGCGCCTGCTCCTCCTGCCAGTGCCCTAGGCACTCTACGTAGGGGGAATCATGATGTTCGAGATGCTGAGAGCTCCCGGCTCTTGGGAGAGCCCGACTGACCCCTGACAGTCACAGCACCGGAGCTCTGCCTCACCTGGGCCACTTTCTCTACACACATCCTAGACTCCCCGCCTAGACTCGGACTGCCCAGAAGGCTCTATGCCCCCAGCAGGGCAGCATTGCCTTCTCCCCTCACCCAGGGTGCCTGTGGCAACCTGGAACTCCCTGCCCTCGACCTGCCCCCCATCCACACTACCTGTCTTGTATCTGCATGACCCTCCTTAACTCCCAGGGAAGGGGTAAGGCTGCTGACAAATCCGTAATGTAAAAATAACAATAAACGTAAATGGATCAATCTTTCCTATTAAAAGACTTCAACTTTCATCTCTTTTTTTTCCCCTTCTTAAGTAGGCTCTATGTCCAACGTGGGGATTGAACTCACAACCCTGAATCAAGAGTCACACACTCCACTGACTGAGCCCACTAGGAATCCCTAAGCTTTCACCTTTGTTCCAAAACCCCACACTGGGATACGTGGAACACAGCAAGTCAGGGGAGAATGGGACACCCGGATCCTTCTGTCCCTACCCTCTCGCCCCCACACACACCAGGGTACCCCTTCCCCGCTCCCCCCTCACCAGTCCGCTGCGGCTGGGCCGGCCCCCCACGGAGGAAGCTACAGAGCTGACAGAGCTGATGGAGGAACTGCTGGGGCTGTGGGTCAGCGCTGAGACGCCCATGGCCATGCGCTTGGTCTTCTTGGCCTTGGCCGGGCTGGTGGACGGGAAGCCGATGCGGATGACCTTGTGGATGGGCGCGAAGAGACCAAACTTGGGTGGGCACTGGAAGTACCTGGGGGAAGCAGGAGAGACTCACACTGTCGTCACGGCTCCACGGCCCAGAGCCTAGTATCCCCCAGCAGAGACGCTTATCCTTCGGGGCCCAACACCCTCACCCCATGACCAATACAGGGGACTCCAGAAAGGGAACAGAGAGGAATAGGGCCGGAGAGTCTCTGTAGCCATAAAGAGCCACTGGGCATACGTGGAGGGGTCTGGGGGAATAATGATTATCGAGTACCCACTCCATGCGCATTCCTATCCCCTAGCCACTCTGCTCTCATCCACGTTTCACGGATGAGGAGATGTAGGCTAAGAGAGGTTAAGGAACTTGCTTATGGTCACACAGCTGGTTAAAGGCAATGCCAGCATCGGACTCCCCAGTCTTCAGGGCTTGGCTCCCACACACCATTCAGAAGCCCTCCCCAGCCCTATCTGCAGCCCCCACTTTCATGACGGCCCCCGGGTCATCCCAGACCCAAGGAACCCCACTGACCCCCTGCTCGCAGAGCTCCCAGTGTGCAGCAACCAAAACCTGAGGGGGACACCTTGGAGGTGGGGGGCTGCTGTCCCCCGGCCCCCAAATTCCGAAGGCAAGAGTGAGTTGAGAGAAACGCCCAGCTTGCCAACAGGAAGGCACAGTGTTGTCAGGGGAACGCTGGCCTGTCTTCTCTCAAAACCTCTCAGGGCTCGGACTCCACCAGGGACCGGGGAGTCGGTCCCGTCCAGTTCCTGCCTCACCTTGAAAGTGCCTCCGTACTTCCTACAGGAGGGACTTTACTAGGACTGCCCCCGGGCCCCGACCCAGCAGACCTCCCACCAAAAAAGCCTCCTTTCCTGCAAGAGCTGGGCGAGGGAGGGCTGTGCCCCCAGAGCTTGACCTGAACCCCAGTAACCACTACTTTTCAGAGGCGGCACAAGCCAGCCTCAGGACAGCCAGTGCACAGGGGGCTGCCAGGCCTTAGCCCCATGCCCCTGCCAGACTGCTCACCCAGAACCTCACACTCCCTGGCCCCCGACTCCAGGCAGCCAGTTCCCTCTAATCAGAGAGGGCATGAGACCTGGAGCCCAGCTGTGACCCTACCCGGAGCTGTAGGCCCGAGACAGTGTCCGATTATTTCCCTTCTCAGCCCTCCCTCTCGCTTCCACGGCCCCTGCCCCACCTAGCCACATGTGGCATACAAGAGCGAACACAGAACCGACAACTCTCCCAGCACTTGTCCGTGACTGTGTGACCTTGAGAAATGACCTCTCTGGCCTCTGTTTTCTCATCTGTAAAATGGGGATGCTATTCCTCAGCCAGTAGGAAGGTGGCAGCACCTCTCCCATGGTGCCTGGCTCAGCTACGGGCTTCCTCAGATGCCCCAGCCCCCACTCCCACCAGGGCAAGAGGAGCCCCTCCCAGACAGCCCGGGGGGAGTCGACCATACCTGGTGCCCGCCACCGCCCCATCGTTCTTCCCAAGGGGCTCATCCAGCTCCACGCCACACCACTCGCCCTTGGCAAAGTCTGTCTCCCCCACGTACCGCACCACGCCAGTCTTCGTCCCGCCAACCTGTTGGCACACAGACAGAGTCCAGTCCGGAGGGTGCACTGAGCCCAAGCAGAGCCGGCGTGGGTACCCAGGTGCTCATCCTATCCTTCCCATCCGGTGCGCAGGGGACAGGGCAGGTAGGGGTGAGAGGAGAAGAGGCCCAAGGGCAGCGGGCCTCAGCTATCACCGGGGCTTCCTGGGGCTGTCCCAGGCAAGAACTTTGGAGACAGACAGACAGACCTGCATGGAAACTCTCTGCCGCGTACCAGCTGTGTGAGCCTGGGCAAGTTACCTGACCTCTCTGAGCTTCTGCCTCGTCATCTGTAGAAAATATTCCTTTTATTTTTCTCCCCGAGGATGAAATACTTATGTCTGCCCCATACCGGAGTGCCAACAAACGTCATCCTTAAACATTGTTCGATGGTGGTCGCCGGTGGGTGGGGAGACCGGGAAATCGGGAGCTGTTTAATGGGAACCGAGTTTGTTTTGCAAGAGGAAGAAAGCCTGTGGGTCGGGTGCACAGCAACGTGAATGCACTGAACACTACCGAACAGTACATTCAAGGGCGGTTAAGGTCGATTTGAGGGGTGCATGGGTAGCTCAGTGGGTCAAGCATCTGCCTTCAGCCTGCCTGGATCCTAGGTCTTCCATTTTTCTTGGTTTACTTCCTTATTTTATTTTTTTAAGATTTTATTATTTATTTATTTGACAAACAGAGATCACAAGTAGGCAGAGAGAGAGGAGGAAGCAGGCTCCCCGCTGAGCAGAGAGCCCGATGCGGGGCTCGATCCCAGGACCCTGAGATCGTGACCTGAGGCTTTAACCCAATGAGCCACCCGGGTGCTCCAATTTACTTCCTTATTTTTAAGAAAAGGTGCCCAAAGAAATAAACTCTTCGAGCCTCTGCAATTTTGGACATCAATTTTTACTCTAGCCTCCCTTTTGCTAATCGAGGTGAAAATTCCACTAACATCAAAATTCACCATTTTAACCTGTTTAAAGTGTCCAATTCCGTGGCTTTTAGTTTGCAACCATCCCTGCCTGCTCTGGGATCCTGGGACAGTTTCATCACTCCCAGAAGGAAACCCCGCGCCCAGGAGTACCGACCCAGCCCCAGCTCCCGTCCTGGCAAGCACCCCTGTACTTCCTGTGTCGCAGACCACCTCCTTCGGGGCGTTTCCTACCGATGCAACCACCAGTAGGTGACCCTGGTTTTTCCATCGGGCATAGCGACTGCCAGGCTCCCCCATGTCTACCACCATGAGGATCACCTCATCAGGATCCTTCCTATCGATGGCCAAATAAAACTCCAGCACACGGATTACACCAGGTTTTGTTTGCCTGTTCACCCACTCTTGGACATTTGGGAGGTTCCCACTTTTTGGTTCGTGTGAACCACGTGGCTGGAAACATCCACGTGTAAGTCACTGCGTGAACACTCGCTTCGCTCACTCCGGAGTGGGGACGGCTGGGTCCCTTCCCTCGGGAATTCGAAGGCTCCTGTCTCACAGGACTGTTAAGACATTTCAAGTCCAACGGAGTCCCGGTCCTTCGGGTGAGCCCGTCTGCCCACCCCAGAAACCCACAGGGCTCGCTCTCTGCACCCGGGGTTGCCCAGATACCCAGGGAGGTCCAGGGTGGGAGCCTCGAGTCCTGGGCTCCCCTGAGCCCTTCCGACCGAGAAATACTTGACTTCCTCCTCCTTTTCCTGTCTTCTCCCCAGAACCGCTGCGTTTAGAGGTTGGAGGCGCTGGACGGGCTCTCTGGGAGTTTTGTTTCCATCTGTCTTTTCGTTCTACTTTCGGGGAGATTTCCTTAAATTCGTCTTCTAAGACTTTGTGGTTTTTTACGTGTGTCATCGGATTTTTTTTTCATTTCCCAGAGCTTTTTTGTGCACCGAAGAGTCATGTTCATATATTCACAGGCATTTCCTCCGAATTTTAATGTGTGACCTTCCCGAGCTTCCCAGAGGACTGGCCACTGTCCCCAGCAAAGCCTCTTGTGTTCGCCACCAAGGGGGGCACGGGCTTGGCAGCCAGCGTTCTAGCAGCAGCCAGCCGGGAAGGGGGCTCAGCCTTCAGGATCCAAATGTTCCCTGAATCCTCCTTTTAAAATCCAACCTGCCTGGGGTTTTCTCCCCTGTGCCCCCCTACCCCCCTACCCCATCCAAAGACTCTCTGCAACCCGCTCAGGAGATGAAGAGAATTGGCTGAGCTCTCCTGAGAACTCAAGTCCGCAGCTGACATCAGGGTTCCCTCGAGTGGTGGACGTTCCGGGGGTCTTGACAAACGTAGAATGACCAGCACCGACCATCACAGCATAGCAGAGTAGCTTCACGGCCCTAGAACCCCTCCGGGCCGCACCTGTTCCTCCCGGCCGCCCCCCCAACCCCTAGTAACCACTGATCTTTTACTGTCCCATGAGGTCTGGCTTTTCCAGAATGTCAGTGGTTAAAACCAAAGTCCCGTGTGGAGCGTTTTCAGATGGGTTTCTGTCACCAAGCAATTTGCATTTAAGGTTCCCCCGTGTCTTTTCATGGCTTGATAGGTTTGTTTTTGTTTTTGTTTTTTGAAGATTTTACTCATTCGAGAGAAAGAGAATGGGGGGGAGGTGCAGAGGGAGAGAGAGAAAGAAGCCCTCCCCTTCTCCACCCCCCCCACCGTGGGTTGTCGGGGCCCGGTGTCCCTGCCCGCCTGGGCCGAGCACCAGCTAGATCTGGGGTCCCTCGGAGCAATGGTGGGGGGCAGGCCGAGCTCCTCTGTCCTCGGGGGCTTTTCTCTGAGGAAGTCAGAACTGTGACTCACTTAAAACATCTGCCTCTGCGGCCGGTCATCTGTCTAGCTCTGCCGTCAGGAGGCGGGGGCGAGCCGGCCCCCCTCGCACGGCTGCTGGGGGGACCGTGAGGGGCTCATGTCCACGGCTGGAGCAGCACCTGCCGGGGGACTGGGGGGCAGGGGGGGAGTGTGCAGAGGCAGGGGTGGGGCTGCTGGCAGAAGTCTGGCCAGGGAAATGGGTCACTCCCGGGGAGTGGAGGGGACAGAGGTGGGCGGCCCCTCGGGGGGTCTTCTCTGCCAGTGAGGGGAGCCTGGGGTCCGACCAGCCTGTGGAGCCCCGACACGGTGCCCGTGGTGCCTCACTGGCTTGGGGCCACCCACGGGGCCCTGAGTCATTCACCCAGCAGGTACGTTCAAGCACCTTCCTGGCCCCAGGGTCTGGTGTAGGCACTGGGGGCCCAGCCGTGGCAGGAAGCAGGCAGTGGGGGAGGAAGTGAATAATCCAGGTGGCCAGCGAGGGCGACACCAGAGTCCTCTATCCCAGAGAGCCCGAGGCACACAGCCTAGCGGAAGCGGGACAGCGAGCTGTGGGATGCCCTGGGGGACAGTGTCCCGGGCGCAGAAGCCGGCCTGGGACACGGGAGGGAAGGAGAGCCGGCAGGTGCAGCTGGGCCCGGCCAGGTCGGAGGGAGGGAGGGAAGCCGCGTCATCTGACAGTGGGCGAGGGTCACCAGGGGCTGCGGGCCACGGGAAGGCAGGGGGATTTTATCCCAGGTGAGATGGGAACCTCTGGGGTTCTGGGACCTTGGCGAGGGTGGTGACAAGGAGACCACGGAGGAGGGAGCGCTGCTGTCCAAGAGAGAGCAGCTGCCCGGGGAGACGGTGGGACGGGGGCAGATTTGGGGGTGTTTCAGAGATCAGCACCAGAGACCTCCCGACGGGTCCCGTGGTCGGGGAGGAGACAAAACAGGGCCCAAGGCTGGGTCCCCAGTTCCTGGCCTGGTCAGCTGGAGACGCAGGTGCACGTTCCCAAGGATGGGCATGACGGGGAGGAGCAGGTCAGGGACGGGGCACGGGGGATAAACAACCGAATTCTGTTCTGGTCATGTGTGACATGTTGTGTCCCCAAAAAAGACATGTTCAAGTCCTGACCCCCTACGGTCCTGTAGACGGGACGCAGTGAGGAAGAGCCCATCGGGGTGACTGCTGTCCTCGTAAGAAGGCACACGGAGGAAGAGTGAAGGCACCCGCGGACGCTGGGATGGTGTGGCTGCCGGCCAGAACCGAAGGAAAAGCACAGGGAGGCTCGTCCCGATCCTTCAGAGAGCACACGGCCCCGGGGACACCTCGGACCCAGATTTCTAACCCCCAGAGCTGTGAGAGCGGGCACCTGTTTCCCTTAAGGACCTGGCTCGTGGTCCTCTTACAGCAGCCACAGGAAAATAGCACAAGCTCAGAGGCAGGGGCTGTGGTGTGATATAAGAGCTTGGCGTAAGAGCCCAGCCGACGCAGGAGATCCAAGTCTGGGCGGCGGGACGCCCCCAAGTGCCTGGAATGTTCTAGGTCAGAGGCCCAGATGGTCCCATCAGGGAGAGAACACAGGGGAGACAGGCTGAGGCCAGGGTTCTGACCTGACCTGAGAAGGGGGCCGGAGAGCTGGCAGCGGGCCAGGGAGCGTGTGGAATCCGAGAAGCGGTGGGAAGACGGTGCTTCTAGAAGGAGGCGGCGAGAGGCACAGTGGCCGGTTCTGCCAGGCCGGGGGGTGTAACAAAGCCACGACGGAGAACTGGCTGTCGTGTTTGCAACGTGAAGATCCCTGGCAGCCTTGGGGGGCCGTGGTCTCCCCAGAGCACAGGGTGCAGGAGAGCAGGGACAGGGGGCGCGGTACAGACCGTGTGCACGGACGGGCCTTTCGAGGGGTTTAGCCAGAGGGAAGACAGAGGGGGGCATGGCTGAAGGGATCAGGGATCGTTTGGTTTTTACGGTGGGCGAAGGCGGGGGCAGTGAGCAGAGCCACGCAGGGAAAGGGGGACCATTATGGGAAAAACGAGGTCCTGCACAGGGGTGGGGGGGATGGGGACTAGGGCCCCAGATGCAGTCCCCGGACCGAGAGCCAGAGCCGAGGGCAGTGGGTCAGAAGAGCTCACTGCTGCAGGAATTCCAGGCTGGGCTCCGTCTTCCGTGTGCGCGCCGGGCAGCGGAGGTGGGGAAGGACAAAAGCAGGGCCACCGGTCACCACGAGCCGCTGTGTCGCCTCGGGGAGGCTCTCTGAGTTCTGAGCCCCTCGCTGCAGCTGGGACCCCTCCCCAACCCCCAAGGCCAAGGAGAACTGTGATGCAGATGAGGAGACTTTCGTGTGGAAAAGAACCAAGGCTCCGGGGCTCTTACTGGGAGCCACACACCTTCTAAACACTGCACACGTGGCCGCGAACTATTAGCCCATCTCACAAGCGGGGAAACTGAGGCACAGAGTGCATACATAACCAGCCCACCCGTGTTCAGCTAGTCCGTGGACCTTGGGGGGTAGCCTCCCGTGAAACCAGGATCCACAGGTATCTCTGAAGCACAGCTCAACTTAATGAACGTGAAAACCCCTCATGCCCGGTTCAGACCGGCCGGGGAAGCTAACAGCTTCTACGCCGGCCGCTTCCAAGAGCCTGGGAGGGGCCCAGCTAGCGCACATACAAGATCACAGGATTTAGAAAATGTGCAAAGCAGTGTTTTCCTGGGTACTGTTTTTCCTAGAGTCCCTGACCTCAAACAAGTTCCGGCCTCTGTAGTCCCCCACGTCCAGCAAGGGCGCGGTTGGGGCAGGAAGGCGACGTGGCCAGTGTTTAGAGCAGGCACCGGGAAGCAGCAAGCTGGGGGCCAGTCAGGCCAGCTGGATCCTGGCAGTGAGCAGCGGACCGGGATGCAGGACTAGCGCTAGAGAAGCTGCGGACGAGGATGGGGTGGGGGGGCCCGTGGGGCTCTATCCTCTCCGCAGAAAACAAACCCCAGGCTCGAGTTCTCCCCCCTCCACCCCAGGAATCCAAGGATATCCTGCTTCTAGGGCCGCCACGGTTGCTGAGTATAGAGGACTGAATGGTCTCTCGTCCCCCGGCTGCGTGACCCTGGGCTGAGCTCAGTTTTCTCCTCTGTAAAATGGGAGAGAAGGCCCACCTTCTAAGGCAGGACCCCAAAGACTAGGTACAGAACGTGCTGGGAAGTCCACAGGGGCTGCGTGCTCTGGCTGCTGCCAGCCCTGCTGACGGGCTAGGGCCTGGCAGACACTTCTGGAGCAATGCCCACATCGTGCAGGCTTGTCCGCCTCCGGCCCTGTCCTGCATGTCTCCTTCCCATTCTCTGAAGGGGAAGCAGGTGCAAGAGGAGATTCCAGACAGGATCAAACTGGGGTTCGACCTCCCTGCTCCCCCGGCCTGGGGACCAAGCAGAGCTGGTCGATAAGCCCCCCACCGGAGCCTCCACGTCCTCCACCAAAGAGGTCGCAGACCACACCAGGGCAACTCACGTGACACTAACCAGACCCGGAGAGTCCGGCCTCTCCGTCCCACAGCAGCCCCAGACTCTCCGCTCCCGCCCCCTCCCATCCTGTTCCATCTAGTGCTTAAATCATGGATCTGCTTGTGCTGCTGCATAGACCCTTCCACGGCTCCCTCTGCAAACCGAGCAAACCCCCTCCGCTCCAGCCCCGGCCCCAGCCCGGCAGGGTCAGCCCACACCAGCCTCATAGGCACCTTCCTGCCCCTGCTCCCTTGCTCTCGGCTCTGCCCCCCTACTCTTCTGCTTCTCTCCGTCCATTCCCGGCATCAGTCCTAGCACTGGCCTCAGGGATGCAGACGACCAGGTCAAGCCTCCGCGATGGGCTCTCAAGTCACTGCATTTCTTCACGACACGTATCCAGATCCACAAGGAGACCCTGACGTCTGCAATCACATGGATCACCGTCTCTGTCCCCTGATGGACTGTAGGGCAGGGACCAGGTCTGGCCACGCCCACCACCAGATCACCGCAGTGAGCAGTGCTGTCCAGAGGGCAGCGGGCTGGCAAAGTGGCCCCAGGGAGGTGAGGGGCAGACCCCAGACAGATCAGCAGGGTAGACACAGTGCGGAAGGCAGGTTTCAGGGGCTGGTTTGCATCTTGGCAAGTTACCACGCAAGTTCTTAAACTTCTCTGAGCCTCAGCGTCTCTACCCGCTAAGTGGGGATAAAATTGTACCCAGTGTGGGCTTGAGGATCCAACAAGGCAATGGGCATGAACGTTTCCTCTCGTGCCCCTGCCCCAGCCCAAATGCTCTTCCCATATGCCTCCAGGGGGAACCTCGGCCTTATGGGAGGTCCTTGGGGTAGGGAAGGAGAATCCCAGGCAGCGATACCCTCCTGCAGTCCCCACAACGGGACCCCGGAGCCCCGGAATCCCTTCTCCACTCAGCCTTGGTGCTCCAGACATGTGGTCACCCCTGTCCCTCGGGAAGATTCACTGACACACACAGGGACCTCTCCCCTCAGCCGACCACCCCCCACTGGCCCCTCCCACCCAAGCCCAGTGACCCCCCTCTGAGACCGTCCCATGTGTTGTGCTCTCCTTCCCAACCCTGTGGTTCTGGGGGACCCCAGCCCCGGGCTTGGTGTAGCGGGACAAGATCCCTTCCTGTCATCAGCTTGCCACCCCCAGCCCGGACCGACCACAGCAGGTGACAAGGGAAGCACTGCCTCGCTGCCTCATTCCAGACTTCTAAGGATCCAGGGGCCGCTGCCCCCCTTTCAACCTGGCCCCAGTCCCAGGGACTGCCAGAGAAGAGGGGTCCCTGGCAGGAAGACTCGGCTGGCAGTCCCTCAGGCTCCCATGACCCAGTTCTCTCCCCGACAGCAACCGTGGTCACGCATCACAGCAGATTCGGCGTCTGAACCACCCGACCCTGGGCCGGAGAGCCTGAGCACGTCCCGTCTCAGACTTTTCCAGGACAGGCCTGGCGTAGCCACCCTGGGGGACTGGATCAGGGGAGGGTACCAGCAAGAGCTACCACTCCAGGAGCACTCCCTGAGCGGCCGGCCCAGTCTGGGGGCACCACACGCATTCAAGCATTTCAACCCGTTCTACGAATGGGAAGACAGGGGCCCAGAGAGGTTAAGACACTTGCCCAGGGTCACACAGCGGCAGTCTCCAGAGCTTACTTTACTTGAGTCCTCGATCGCTCTGCGGTTCTGACGAGGATGGGGAGCCCCAGCCTGGACCCCACCCCTGACCCCCCCCACCCCCGGGGGGTCCAGCCCGCAGGGAAGGCGGGCGGCAGGGGAGGGGAAGGAACTCACCAGCACGCGGTCTCCTGGGCGCAGGTCCTTGTCGCCCCGCTTCACGGAGCCGCTGTCCGAGAGGTTGGAGCCCGACTCGTTGCCGGTCTTGACCGAGCTGTTGAGGACGCTCTCCCGCAGCGGGATGACCCGGCTGCTGAGCGGCGGCGTGGCCGTGCCCGAGTGCAGCGACAGGTTCTGGGCCGTGAGCGACTCCACCGAGTGCGCGTCGCTGCCCGAGCCCTCGGCCACGGGCTGCCGGGTGAGCTTGGAGGGCCGCGTGAAGATGCCCTGCAGGGCCGGGCACTCGAAGTAGCGCGCGCCGCCCACCGCGCCGTCATTCTTGCCCACCGGCTCGTCCAGCACCACGCCGGCCCACTGGCCCGGCGCGAACTGCGTCTCGCCCAGGTACCGCACCACGCCTGGCTTCACGCCGTTCACCCACACCCGCTCGCCCACCGCGAAGTCCCCCAGGAAGTCGTCGCCCACCTCGGCCGCCTTGGGGCCCGGCTTCTCGGGGGCGGCGGCGGCGGCGGTGGCGGCGGCAGGGGCGACCGGGCCCGAGGCCTGCTTGTGCAGGGGGGAGCCTGCGGGGGAGGGGAGAGAGGCTGTGGTCAGGGCCCCAGTGGGGCACAGAGTCCCGGCGGGCGGGGGGGGGGCACGCCAGCTCACGGGTAGGGAAACGGAGGCAGGCGTGGCCAGGTGTGGAGCCTTGGGCAACCCGAGGTCTCCATGTCCCAACCCCGCCCGGCAGGTCAAGGATTCGGAAGCTTGGCCAAGGGTCTCCTTTCACTGCCCAGAGCGGCTGGAGATCGAGGGCCCTGAAGGAACCCTTTCTCAAAGGTTCCAAGCTGCTCCCTCCCCATCCCCCAGTGGGCTCCAGCCCCAGCTGTTAACCTGAGACCAGCCACCACCCTCGACCCTCCGTGGGACTCAGATCTTGTGAGTGGTCCCTATGTCCCCCACCCCCCGCCCCAGTCAGCTCAGGGCCCCACAAAAGGCTCTTGGACTGTTCCTGGACAGCTGGCGACAACCGCAAATGCCTTGGGGCGAGGAAGGGGCCAGAAAACCTCTTGCTCCACTCCCGAGTCTCCCCTCCCTGAGCTGCAGCTGCGCGGAGCAGGGAAAAACGGGGTAGAGGTATGTGGGAGGCAAGTCCTGCCCCGCGACATTCCTGGGGCTGAACTCCAGGCTCTCTGGGCTGCCGGGTGCGCTGGCCCAGCCCCTCTTCAAAGGAAGCATGACCCTGAGGCTCGGAGAGGCAACAGCCTTGCTCAAGGCCACCCAGCAGACTGAGGACTCCAACCCAGGGAAGGCGCCTGCCGCCTAGGCCTGGGCCCTGATGGGCCACAGATGTGGAGGTGGTTGGGAAGGGGAGCCACTAGCTCGGGATCACTCATGAGAGACAAAGCAGGGCTGGAGCCCACGTGCCTCGTGTGCATCCGGCTCCTGGGCCCCACGGAGGGCCTCCTGAGCAGTGGGGCTCAGGAAGCCCCGCCCATTCACCCCACGAGGTCTGGAGGCTGCCCCCCAACTTCCCGCTAGATGCGGCATCAGACAGAAAAGGCCCCATCCTTCTCGACTCCAGAGCCTGAAGCGTGTGGGATAGAGATGGGGGACAGGAGGGACGCAGATGTGGCCACACCCCAGCAGAGCTGCCTGTGTTTCAAGTCCTTCCAGGGGCAGCCAGTGGCGGGGCCACGGAGCAGCAGCTCCCCCCCCAGCATCTTCCTTCCAGCCAAGGCCAAGAAGCCCAGGCCTGGCAGGACGCTGGGCCAAGACTAGATGCCAGAACCTCTCGGGGCTGGAGAAGCCACACGGCCCCCAGGACAAGCCAGACCCACGAGACCAAGCACAGGGGTTCTCTCTCTGGAACCCTGGGACCCCAGCAGAGGCATTGGGGAAGCACATGGCACCCAGGGCCTCGGCAGCCAGGATAGGGGTTCCTGACCCAGGGGCTCCTGGGAGGTCAGCGGGCTTTGCTGCTGAACTTGACTGAATCCACAGTCACCACACCCATTCTGCTAAGAAACAGACACACAGGAGCTCATCGGACCCTCACGGTTAATCCCGTGGAATCATTTTATCTCCCATGGACAGAGGAAGAAACAGGCTTGGAGACATCGGGAGGTTCACCAAGGCCCCCAGGCGAGAGGCAGCAGAGCCCACCGGCCACAGGCCTCTGGCTCTTGGTGTCGGGCACATACATAAGTCAAACCAAACCATGGCGCTGAGCACTTGACGTGCCAAAGCCTCAACCTAGAACCACCCCCAGTCCCTTGGGCTCCCTTGAATGGACCCGTTTTCCAGAATCGGGCCAGACCCTCAGCTCCCTACAATCTCGCCGTTTACTCCAGCCTGTGCAGGGACGTCCCCTTCCACGCCCCATCCGGAGAAGACCACTAGGGTGTGGGTGGGGGGCCCGAGGCTCTGTGCCCCCACCGAGATCCCAGCAGGCAGAGGCCACTGTGGCTGACGGAGCAGCAACTAGCCCCCCGGCCCCAGGACTGCTTCTCACCTGCACCCCGGTTCTGGGGCTGTTCGTGCCCGGCCCGTACAGGCACACAGTGGGCACTGCCTGGTGTTATTCTGATGAGAATGATTTATACAAACACTGAAGAATTAAAAAAAAAAAATTAAAAACCACAAAGAGGTCCCAGGAGGCCAAAGAAAGGCTTCCAGACAGGTTCCAGTAACCCTGGGCAGGGGCTCTACCCCTGAGTAAAGCGAGGCAGCCGGCGGGGTCTTCCGCAGGTGGCACAGAACCCGGAAAAGTAATCATCAGCTCACAGACCTTGTCCTCATGGTCCCAGTCACGCCCTAGGACGGCCCTGTATTATAAGGAGCCTCTGCAGGGCGCTGGGAACCCCATCCACCCCCGGCAGACAAGGCGGGCACCGTCCATAGGAAAAGTCAGTCTGGAAAGCAGCCTCACGTGGAAGAAGCCATGAATGAGAACATGACCCAGCCCACACCCCCCTCGTCACGCGGCCCGAGGAGCCGTGGGGCCCATCACCAGGGAGCCAGCGCAGCAGCGTGAAGACCTCGGCTAGGACTGGACACTTTCTCTGCGTTACATTCTTATCGTGCAGATCAGAGGTCGTGACTCTTGTCCAAAGCTACCCAGGCAGGAGTGGGGCCCAGCCGGTCTAGCTCAGGGCCCTCCCCTTGCCAGCCCCCCCATATGCTCGCGTGCATGGTACGTGCCCTTCCCATATCTGTTTCTAGAAGCTTCCGTGCGCCCTGGGGCTCCGTGATGCCCGCGAACTGACCTGGGCAGCTGGGAGGTAGGAAGCACCTGGGCCGACCTGGCCTCTCTGGCTGGAGCGCAGAAGAGGGTCCCAGGTCGGGGGGGCACCCGGTGTGGCTATTCCTGGAGAGAAGCGGCCCGCCCAGCTGTCCTCCTCCCCAGCTGTCCCGGGCCGGGCAGCCCCTCAGGTAATCTTTCTGCCCCGTCCCGTCCTGCCCCTTCCAGGGTCACAGGCCCGGAGACCAGCTGTTCCAACAGCTGCTCAAATCCAGGTCCCAGGCCGCGGCGACGGCGCTCCGGCGGGGGTCGGGGGGGCGCCTCATTTTTCCTCTTCGGTGCCCTCAGCTGCCCCAGCCTCCCGGGGACAGAGCCTCGTCAAATCCCCGACGCCAGCAGGGAAGCCTCCAGAGGCCTGGGCTCGGAAAACTGGGACAGAGCCCCCTTCCCTCCCTTAGACCTCAGTAACACCGGGGCCGGGCCGGGCCGGGCACCTTCCCCTGTCGGGGCCTGTCTCCCTGCAGGACGAAAAGGGCTAAGCCAGGAACAGCCAGGACCCCATGGTCTCCGGCCCTACCCGTTCTCCCAGAGCTGTGGGACCTGGCTGGCTCCCCCCAAACCCCACCGCCACGCCCCCAGGGCTCCGAGGCAGGTTCCCAAAGCGCCCTGAGGGCAGGGCCTGGGCCCCCCTCCCTCAAAAGCCCCCCAGTGGAGCAGCCGGGCCCAGCGAGCCCCCCAGAAAGCAGAGGGCAGCACTTCACCCTCTCTTGAGCACTTGGTCCTTTCCCCAGACTCCAGGCACGAGGGAATTTCCTGCCGGTTTCAAGTTCAAAGCAGGACTTTGAAGAAAAAGGCTGAGGGGCCTGGTGTGGGGTGGCGGCAGCTGGCGGCCTGCTGCCGTGGAGGCGGGGGCTGGCGGGGGTGCCCGGTGGGGGCGGAGAACGTACCCGCCCCTCCTCCTCCTGCAGGGGCCTGGAACCCACCCTGCCCGGGGAAGTAGGGATGGGCCTTGCCCATGCCCGCCGAATCTCAGCTGCCAGGGACCCCGTTCTCCGAGCCCCCAGGGTCAGACACTGGGGACCACAGGCACAGCCAAAAGGGGACCCAGCAAGGTGACTCAGCTGGTCACTTCCCTGTCAGGGAGGAACCTGGCCCAGGGGCTGCGGAGAGAAGGCTCCCTGGCAACGGAGATCGAATGCCTTCCAAAACCTCTGCTGGACAGTCACACAGCTCACTCCTCACCTCCTCAAAGAAGCCTTCCCTGATTGCTTCTCCTAAAAAGCCAGTCCCCCCTGCATCACCCAGCACCCCCATCCTTCCAGAGATTTACCCCGTATTTCACCGTGTTGTGGGCCCCTCATCCTCGAACAGTCGCTCAGGAGGGCCCTGTTTCCACTCTAGCACTGGGCTCGCAGGCCCTCAGTGCAAGCTGCCCGCTCAAAGCTGGTCCCACTCCCAGGAGGAGGGGCCGCCGCGGCTCTGCGCTGGTGCACGGACTCTATACATCCCCGAGCGGCGGAGAACCATTCCCATTCCTCCCGTCGAGGACAGAGGCTCAGTGCAGCCAGCTTCTGGCTCACCTCGTCCCCCCACACCCCCACCCCCAACCTCTGTACCCCCCCCAAGCCCACTGTTAGCCCCATGTTTCTATAGGAAAGCCAAGAACGTTTTGGTCTCCCCAGGGACCCGCCTCCCCACTATCTCTCACCTCTGTCCCCTCCCTGGCTCTCCATGTGTGCCACCAAAGCCCCCCAGCCCACAAAATCACAGCTTCCCCCACGGACACCGCTCCTCCGGTCACCCGCGGGCCTTCCCCGCCAACTAACTTTTCCTCCCTTCTATGGACGTCCACTGCCGAAAAATCAGAAGGCAGAGTTACTGATTTTTCTTTTTTAAATGAAACCACCTCGCATTCCATCAGACAAACACAATCACATTTACTGTCCTGGAGTAGGTTTCTCCAGACTTTATCCGTGCGGGGATGTTGCGTACACAGACTTCATACTTGCCTCCTCCACCCCCTGCCCCCGTCCCCGCCCGTGGTCCTGTGTTCCAGCGGGTGGGCTGCAGGTCAAGGCTTATCAAGGAGCTGTCCGGAAGGAAAATAAGAACCCTACCCACCACAGTCAATTTCAGGCAGCCCACTCGGTGTTCCTCTGAACACGGAGTTGGAAAGAAATCATATAGTGTTTCCACCACAGAGCAATAACCTCAAACACACAGACGTTATAAAATCTGACTGCTAGTAAAACAGTAATATTTTACCGGTAGTAAAATGACGGTATGAACACTACTCTAAGTACGACCAGAATTCGTGAGTTTTGAGTATTGGTTACGGATGTTTTGAAGAGAATTCATTACACTGCAAGTTGATACGATTTGGTTTCTTAAGTCAAGGCTGTATTTCACATCCGGCTTGTAAAATTCCTGACCGTTTCACCACGGGTTCTCCGGAGCGGGCGGCACAGGGCTAGTCCCGCTCCAGCCCAAACCCTGCACAGGGGGCCAGTCTAAGACCCAACAGAATTCTTGACAGACCCCCCGAGTGACAGACAGGAGATTAGACGGAGAAGCGCCAAGTCTCTGACCCGTCTCTCACGCAGGGAGGCGGAGGGGAGGGGCGAGAGGCAGGAGGGATGTCCTCCTTCTGTGGTCAGTACCCGGGGAGCCCTGACCTACACTGTACGCCCCCCACAATCTAACCCACTCCCCCACCTTGAGCTGCTGCTTATCCGTCACCACGTCCCTGCTGTTTTTAAGCCACTAATACATTCTCCTTGTAAAAGATCCAAGTGACAGAGGAAGATGCAGAAGTTGGGCCCCCAGTGCTCTCTCCAGTGCTGATCCTGTCCCTGGCCCCTGGCCCCACCCTTCCGGCCCCTGCCTCCTCCTGGAGGTCCCGAGGACCTCACACTTGATGTTCTAGACCGCAGTGACCCCCTGCAAGGGCTCCTCCCTGTACTGCCCAACTACGGGGTGCAGCCCCCCAACACCCATTTCCTCAACCACAAATCCTCATTGTTCCCTCCCCCTCACCGTGGCCCCCAATCCAGTTATCCGGCAGATCCAGCAGTTCCACAGAAGAAACACCTGAAATGCACACTTCCCTCCGGGGCCCCCGAGGCCCCTCTGGATGGCAGGCCCGTGAGGTTTCACACCACCTGCCGCAGCAGCCTACGGAAGGGGGCCTCCCAGCCTCCAGCACCCCTGCCCTGCTTCAGCCCCCTCTGGACCCCCCCCCGCCCCCCCCCCCCCCCCCCGCCAAACACAAACACACTCACAACATCAGTCCCCACCTGGGTCATTTCCACTCCAGGCAGGCAACACCTTCTAGGTTAACCTTGGAATTTTGTTAAGAAGCCTGTGTTACTTTGGTTAAAAAAAAATGTCAAAAAATGAAATACGACAGGGGCACCTTCGGCTCAGGTCATGATCCCAGGGTCCTGGGATCGGGCTCCCTGCTCAGTGGAGACCCTGCTTCTCCCTCTCCCTCTGCCTGTCCCTACCCTTGCTTGTGCTCTCACATGTGCTCGCTCTCTCTCTCAAATAAATAAGACCTTAAAAAAAAAAAATAAAGAAATAACAATATTTTTAAAAAGAAAAAATTAAATAGAGACTATCCACTGGTCCATTTCCCAAAGAAGTCATTTAGACAGAAAAAAACCTGTCTTCTCATTCACAAAACAAACAACAAAAAACCCTCGGGGTGTGTGGCTGGCTCAGTCAGTAGAGCGTGTGACTCGTGATTTCAGGGTTAGGAGTTCAAGCCCCACACTGGATGTAAAGATTACTTAAAATTAAAAAAAAAAAAACTTTAAAAAAACCAAAATGAAACCCTGAATCTAAGCGCCCCCAAACAGGAGAGAATTATATGAATTATGGTCAAGTCTTTCAGATTCATAAGCAACTTTTTTAAGATTTTATTTTCTTACACTTCTCTCTACACCCAACACGAGGCTCAAACTCACAACCCCCAGATCAAGAGTTCACACGCTCCACCCACTGAGCCCGCCAGGCACCCCCTAAGCAACTTTGAAAATAATTCTTCCAGGTTATGTGGAAAGGTGTCTCTGACGTGACACTGGGTCAGAACTCAGGGCTCAAGAGTGTCTGGACACGGACACAGGGGCACACACGCCTGGGTGCAGGGGACACAGACGCCTGGGTGCAGGGCGCAGGATAAAAAGGTTATCAACTTTACAAAAACACAAGAGGGGACTTGCAAGAACCTCTGTCCCTGAAGGCCGGAGGGAAAAAAGCGTGCCTATGCTAAGACCCCGTCCCTCAAGGAAGGAAGCAGTTCCTTAAATGTTCCACAGAACACAGTCCCAAGGGAATTCATAGGTATTATGAAAATAAATAATCTCCAAATTCCCACAATCTTGAGAAAGAGCAGCTTAAACAAAGTTAGGGGGGTTTTGGCTGCAGGACTTGTCAGAGCATTTAGCATGCTAATGAGCACCGACCTCGTAGGAGGGGCTCTAAAGAAGGTGACCACGTGATTCGTCACCCAAAACCAGACACCTTGGAGAGAAGGGAGGCGCTGTTAATACAGTGTCCTGCCGAGACCACAGACATAAACTAGGGCTGTCCCAGACAGAATGGTCACCCGGGCCTTTTCCTCTCCGTGTCACCTAAGGAAACCCTGCCCGTCCATCAGACTAGCTCCAACCCCCCGACTGGCACAACCCCACCGCAGGACTCCGTTTCCCTTGCTTCAGGGAGCCCGCCGCCCAGGCTGCCAGGGTGCACATCCGAGTCCCCCTCGGAATGCAAGGGGGGCCCACACCGACTGCACGCTCCAAACTCGGAGCCCGCGACCAGGCTGAAATGCAGACCGGCCACGACCGTGACCTCCCCTCCCTGGTGGCCCCAAAGCAACACACATAAATGCAGCATGAACCCGAAAGCTGCCCTCCGCTCTACGCCCCCTCTTGTCCCCAGCGGGTGCTCAAGGCAGAGGTCAAGGGAGCAGGGTCGGGGCGCCTGGGTGGCTCAGTGGGTTAAAGAAGGGAGCAGGGTCTCTACAGCTTTCCTCCAGGGAGCCGGCTTTCCTACAGTGCGGTCCCCAGCCTGGCCACTCTCCAGTCAGTCCTTCGGACCACCCACTGAATCCACCCCAGGGCCCACCCTGATCAAGGCCGGGCCCACCCTCTGTGGCCACAACAGACCCGACGTCCGCCCCCACCCCCTCACCCCTCCGCTGCCTCCAGTCCGCCAACCCTGAAGAAGGAACGCTCCATCCGCGCACGCTGGGGTGAGCCCCATCCCAAGGATAGCTCGGGTCCCTCCTGAGCCAAATGGGACTCCGAAGTCCCCTTCTGTCCTCCCAATTCCCGAATCCAGGAGGGCAGAGCCCCACCCCGCAGAGTCAGGCGGAGACCAAGGGGGAGAGAGACATGCGAGGCTTACCCTGGAAAGAGCAGAGCCAGCTCCCCATGGAGAAGCCCTGCTCCAGCTCTAGTATGGGCCGGCCGGCAGGCAGGCGCTAGCAGATGGGCCCCTGCCCCCCACCCCAGATCGATACTGGGCGATGTCAGGAACATTAGGAGGCCGCCCTGCCCCCCACCTGCTCTGCAGCCCAGCCACAGAAATGCTCAGCTTGGCTTTCCCCATCCTGATGCCATTAAAAAGTTTAGGATGTGGTTAGGGGAGGAGGGCCGGAGAAGTTGACCTTGAAGGGGGCTGGGTGCTGCCTGGGGTTGGCAGGCTGTACAGGCGCAGAGGCTACAAGTCTGTCCCGGCTCTGCCCACATGCGCGGCAGCGGGGCTGAGTCCCCGAAAATGGGGATGCTGCTGGCCACCCTCCCAGGGAGCGGGGTACCACGGCGAAGGCCTTCCTCCGGGGCTGGAGTGGGGCAGGGCCAGGGTCTAAAAGACGGGGGCGGCTGCAAGCTCTGTGGGCTCCACCTGGGCCACGTCAGGCTGGTCCCCGGGTCTGCAGTGCCCACGGGGTACGGGGGGCATCTGAGCCCCAGTTCCGTAGCCAGAACGGAGAAGCTCTGGGACCGGCCCCGTGCAGGCCCTCTGGGCGGGGACCCTGGTATGGGCGGTGGACCCTGCCCCGCGTGGCCTGCTCCCCGCCGGAGGGGGAGCTCCCTGCCTGCTCTTCCTTCATCTCCGCGTCCTGGGCCCCAGCCGGAGGAAAGGCCCCAGGCAATGTGAGGGACACTGCTGACCAGCCTAACAGAGCCGGTCACTCGTCCCACCTGCCCAGGACAGGGCTGAACCAGGGGTCCCAGCCACCCACCCCTGCAGCCGGGGGGTGGGTGCCCACGGCCTGAGCCGGACCCTCCTCCCCAGCCCCGCCACTCCCTGGCCCTATTGCTCTGGGCAACTCCGAGGACAGCCCGAGCCTCAGTTTCATCAGCTTGAAAATGGAAAGAACAGCTCTCTCCCGAAGTGGGACACCTCTGGGGGGGGACCAGTGCCGGGGAGGAGAGGAGAGCCCCCCCCAGGCCCCCCCGCGCGAGGACCCACCTGCCCTGGGGGAGGGGCAGAGGGAGCGCAGCAGTGGCCTGTGTCTCTCCCTAGGCCTGGCAGCTCTGAGCCCTCCCCAGATCACCCATGCTCGTCGGGGCCAGGAGGGACCCCTACCACCGGGCCTGGCCTGCCTCCCCCTGAGGCCCAGCAGCAGACCCCAAGCAAGGGCTGAGGGCTCCTGGCCACGGCCTGCCGCTGTCCCCACCTGCCACCGTCACAGGGCAGCGGCAGACCCTGCCGACCCCTCCAGAGGGCTCTGGCCTCAAAGGGAGAGGTATAGTCCGGCGGCAATCCTGGCCGCTTCCTGGAAGCAGGGACCCCCATCTCCTCCCTCAGGCCCAGGCTGGATTCCAAAGCCCCGGGCGCCCCCAATCCTGCGCCGGCTCCCAGCTTCCCCCTGGGGCCCTGGCACCTGCCTGGACCCACTCCCAACACTCCCCCTTGGCCGCTCGAGCTGCGCAAGACTCGGGCCCTTTGCAGTCATTGTCCTCTCTGCTCCGATGCTCTTCCCGGCTCGGCGGGGCTGGCCTGGCCGCTGCTTGTCTGTCACTCAGGTCTGCGTACCAATGGCACCTCCTAAGCAAGGCCCTCCCTGACAGCCTGATCTGAAACAGCTTCCGGGGGCGGGGGTGGGGGTGCTCCATCCTGCCTGGCTGGGCTGCCCCCCACCTCACGAGCCTCAGCACACTGGTGGGCCCCAGACCGCCCTCCTGCGCTCCCCCTGCTCTGATCACCTCTGGGCCTCCTCCCAGTAGAACGATCCCCTCCAACGGCCCCTTGTTCCGGCCACTTCCTGTATGTCCCAGCTCCGGGGACTGACGCAGCCCCCCCTCCGTCCCCACAGAGTGGGGGGCAGGGGCATCGGTCCAGGCCCGGCCCTCGGCCAGACCCTCTGCCCGGAGGCTGAGCTCATACTTTGGGAGAGAGCCACTGCCCCGATTCCCAGAGCGGGGCCAGTTTATTGCCGCCGCTCCCCCGCCCCACCCCCGGGCTCCAGCCTCCAGACCCCCTCTGGGGCCCCAGTGCCCCTCACAGGGTCCCGGCCTCCTACAGGGGTGGGCACGTCCCGCACCTGGGACAGCAGACAGCCAGGCCCGCAGGGTGCGTGAGGGAGGCAGAGGAGCCAGCAGGGGAGAGGGGGTGACCCTGACCTTCTCTGGGGCTTCCACCCGCCCCCCCCCCCCCGCTCCTGAGACTGGTTCTGAGACCCGGAGGCGAGCAGGGACAAAAGCAGCTGTGGGCCTCAGAAATCTTCCTGACCCCTCTGGCCAGGCCGGTTGCTCCCGGCTCTCTGCTCCCTCTCCGCCGCCTGCAAGTCTTGCCAGGACCTGCCCAGGCGGAGGGAGGGGGACACGGAGCCCAGCTGCGGCCGCTGCCGCCTGCGTGCCCAGCAGCAGGCACGGGGGTGTGCCTCTGTCATCAATCGGGCATTCACAGCGTGGTACCTCCTCTCTCTGGAACCATCCTGGGGGGCGGGGCGCCCCGGCAGAGCCAGACCACCCAGCCCCCACCCTCATGGGCTCTGCCCTGCACTGTGTGACCAGGAAGCAAGCAGCAGGCCACACTGGACAGCAAAGAAGCAAAGACACCGCAGCGGCTCAGGGGGGCACCTCCTACAGAAGGCAGTAAGACAGGGACACGGAGATCGGGGCACGGCCCATAATGGAGCTGCTTCCAGCTCCTGAGAAAAGACCCCAAGGAGCTCTAACGGTGGCCTTAAGAAGGGAAGGGTAGCGGCTGCTTCTTTTATTACTTGCAAATTGTTCTGCACTGGGGCTGCGGAGGGATGGGGGGGGTGAGGCGTCCTTCCGGGGTTTGGTACCTGCAGGCACTCAGAGAGGTTAAGTCCCTCTTCCAGGGTCACAGAGCAGGGGCAGTTAGAAGGGGCATGAAGGGTTGGACCAGAGCCAGAATTCAGGCCCCTCTAGAGTGAGGGCCAAACCCAGAAGGTGCTGCGAGCTCCCTCCAGGAGGCAAGAGGGTCAGGTCGGGCTGGTGACCTTCTCCCAGAGTGGCCGCACGACCCCCACCTGGGCCAAGCTCAGCAGGCTTAGTGCCTTTGCCCGTCCTGCCACTTGCCACTTCCTCCACGGTCCTCCCCTCCCCCCCCCCCACATTCCCTCCATCCTGAAGGCGGAGCTCGTTCCGCTTCCTCTGGGAAGCCTTCCCCGATAGCCCGCTCCCGGTCTCAGCCTCTGACCGCCCCTCGCCCCGGCAGCGAGTGCAGGCCTCCTGACCTGGGGGGAGCACACGCCTCCTCACTCGGTCCTCCCCCAGCTGCTAACCCCACAACCCGCTCTCCACAGCAGCGGTCTCCCGCCACCGCCCTGCCGCCAGCAGTCTCCCAGAGCTCCGGTCACCCCGGACACCAACCCGAACCGCTGCCCTTCATGACCTGCCTCGGCCACCTCCCCCAACCTCATCTCAGTCTTCTCTACCCAGACTGGTCTTTCTTCTTTCCTTCTCTCACAAACCAGGTCCGTTCCTGCCCCAGGGCCTTTGCATCGCTGCCTTCAGTCCACATGGAACATCGTTTCCCCTTTGTTTAACCTCTCTGGCCTCTTCCCATGGTTCACTAACCTCTCTCATGAGTAAAGAAGGATTAGCCACGTTGGAAAGGAAGCCGGGCCTCCAATGGAGCCACTCTGGACAGGCCTGTCTGCACAAGTCTGCCCAGCGACCGCACCACACAGCTTCCTTAACCTACACCCCCCCCCCCCCAGCTCTCTGGCTGTGGCGGGGCCCTGCTTCTGCCGGCTGTCCGGCTGTCCGGCTGTCCGTACCTTTGGCTCAGCCTTTCCTTGACTCCACCCCGGGGCCAGATTACCTAATCTGGCCTCTGGCTACTTTTCTGTGTCTCCAAACTTCTGTACCCATCAGTGTCTTAACCCTGGACAGCGTCTTGCCTGCTTATCATCATAAAAACCAGGATTTGTGCCCGAAGACATTCATCACAGCGTCATTTATCAAAGTGGAAGAATAGGAACCAGTCACCCCCAACCACAGAGAATCAGTTAAGAACCTGTTCCCAGTCCTTGTGTTATCATATCCCTTTCGATTTGAAACTCTCCGATGGTTTCCCAGTGTTATTCCAACAGAAGTGAAATGCCCTGGACAGCCCCCAGCGGTCCCCACCACGGCCCACCCTGTCTTACCAGCACACTTGTCACTGGCACACACCAGCCACACTCTTTCCCTTCCTTACATTTGCCAAGTGCTCTCCTGCCACGGGGCCTTTGCAAGAGCTGTTCTCTCGGCCTGGAACACTGTCCCCTCCTCAAGTAATAAACTGTCACCCTCCGGACCTCAGCTCACCTGTCCCCTCCTGGGGGCTGACCTCCCAGACCCGGTCAGGCCCCAGCTCTAAGATCTCACCCCCACCCCCACCCCCACCCCTCCCCACCCCCGCCCAACCAGACCAGCAGCCCCGAGGGAGGGCTGGGCCCACATCCGGTTTTGCTCAGCGTGAAAGCTCTGGGGGTTTGAGACTCTGTCAATAAAGCAGGCCTTTGATTTAGAGTCGTTGGACGGACCGGATATCTTACATCCATTAAAAATGACGTGGAAAAATCCACTCGAATCATATTAGAGGGAGAAAAACCAGATTTTCAAGTCGTAGATGCAGCACAATTGCAAGTAGGTAGGAAAAAAAAAAGAAAGTAGAAGGATAGAAACCAAAATAACGGGTACCTCTAGGGGGGTTAGATTATAGACAACGTCACCTCTGCATCAATCTTCCGAAACATTCCACCGTGGGCTCCCCAACAGCTGTCCCCCCCCCCCCCCCCCCGGGGACTAGGACAATCCCAGACCCTGGAGGGAACACTTCGGGGCAGGGAGGCCGCTGGAGGCTGGAGTCTGAATTCCAGCTCAGTGACCTTGGGCGCAGGGCCATGCCCGCCCCGATCCCCACTTTCTCGCCCCCAAGCAGAGTCCGCAGTAAGACCTGCCCCGCAAGGAGGGGGAGTGTGAGAAGAAACGACACATATAAGGCTAGTTAATTAGGAAAGGGATTACAGCCAGACAGAAGGAAGAACTTCCGTGTGCTGCCAGCCCCCAGGCTGCTCTTGGAGGGGCTCTCCTGGAAGGGGCACTCCCCACACCCGGCCCCGCATCCACCACCTTCGACCCCAGCCCCGCACCCACCACCTTCGGCCTCGCGCACCTTCCTTGGAGCTGGTGGCCGCCGCCGCTGCAGACACGGAGGCTGACCCAGTGGACGTCCGGCCCACGGGGCTCGAATGCTTCCCCCCACGGCCGGGGGGCTTCAGGCCGCTGGGCTTCTGCATGGTGGTGCCAGTCGGTGCGTGGAGGGTCCGTGCGGGTCACGTTCTCTCCGCCATCGCCCTCACCTGCGGGCAGACGGGAGCCGTCACCTCATCATGTCTCCACTGGTCAGGGCCCCCCACGTGTAACACAGCAGGATTCCTGCACCCCCTACCCCATGGGGTTGGGACCACCACAGCCCTCTTTCCTAGCTAGGGAAACCGAGACACAGGGCAGTGGCAGGAAGTGTGGGTCCCCTGTGGTCACAGTGTGGCCTGGCACGTGGCCTGGTCTGCTGGACCCCGAGGTCAGGCGTGCTGTCCCTGCCCACCTCCAGGGCCTGCGAGGTGAGAGCAGGAGCAGGCTAATTTGGGGGGTCTGCCGGGATAGCTGCACTGGCCCCAGCAGCAGCCCTCCACCAGGACCCTGGAGGTCAGCGCAGCCACCAGCGGCCGAGGGGGCCTCCCCCCGAGCACAGGCTGGTATGACATCCGACACGCGTGGGCAGCCTGGGGCAGACAAGACAGGCCTACCATCCCCCGGTCCTCTCCTCCACTGCCCTGGCACACACCCTCTCTTGCACCAGACGTTCACGGAAGGCTTGCCAGGGGCCAGACCCAGCCCTGCCCCAGGGCTGCAGGCCTCTGTCTGGCGAGGACATTGTCCAGCGGGGAAAGGAAACACAGAGCTCCAGCAGATGGGCAGAGGACGCTGGCAAAGGCATCACCCCCCCGGGACCTCGGGAACGGGGGAAATCTGTGCTTTCTGGGTGCTCAGCCCATGACCCAGGCCTGCCCAGAGCCCCCAGGGTTAGTTAAGGAAAGATCATATGACCCAAAGAGCTCCAGGGCCTGGACTCTGGTTGGTACCTTCAGGAAAGGTTATTTCCTTTCTCTGGGCATGTGGGCTGGATGCCGAGCTGGATACAGGGCGATCCCAGTTACCGCATGGAGGAGGCTGCCAGGGAATGAGGCCAACCTGGAGCAGGCGGAGCTGAGTTGCTGGATTTGGATGGAGGGCCTGGATCCAACCGAGCCTGAAGTTGGTCCCTTGAGCTCCTCACTTACACCCGTCAACACAACCTCACACAAGGACAAGTTTCTCTTTTTGCCTACACCTACTGGAGGGGCCCTGTCGCTTGCAACCCAGAAAGTTGTGACTAATACAGAAGCCCACCCACAAGGCTCACGGCAGGGGTCTGCCAAGCGCCCTCCGAATGGCGGTCAGGTGAGCAAGCTGACCCGGCGACTCCATGTTAGCACAGCCAATGGGACCAACTGGGCTGCCGGCCCTGAGAGCAGAGACAGCTAACCCCCAAGGCACATGGGGAGATGCATAAACACCCAGGTGAGCCAACAGGGACATAGGACATGGTTGCCAGCCTTGGCCTGGTCCTAGAGCCTTCCAAACCCAACATCTCACTCCTCCGATGGACAACTCTGACGCCCCCGGAATTCTGAGACCGGGAGTCGCTCCATCGGCAGGTAGATGAGGGGCTCCCTGTCCCCCAGAAACTGGCCCTCCAGCGAGCTCACTCCCCAGGGAAGTGACTGTGGTTGCAGACATCACTCTCTGGTTTGGTTAGGACTTGCTGGCCTCCCCTCATAAGCCCCAAAGACTTGCTGAGCCAGCAGTGGGCAAGAGAGCTTGCGAATTCCCCTCCCCAAGGGCTAAATGGCTTCCTGCCCCAGCAGCTTAGCAGAGGGGCCCTCGGACCCAGGAAATCCTAATGCAAGGAGCCCTTTCCCCATGCCTTTTGGGGTCCCTCTCTGCCTAAACCCCCCCCCAGGGAAAAACATTACAAATCATACACCTATTAAAAGACTTATATCCAGAACACATAAAGAACTCTAATCACGGGGCACCTGGGGGGCTCCAGTGGTTTAACGGTCGGCTGCGGGGCCGGTCATGGTCCCCAGGGTACAGGGGAAACACACCCGGGGGGGGGGGGGGGGGGGGGTCCCTGCTCAGTGGGGAGCCTGCTTCCCCCTCTGCCCCTTCTCCCACTCACGGTCTCCATCTCTCCCTCTCTCAAATATACAGTCTTTAAAAAAAAAAAAAAAAAAAAGCTGGGGCACCTGGGTGGCTCAGTGGGTTAAGCCTCTGCCTTCAGCTCAGGGTCCTGGGATCGAGCCCGGCATTGGGCTCTCTGCTCGTCAGGGAGCCTGCTTCCTCCTCTCTCTCTGCCTGCCTCTCTGCCTACTTGTGCGCTCTTTCTCTATCAAATAAATAAAATCTTAAAAAAAAAAAAAAAAAAAAAAAAAAACGTTACACTAACTGCAAGAAAGCAAACACGAAAGACTCCATACTGCATGACTCTTATTTATAGGAAATCTCAAAACTACGCAAAAAGAATGCAGTCGGGGGTTGCCTGGGGGTGGGGGCTGGGACTGACCCGAAACAGGCATGAGAGAACTTTCCAGAAGGCAGAAGTGTTCCCAAATCGAACTGTAATGGCCCCACAACTGACATCTATACTGGATATCAAATGTGTCACCACGCCGTATTTAAAAGGGGTGAATTTCATGGTCTGTAAGCTAAATCCTAACTTCTGAAGATCACATAAAAAACAAAGCCCTCGAAGGCTCTCCGTAGAAGTCAGTTGCCGGCCTTCAAGGCCCCCTCATCTTACCCTGCAGCCCTGTGGCCCGCCCCACACACCAGGCACTGTAACAGCGACCCTAGCATCAGAGTCTCCCCAGCCAGCACTGCCACGGGCGGCCCGGAATTCCCTCACTGCTCACCTGACAAGCCCCATCTGCCAGACCCCACCGCTGCCTCTGCTCCTGCCTGCTTCACTCTTCCGACCACCTACATGATAACCCAGCCCCGCGCCTCCTCCTCCATGAAGTCTTCCCAGACCTCTGGCCCACAGAGACCTCAGGCTGGCACGCTTAGCCGAGGAGAGATGATACTGTTCTCATTTATCATCTCGCCTCCCGGGAGCCCGTGGGCAACCCCAGCCGGGGCCCCAGCTTCTCTGAGAACCCAGCCCAGCACAGGACCTGGCCCAGAGCCCGAGATCCGGAAACCCCCTGTGAGGGCACACCTGCCATTGCCCAGAGGACAAAGGCCTCCAAAGCCGCAAATCTCGAGGACACTCCTCCCTGGGGAGGACTCCGGAGTTGCCCTGCTCCCTCCCGGACCCCGAAGAGCCCAGCGGCCTCCAGGATGAGGGCCTCTGCCAGGCCTTGCAGGAATGGGGCCTTGCTCACCCTCCTGAGCCCTGAGGAGCCAGGAGCTGTCTCAGGAGGAGCATGGAAAGCCCAGGAAGGCGCAGGGACTCACCCAACCTCACAGGCTGCTTGCTCAGCCGCTGTGCTGGGCCCAGCCCCGGGCCCGGCCCTCCCCTGCCTCCCTAGGCTGGACTAACATTTGCGAGACCCCTGGCCTCTGCGGGGAGCGCCCGCGTGCCTCGCTGACAAAGGAGACCGGAGGAGCCGGTGCACTCACTCTGGACTCCGGCCCACGGCCACTGCGGGGTGGGGAGGGCTGGGCAGGAGAGGCCAGCGGCCACCCCCACCCCCAGGGTCTCCGAAGGGGGCGGGGAGCTGAGCGAAGGGGAGAGGGGAGGAGAGAAGAAATGGTGAACAGGGAAAGGGGGAGGAGACCTGGGGCCAATCACCCCCTGTGACTCAGCCCTGCTCATGGGACAGAGGAAGGAACGGGTTTCCTGGGAAAAGCCGGGATGTGGTGACAAACTGGCCACCGGCCACGCTGGCTGGGGGATGTGGGGGGAGAGCAGGCCCAGGAGACAGGAGGGAGAAGGCTGCAGGCAATGTGGGTCCAAGGTGGCTACGGGTCCGTAGCCCGGTGGGAGCCTGCCGCATCGCCCGTAAGATGGGGTGACAGTGTGGCAGCCCGTGGGGAGCACGGACAGGTGAGTCCACGCACACCCCACGGGCGCCCCTCTGTGCCCACAGACGCCCCCGCGGAAGGGAAGGCCCGGGGGGGGGGGGGTGGCACACGCCGCCTCCCCGGGGGACTCGGGCCAGGAGAGGCAGGCAGGGCGGGGGCGGGGAGGGC
Source organism: Mustela nigripes (assembly GCF_022355385.1). NCBI lineage: Eukaryota > Metazoa > Chordata > Mammalia > Carnivora > Mustelidae > Mustela > Mustela nigripes. Next base: position 9,976,683 of record NC_081567.1, on the reverse strand, counting down.
GGGCAGCATTCAGACCAACAGGCCCCCTTTGTGCTGCCCTCAACTGCCATTTACCAAAGACAACCCGGGCTGCATTTCAGGGTTTCCATTTCAGCTGCCTGGGGGTGGCAGGCCGCGGGCTCAGCGGGGAATGAGGCCCAAGAACCCTCTGCCAATCGGAGGCCCAGGGTATGTGGCCCCAACGGAATGGGGGGAAGGTGCCGAGCAGGGCCGTGGAGAAAGCCCATCTCCCGGCTGCTGCCAGGGCCCGGGGGTGCGGGAGGAGGGCACAGGGAACCCCACTGCAGAGCCCCGGGCCCCTCTGGCTGGAGGGGGGCGCTCTGGTAAGACCCCGCTGCTGGCTGGAGCCCAGCCTTCAAGCCCGGGCTTGCCACCCGCAACATCAGGGGCCCCCCTGGGCTAGTCCTCCTCCTCCCGCCTGGCCTCCGGGGTCAGCAGCCAGAGTGCCCAGGCTCCCCTGTCCTCTCCCAGCCCTGCGGCCACAAGGAGATCCCGTTTCCCGCCCAATCAGATGGGCAAGAAGTCAAAACGCCCGGTGACACCCGGAGCCTGTGAGGCTGGGCAGCGGGGGCTGGTGGCCGCGGCGTCCAAACCTGGACCACGGGGCCCGGGAGGCACCAGGAGTTGTGCTGATCGTGGCGTCCACGCGACGGCCGGGGGGGTGCGAGTCTCGGGTAGGAACGGGGCTGGGGCGTGGTAGCCGGGGGCTCCGTTCCTATTTCTAAGATTTTTTTCTTAAGTCCTGCAGGACGCATGTGGTGGCGATCAGGTTCTCTTTACTCCTTTTTCTGAGTGCCTGAAGTATTCCTAATTATTTTTTAAAAAACACAGAATTCTACCTCTGACGCTAATGATACACTCTGTGTCCATTAATGAAATTTAAATAAAATAAAATAAAGTTTTCTAAAGCTGTAAAGACAGACACGGGTGGGGGGGGCAGAGTCCCTCCCCTCCCCGAGCACACCCACCGGAGGAATGGGGGGGCAGGCCCCAAACTGAGCGGACCCCCCACAGGGGCCGACCGCCAGCCCAGGGCTCCCCAACACCCCCACCCGAGCCCAGCAGGCGGGCGCGACCACCACCCCCACGGGCCTGTTCCCACCTGGCGCTCCCTGCCTGTCCCATCCTGCTCGGGAGGGAGGCTCACTTCGTCTGCTCTTGACCCAGGCTGGGGCCTTCCGCCCAGTGCCCTCCCCGCGAGTTCGACCAGCTCGAGGGGACAGTCCAAGCCGGGAGCCTCCCGCCGGGTGCCCAGGACGGCCGGGGAGATGGCACCAGCCTACCCGTGCCTACCTGGGACCTGTGCCCCGTTCCCACACCTGCCCTTCACTCTCACCCGGTCAGCGGAGCCCCACAGAGCAGGCCCAGGCCGGGCAATCCTGTCACTCATGGGGCCGCAGGCCAATGGCAGGAGTTGGTGGCCCCAAGAAGGACAGGGAGCTAACGGGGCTTGCTTGGGGTCCAGAGTCCCCCTGGGAGTACCAAGGGGCCTGGCAGCCATCCGGAACCAGCCCAGGAAAGGGGCTGGCCCGAGCGTCGCAGCAGAGCTTGGGGCCTGAACGCCACCAGCCGACGTGGCTTCAAGAAGAGGCAGGCAGAGGCGGGAAGACGTCGCGGTGGGCCGGCAGCATGGACACGGAGGGCAGGGCACACAGGCTGAGCAGAGGACAACCCAAGGGCCCCAGCGGACCCCAGCTTCCCTGACACCCGAGGGGCCGAGTCCAGAAAACTGGGGTCCAGTCCCACGCGCTCACCCTGTTCAGGGCTGGGAAGGCCAGTTTGTAGAGTCAGGATCTCGCATCCTGCCCAGGGCCTGGGTGATGGCAGAGCCCCGGGAAAGCCTGGGCTGTCTCGTCTGTCCTACCTGAGCCGGACACACTGCAGATGGGCCATCCTGCCCCAGGCTGGGGGTGGTTCAGGTCCCGTCTCTCAGCGCAGCAAAGGGGATCAGGGCCGTGTCGGTCTGGGGAGGGAAGGAAAGTCAAGGTCAGTACACGTCCCTCGCCTGAGACACACACCCCGAGTCGGCACGCTTACAACCAGGGGACCGCCATGGCTCCAGAACCCGCTCCGGGCCGTGTGGCCACCCACACCCGGTGACGGGACAGCTGCGGCCCTCCTGCCACCGGCCCACGATGCGGGCCCGACCCTGGCTGACTCAAGTTGCCCTCTGACCCACCTTTATTCCCATCTCCCAGAATGGGAAACTGAGGCCCAGGCTGCCAGTCACGGAGCCAGGGACCAGGGCGGTGAGGTTCAAGTGACACCTCCTCTCCAGGGTCAGGATTTGCACCAGATACTAAAAAAACGCTCCCGAGCCCAGTCAGTGAAGGGTCTCCCTCCAGCTCAGGGTGTGATCTCTGAGGGGTGCTGGGACGCAGCCCGGCCTCGGGCTCCCTGCTCAGTGGGGAGTCTGCTTCTCCCTCGCCCTCGCGCATGCCCTGTCCCATTTGTGCACTCTCTCTCTCTCATAAATAAATGAAATCGTTAAAAAAAAATACCCTGGAGCAAAGGACAGTCTTTACGATAAGTGATGCTGGGACAACCGGAGGACCACAGGTTGGAAAAGATCACGATCCCGTCTACAGCGGGTAGAAGCGACAGCCCCCTCCCGGTGTTCGTGTCCCCATCCCCGAAGCTGTTCCCACGCGAGCGTCCACACGGCAAAGGGGAGTTAACGCTGTAGACAGAGTCAAGGATGCTAGTCGGCTGACCTCCAGACGGGAAGATTATTCTGGATGACCCAGAGGGACCCGAAGTGATCACAAGTGTCCTTCAAAGTTCCAGAGGGAGACAGGAGGGACAGTCAGGGAGAGGGCGGCGCGCCAACGACTCGCTGTGACATTGCTGGCTTTACGACGGAGGAGGGGCCCCAGCCCAAGAATGTGGGCAGCCTCTAGAAGCTGGAAAAGGTCACGAAACAGATACTTCCCCGAGCCTCTAAAAGGAACACGGCCCTGCCGGGATCCTGGCTTGAGCCTGGAATGATCCAGGTCGGTCACCTGGCATCCAGGATTGTAAGATAAAATACAGTTTTGGGGCTGGCACGTTCGGGCTCACTTGTCAGAGCAGCAAAAGGAAACGAATACATTGACTTCACGTGGGAGGGACAGTGCGCCTAACCGAGAAAGGCCAAACAATCTAGCTTTTAGCAGAAGACACGAGAGAAGATCTTCATGACACCGAGGTGGGCTAAGGTTGCTTAACCAGGACCCAGGGAGCGCTGGAAAGCAGAGAAAGGATGGACACACGGACACGATTAAGATTAAGAGCTTCTGAACGTCAAAGGACAACACGGAGAGACAGAGTGCGTGTCAGGAGTTAACCACGGAATAGGAAGGGTATGTTCGCAATTCCTACGTACCACGAAGGATTCCTACTCAGAACACAGAAAAGCCCAACAAACCAAGATCAGCCAAACACCTGGCCAAGCCCTACACAGAAAGAGGGCATTCCAAACACCAGCAAGCAGGGGCGCCCGGGGGCTCGGTCCGTTAACCTCTGGCTTCGGCTCAAGGTCATGATCCCGGGCTCCTGGATAGAGTCCCCCATCGGGCTCCCTGTTCAGTGGGGATCCTGCTTCTCCCTCTCCCCCTGCCTGTGCTCTCCCTGCCTGTGCTCATTCTCTCTCAAATGAATAAATAAAATCTTTAAAAAATAAGTAAATACAATAAAATTCTAACAAACAGTCGCACAAATGCGGGACAACTGATCGGCAGATGCCACAGGGGAACGGGGACATCCCAGTGGGGACGACGGGCAAAACAGTGGAAGGGGATGAAAAGGCACAAACTTGGGGCTCCTGGGTGGCTCAGTGGGTTAAGCCTCTGCCTTGGGCTCAGGTCATGATCTCAGGGTCCTGGGATCGAACCCCACATCGGGCTCTCTGCTCAGTGGGGAGCCTGCTTCCTCCTCTCTCTCTGCCTGCCTCCCTGCCTACTTGTGATCTCTGTCAAATAAATAAAATCTTTTAAAAAATTAAATTGAATTAAATTAAAAATAAAAGTAAAAATAAAATAAATAAAAAGTGAAAATACAGCGGTGCCAGGGGGGGCTCAGTCAGTTTAAGCATCTGACTCTTTTTTTCTTTTTTTAAAGATTGTATTTATTTATTTGCGATTGTATTTATTTATTTGACAGACAGAGATCACAAGTAGGCAGAGAGGCAGGCAGAGAGAGAGAGGAGGAAGCAGGTTCCCTGCTGAGCAGAGAGCCCGATGCGAGACTCGATCCCAGGACCCCAGGATCATGACTTGAGCCGAAGGCAGAGGCTTAACCCACTGAGCCACCCAGTCGCTCCAAGCATCTGACTCTTGATTTCGGCTCAGGTCACGATCTCAGGGTCGTGAGTTTAAGGCCCCGGGCTGAGCCTGGGGCCTACTTAAAAATAAACAGACAAATAAGTAATACAATATAAATATAAATAAGCAAACAAATAAGTAAAAATGAAGATGCCAGAAATCAGGGAAGGGGTCCCCCCTTGGGTCACGGGTACTGACTGTAAGGACAAGCCAAGAGGGGCCCTGGGGAGCCAGCTGGTTCTCGCTCCCGATCTGGGCTCTGTTACACAGGCGTTTCGGTTGGAGAAAATTCAACAAGCACCATGCACACTTTTCTGTACGGATGCTGTATTTCCATAAAAAGGTTTTATGGCAATATGAACATTTTATGGAAATACCTATATGTTTCTAATATATATACACATATTTTTTTGTCTTTCCCTAATACCTAGGCTGGGGGGTGGGCAGCAGCAGAAGCAGAGGAAGCAGGGGTGGTCCCTGCCTCTGGGGTCTCCCCCCCCACCAGCCCAGGAGGTGGTGCCGAACCCTGGGGCCCATGCGAGCTCCTGTGTGCCACCCCCCCACACACAGCGGGACCTGCAAGCTCCCCGCGGGCAGGCCCAAGCCCCACCGAGCTCAAGCACCTAGAGCCTGACACGCAGCAGGGCTGTGCTCGTTGGACGGCCTCCAGCACGCCCACCTTCCTCCCTCAACGAAGCATGCAAGTCAGCACTCCAGCCCCCCCTCCCGAGCCTTCCCCTGCAGGCCAGGGGCAGGTTGGAGGCTGAGACCACGGAGCTGGGCCTGTCCCCTCACAGACACAGCAGGACAGAGTGCAAACTGGGGCCCATGTGGGAGCCTGGAGAAGGGACGTGCCAGCTGGGGGGCCACGGGGCACCATCTATGCACCCAAAGGGCAACCCAGGGCTGTTGGCAGGGGGTGGGGAGCGCTGGGTGGGGAGGGGCAGAAGCTGGTGGCTCCAGGGGTGAGATCCGTCGCTAGCAAGCCCTCACAGTCAGGGTTTCCTTTTAGTGCTTCCAGAAAAGCAACGGCCACCCCCAGCCTCCAAATGCTAGCGGAATGCCGCAGACGCCCGCCCACCCACACACAGTGTCACATCGCCGGGGCCTCGCACGCGCCGTTCCCTCTGCCGAGGATGCCCTTCCTCTCCTCGGCTGGTAAACTCCCTCACCTCTGGCTGAAAGGGGCTCCCAGAGGGCCGTCCTCTGCCTCTGTTGCTCAGTGCCGGGCTCGGTACCTAGGACAGCGCCCAGCACACGGCCCTCCGCGGTGAACACAGGCGTGAGGAAGGAAACACGAATGAGCAGAAATGCCCTCCTCGGCCGTCCTCGTCCTGCCCGTGGTCAGCCGGAGGCCCACAGCAGCCCGTCCACGCGCCATCGCTGCGCTCGCTGGCCAGCTTGGAGCCGTCTCCGGGAAAGGAAGAACGTTCCAAAACAACCAGCAGCCGGCGCACAGAGTGGATGCTAACCACACGTGGGTCCGGCGAACAAAGAAGCTGGCAGTGAGCCTCCCATCACTGGAGGGGATCAAGCAGAGACTTGGGTCTGCTCTCAGAGCACGTTTCTGCTCCAGTTGGCACAGCCGCCCTGGGAGGCTCTCCCGAACCCACACAGCGTCGGACCCCGTCAAGAGCAACATTAACCGTTAATGGGCCGTGCTGAGCACCCACAGCCCCCCACGGCGGGTCCACCGTGGAGAAAGGGGACCCCATGTCCACACCACGCCCATCACAGAGAACCTGCTTCTTCACTGCGCTGCACTTAGACCCTGTGTGGCTGTCCTGGGGGTGGGGGCTTCGGGGGGGATAGACCATCCCTTTCCCTGAGCTCCTCCAGCCTCGGGAGCCACGGACCTGCACGGTCTGTTCTGCTCCAGACACCGGTCCGAGTGCTGGACAAATACCAGCACAGCAGACCTTCGCGGCAGCCCTGTTAGGAGCGCACCCACTTTCCAGGTGGGGAAACTGAGGCCTGGAACGCTCCATCCTTTGCCCACGGTGACAAGGCTGACCGAGCAGGCGTGGAATTTGAACTCAGACCCTCTGGCCGCAGAGCCTGAGCTCTTGGCCGCTTTCCTGACGGACTCTCCTCCAGGCACCCGGGATGAGATTTGGGCAAGAGGTCAGGAGGGCAGCCCGAGGCCACCGTCTGCTACATCCCCGCCCACCGGCCCAGGCCCTGCCTGCCTCTGGCCTCATTTCCTCCCCCCGCCCCCAACAGTCCGTTCTGCCTCCTTGAACTTCTCCTGGCTCCTGGAGGCATCTCACCCCACCGCTCGCCCTGCCCAAATGCCTCTCCCCTCTTCTACCCCTCGACCAACTCCTGGGGCCGACTGGGCACACAACCTGGGTGCCGCATGTCCTGGCCCCATGCCCCCCTCGTGAGACAGGGATTCCTGGGCACAGAGCAGCGTGGCTCCTGGTTCCCGGGCTCTCACCCACACCTGGGACGGGTCAGACCCCGGGGAAGGGCTGGCTGTGCACAAGAGCCCCAGCTCTCAGCTGGGGACAGGGACCCTCCAGGGGCAGCGGCTGCCCCCGCTGTCCAACCCTCAGGCTTGGGCGGGACACACAGCAGGCGGGGCTCACGCAAGGCGAGGCGACCATACAGCCCCTCCAAACTCCTGCTCCTTCCTCGGATCTGGCTGCTGGAAAGCTCGGAGTCAAATTACCTCCGGAAGAAGGTCCAGTGGGCTCCCTCCAGCTCCGTTTGGTTTTTGATCTTCCTCTTGCTCAACTTTCGCGTGCCTTTTCCACCCCCTTATACGGCGTTTCCTTCGGCAAATCACCTGCCAGCCCTTTCGGGGGTCAAAGAGCGCGCGAGACCCTGGTGAAGGTCCTCCTCTCTCCTTTGCCCTGAGCGCCGTGTGCCCAGCTCAGCCCCTGGTCTGAAAGAGCTGGGTCAACGCACCAACGAGTTTATGCAAGGAACAGCCTACAGCAGAAAGGGAACAGCCTGAGCGGAGTCAGGATACAGGGAGGCAAACCCCCCCCAGACACCAAACGTCACTCCCTCCCTCTCTCGTGGCCGGTCTGGCTTCACGCCCCACTTGGAAGAGTGGTGGGCTGCAGGCGGAGCCCCCCAGCCGGAAAAACAGGGACCCCGGGGGAGCCTCAAATTCCAACCCCTCACGGCAGAGAGGCCGCAAGGGCGAAGACGGACGTGAACTCGGAGCGGGTGTTTTCCTGGGCGGACAGAGTCCGGGACAGACTCCAGGGACGCCCGAGAGCTGCCCAGAGAGGACGGCACGGCCACGTGGACAAAACCCCACGCCTCGTAATGAAAGCCACCCGACGTGCTCTGCTTCCTACTCGGAAGGGAAACATTTCATTATCATTTTGAATCATTTCCTCTGAAAACATGAGTTTTGTATGACTGTTTCTGCACACACACACACACACACACACACACACACACTGTTCCCCCTGGGGGAACAGGGCGGGCTGTGGGGTTGCCGGGGTCCCGGGCTGGCAACCGGGCCTCCGGTCTCCAGGTCCTGAAGGGAGGACCCTCATCGGCTTCTGTGCCACAGCTTGTGGGGCGGCAGGTGCCGTGGCTCACGTCCCCTCTGTCCCTCGCCGTCCCCCGCCATCACTTCCCCCCAACCCAGGTCGGACCGGTGCACTCCAGCTACTCCCAAGAAATCACCCCATCAACTGGCCTGGGTCGGCCTCTCCCATCAGATCCCGAGTACCCAAGGTGGGGCAATGCCCCATTCACCCGTCCTCCCCCAGCACACGCCCCCAGCACACAGCAGGCAACCATCACCCCAAGGCAGGATCCGCAGCCCCCAGCCCCGGAGCCCACCTGGGCTGCCCCCCCCCCACCGCCAGCTGAGCGGCAGGGTGGGTCCCCTCACCCAAGCTGGGCCAGTCAGTCTCTCTAGCACCCCCAGAACGAGGGGGGCCCCACAGGAGGTCCTGGGGCCTCAGTGATAGTCACCACTCAGGGCAGCCGGCAACCCAGACAGAGCCAGCCTACAGGGAGGGGGGCAGGGCCAGATGCAGTGGGAGAGGAGGAGAAAATGAAACCCCGGTCCAGAAAGCAGCAAGCCAGAGGGGGGGCTGCCTGCCAGCATCCCGGGTCCTGGAGGACCCCGGGGCCGCCTGTAACTGTTGGCTCTACCAGTTCCCCTTCTCCCTTAATCTAACTGAAAGGAGTTTCCTGAGCCCTGCAAAAGCAGAGAATCCCGAAAACACGGGTCAGGACTCTCCCCGCCTTGGACTTGGGCAAACTGGGGTGGTGTCCGAGGAAGGCATGGCCCAAACGGAGCCCTGGTGATAATGTACATAGTATGGTAGCCTGTCTCCCCTGGGAAAAAAACAGTTGGTGCTTAATGGATGCACAAAAGGCAACCAGGGAAAGCTCTCTGGGTCCTCATTCCCGCATCTGTGAATACAAGCATTTAGAGAGCTCGGGAAAGGGTTCCTGGCAGTGCGAGGGCTTGGGTATGTGTTGCTGTTGTTTTAAAAACCTACACAAAAGCTGAGTTCTCCCCCCAGGACCTCAGGGCAGGCGCTCAGGTCTGAATGTCTGTGTCCCACCCCCCAGGTTCATATTTGAAACCTAACCCCAACGTGACAGTATGGGGGGGGGGAGCTTTCGGAGGTGACATCTGTCCTGAACGGGATCAGTGCCCTCGTAAAGGGGACCCCAGACAGCTCCCAAGTCCCTTCTGCCAGATGCGACTACAAGAAGTCTGCATGCCTGAAGAGGACCTCCCCCATCGGAGCTGGCACCCCGAGCTTGGACTTCCAGCCTCTAGAACTGTAAGAAATCAATTTCTGTTGGACCTAAGTCACCCAGTCTGTGGTATTTTGTTCCAGGGGCTCCGATGAAGACGGGGTCAGGAGCGCTGTCCCCACTCTGGGCATGGAAGCAGAGGGGGGAGACGTGGCTTCAAGAGGACCGGGGTCAATCTTCAGGGTGGCAGGGTCAGGGAGGGGAGGGCAGGAGGGGAGTGTTTCCCCCACATCACAGATGAGAACAGAGGGAGCAGCCCGGGAAGGAAACTGCGGTGAGCCGTGAGCGCCTGAGGGGGTGGATAACAGGCAGGACTGCCCCGCGGGCACAAATAGCAGGGGAGGGGACAAGAGGGACGAGCCACGCAGTTGTGGACAGAGGCTGGACCCAGGGCACTAGCAAAACAAACACTGGGCACCCTCCCCGTCCCTGGACACACACTTTACACACATCCATCCATCAGATTCCCACAGCGACTCTAAAAAGGCAGAGACCCTAAGCACCCTCATTCTAAAGGACAGGGAAACTGAGCCAGAGAAGTAACTTGTCCGAGGTCACACAGCTAATAAATAACAGAGCTGGAACCCAGGCTGCCGGCTTCCCAACTCAACCACCCAAGCAAGCCAGGAGATATTGAAAAGGGCCTGCTGGGTGGCTGAATCCCCCCCAGCTTGGGATTTCAAGCTCGGGGGCAGGATCCCAAACAGCACCAGCCTCCCTCCGCCAGGTCCTCCGCCTTTGAAGCTCTGCTCCATCTCTCTCCCCACCCGTACCCCAACCTTTCTCCCCAGCCAGGCCCTGCAAACACCAGTGCAGCCTGGGGTCACAGTTCATGGAGGGGGGAGCTCGGCGGGGGTGGGGGGAACATCTGCAAAAGTAGGAAGGGGAAAACCATCCCTTCCTTCCGCAGAAGTTCCCCTGCCTTAAACCCCACACCCCAGTCACCTAAGTCCTTTGCCACTCCTCCAACCCAACAGCCACCAGGCCTCCTTTTGGGATTCCAAGCCTCTGGCCCTGCGACTTTGCCTGCCTGAAACCCCCTTTGGCATCCTGGCAGCAAACTGTGGCTCAGGGTTCTACCCAGCTTCCTCCTCCACCCCATCATCCAGGGGTCCCTCCTGTGTCTTCCCAGCTCCCCCACCCAGCCGGCCATCGGTGCTGCTGGGCTGTGCTCCTCTGGGGCAGCGAGGCTGGTTCCAGGGACCTGCCCGCCCCTGGCAGTGCTGGGACAGGTGACAGCAGCCTGATGAATGAAGGACTCATTGTTTACATTACAACTGGTGGGGTGTCTTGCCCCACGTGGCCTTCCCAGCACTCCCCTCCGCTGCCTGCAGCCCTGGGTCAGTGCTACCCCCATGAACCTCCCTTGGGTATCTTACAGGGGTGAGGACATCCCCCCGCCCCAAACTGGACTCCTACTTCTCACCCACATGGGAGCGGCGGGGTATCAAAGGTGGCGGATGCCGGCTGGGTGTGTGACCCTCCCCAAGATGCCCCCCTGCCCATCCTGCCCGGAGTGGGGCTGGGGCCTGGTGACAGCGCCCAGGGGGCACCCGCCCCGCCCAGCCCCCCGCCTGAAGGGCCCAAACGGGCGCGCCCTGGAGGCCAGGGCGAAGCATCTCGGCGGCGAAGGCCCCTCCCTACGGGGAGGGCAGAAAATCTGCTGCCTCACCAGCTCCCAGCGCCAGCCCTGGGGGGGGCACCCCTGCGGGAAGCCGCCCTGCCCCAGCCTCCCCCTCACCCCTCCACCCTGCACTTCAACCAAGTTTTGCGAAGGCAACGGGCCGGCCGACCCCAGCCGGCGGGGCGGAGGCTCCGAGCTCCCCCAGAGCCGGAGATCTGGACCAGGGGGCCGCGCGGCCGCGCCCACCCGGCTGGGGCACCCCCGCCCCGCCCCCCCCCGGCCGGGAGCCCCGAGAGCCCTGCGGCGTCCGGCCCCCCCGCGCTGCCCTTGGGGCCCGGGCCGGGCCCCCCCCCCCCGCCCCCCGGCAGCTGTGCGGAACCCGGTCTGCGGGTGCGGGCGCCGAGGGAGCCGGCGCTGCCTCCACGCGCCCACCCGCGACCCAGGGAGCCCCCCAACGCCGGCAGCCGCCCCTCCTCGCCCGCGGGCGACCGGGAAGTTGGGGGTGCGGGGGAGCACCTCCCGCTCACGCCCGCCCGCCGGCCGCCGACCCGCCCGCCCGCCCCACGCCCCGACAATGCCGCCCCGGCCGGGCCGCCGCCGCCCCCCGCACCGCCCGCTCCTTTGTTGCCCGGCGAGCCCCCTCCCCCGGGCCTCCCCCCCGAGCCCCGCGGCTCCTACCTGCGCCCCTCCGGCGGCGGGCTGCACGGCGGGCGCCCCGCGGCCCGGCCTCCTCCGCTCCCGGCCGGGGCGCCGCGGGGGGAAGAGGATGCTGCGGCCCCTCCCCGCGCGCCGCCGCCCGCCGGCCGCAGCCCCTCCCCGCGCCCGGGCTCCGCGCTCGCGCTCCGGGCCCCGGGCCTCGCGCCCGGGCGGCGGCGGGAAGGCGGGAGGCGCGGACCGAGCAGCCCCGGCCGCCGCCTGCGCGCCCCGCGGCCGAGCCGAGCCGAGCCGAGCCGAGCCGAGCGGGAGCGGAGCGAGCGGCCCGGCTCCGGGAGGGAACAAAAGGGGCCGGCGCTGGGGCGGGCGCGGGAGGGCGGGGCCTGGCGCGGCGGGGGTCAGGCGCGCGCTCACGTGGCCTCGCGTTTCTCGGGCCGCCGCGCCGCGCCGCAAGTGGGCGGGCGGGCGGAGAACGCGGCCTCCCCTCCTCCTGCGCCCGCCGCCGTCAGTGTTGGGGCGTCGGGGGTACCCCCACCCCCGCCGCGCCGCGGGTCACCTACAGGCGCGGAAAGAGCCTCCGTCGGCCTCGCTCTGCGCACGGGGATGCCCCAGAGCCCCGGGAGAGGTGGAAACTCGGGATGCTGGGGGCGGCTCCTGGAGTTTCCGGGAAGGCTCCACAGAGGAGGTGACGTTCGGACTGGACAGGAAGGGATGGGGAGGAGATGGGGTAGCCGAGCTGAGACCTGCAGGCCTCTCCGGGCTGTCCTGAGGCCAAAGCGGGTGGGGGGAAATGGCACGGGTGATGAGGTTCCCAACTCGTCTTTGGAAGAAGTGGTACCCAAGATCAGGATGACGGCTGCGCCCTCCTCCCCCGAGCGGGATCGGCCTCCTGTGATATCAGCGGAGTTCACAGCTGCCAGCCCTCTCCACCCCCAGTGCAAATTCACCTCCCTTTCCTTCAAATAGGGGAATGAGGGTGTGCTGGGGGAGGTTGTGGTCTGCGCGGTGACCGTGACACCAAGGAGGACAGGCCCCAGGCAGTCTCGTTCACAGCCCGCAAGGCACCCAGTCCAGTGCCTGGCCAAGGGCGGACACTCAATGACACCAGAGTGAAGGAACTGGCTTCGTCCCCACCACCGTCCCTCCATTGCTCTGGTTCCCATAATCTTCGAGAAGTGAGTTCATCTCTTGAATTCCCCACCTACGGACTGGGGTACTGTTTCAGTTCACTTCTGCTAAGGGGTAAAATGTATGAGGAGGGAGGCTGGACCCCCCGCCAGCCCTGAGGAGGAGGACGCCGCTGGTGGATGGAGCCAGAGCTGGAGACCAAGGGGAGAGGAGGTCCTAGAATGGGCCCAGAGGAGGGCTGTCTGGAGGAGGAGTCAACCTCCTGGGAGGGATGGGGTTCCAGGTGGGAAAGGCTACCTTCAGGAACCCAGAAGTTAAATTGTAGCCAGGTGGCCAGGGGCGTCTGGAAATTAAGAGATAAGACACAAGGCACAGTGCCACGGTGAGAATTCAGCTTCATCCCCTGCCCGCTGACGGGCAGTCCTCTCTCTAGGCCTCAGTTTCCCCATCTACAAAATGGACCTGGTGACAAACCACTTCCTAGGGTTGTTGTCAAGGTCAAGAATCCTAATCTATGTGAAGCACTAAGAGCAGTCAGCACTTAGTACGTGGTTAGCCTTCCACACGCGTGAACGTCGGGGCCCCTGGCCGGCGCAGTCTATAAGGCATCGATTCTTGATCTTGGGGTCATGAGTTCAAACCCCACACTGGGCATAAAGTTTACTCTTAAAAAAAAAATTTTTTTTTTTTTTTAAAGAAATGTGAACTTCTTTCAAAAAGAGCCGGGTCATCTGAGGACGTGTTAGGAGCTTGGATCTCCTCCTGTGAGCGTGGGGTTTCGGACAGGGTCTTCTCTAACCATCGGAGCGGAGGACACACAGAGTGAAGGGCAGGGCTCTGTCAGGTTGCTGGCCTCCTAGGTTCTGCCACTGCCCTGCAAAGGCCACAGGGGCTCTGAAGATGGAAAGCGGATGAGAGCCAGTCAGAAGCAGCTCAGAGGGCTACCTGGGTGGGTTGAGGGTTAGACTCTTGGTTTCGGGTCAGGTCAGGGTCTAGGGGGGTCCCGCATTGGGGGGTCTCTGCTCAGTGGGGAGCCTGCGTCCCCCTCTGTGACTGTTCTGCCTGCTTGTGATCTCTCTCTCTCTCACTGTCAAATAAAGAAATAAAATCTTTTTAAAAAAAGAGAGAGAGGCAGGGCTCAAAAAATAATAATTAAAAAAATAAGAGAGGGGGCGCCTGGGTGGCTCAGTGGGTTAAGCCTCTGCCTTTGGCTCAGGTCATGATTTCAGAGTCCTGGGATCGAGTCCCACATCGGGCTCTCTGCTCAGCAGGGAGCCTGCTTCCTCCTCTCTCTCTGCCTGCCTCTCTGCCTACTTGTGATCTCTCTCTGTCAAATAAATAAATAAAATCTTTAAAAAAAAAATAATAAGAGAGGAGGGTTTTTTCCAGGGTGCAGGGTCTGGCCGGCTGTGATGTACCTGAGCTCACCTGGTCCGGTCCGGTTCCATCCACGCCCCCTCCTGCCTTCCGCCTGACCGCCCCCACCAGCAGCGCCCTCCCTTACTGACAGCCCTAACTACTATTCAGCTCAGGCCGGTCCTAGCTTCCCCCTGCCCTGGACTCGGTGGGGCGGAGCCTCAAAGGGGAATCTCACCCCGGCCAGACTCCTTCTAGGTGAGAAAAGAGTTTCTGTCTTGTGGGAGCTGGGATTGGGGTTTTCTGCTTCCAGGACGTCAGGCCTGGGGAGGGGCAGATGGCGGGTCGTGGGGAGGACCAGGGGGGCAGACCCCTCCCAGCTGCCCTCTTACCCAGCGCTTTTGTCTCCACCAAAAGTGCTGATCTGGACATTTTCTTGCTGACACGGGCCCTGACTGGCAGCCCCTTAGGAAAGGGGGGAGGCGCACTTTCCATGGGAAAAGCGTGTTGAGAGTCACCGCGGGGCTGGGCAGAGCTCTTGGAGGCCTGGGGAGGTGACAACCACAGGTGAGGCCTGGGGGCTGCCTCTCTGGTTTACTTTTTTTTTTTTATCTTTTTTTTTTTTTTTCTTTTTTTTTTTAAATATTTTTTATTTATTTATTTGACAGAGAGAAATCACAAGTAGTCGGAGAGGCAGGCAGAGAGAGAGAGAGAAGCAGGCTCCCTGCTGAGCAGAGAGCCCGATGTGGGACTCGATCCCAGGAACCTGAGATCATGACCTGAGCCGAAGGCAGCGGCTTAACCCACTGAGCCACCCAGGCGCCCCTCTGGTTTACTTTTTACTGTGGTCTTTTTTATTTTTTAGGACCAACAGGACATCGGAGTGAAGGAATATTTTGTAAACTTTGAATTACTTTTTACGAGAAATCTGTAATAACATGGGAAGACCGGGGCACCCGGGAGGCTCAGTGGGTTAAGCCTCTGCCTTCGGTGTGGGTCATGATCCTGGGGTCCTGGGATGGAGCCCCGCTTCAGGCTCCCTGCTCATCAGGGAGTCTGCTTCTCCCTCTCCCACTCCTCCTGCTTGTGTTCCCTCTCACTGTGTCTCTGTCAAATAAAACAATAAAATCTTAAAAAAAAAAAACAAAAACAAAAATCCCCATCACAGATACCTGAAACTAACATAGAACACTGTCAT
Organism: Mustela nigripes; assembly: GCF_022355385.1. NCBI lineage: Eukaryota > Metazoa > Chordata > Mammalia > Carnivora > Mustelidae > Mustela > Mustela nigripes. The sequence goes on along the minus strand of NC_081567.1, from coordinate 9,961,676 downwards.
GTTAATTATACTTCAATTTTTAAAATGCACAAGATAGGGGCGCCTGGGTGGCTCAGTGGGTTAAAGCCTCTGCCTTCAGCTCAGGTCATGATCTCAGGGTCCTGGGATCAAGCCCCGCATCGGGCTCTCTGCTCAGCGGGGAGTCTGCTTCCCCCTCTTTCTCTGCCTGCCTCTCTGCCTACTTGTGATCTTTCTCTCTGTCAAATAAATAAATAAAAATAAAATAAAATGCACAAGATAAAAACTGTGGATATAGTAGATTCCCAACCTTTGAAACGACGGGGTGGGGGGCGGGACTGGTAAGGGTGGATGGCTTTGGGTAGAGGGAATCCTGGCGATTTTTCTCTCCCCTTCTCTGCATCTTTCCACAATCAACGGATCAAGGTACCTGTTACTTAACTCACAGAAGGGTGTTTAACCCAACCCAACCCCCTCCACCTTCTGTTAAGAGGATTGTTCAGATGTTGTGTTTCTGTTCAAAACACACACAAAAAAATGATTGTTTGGATGTAGCCGCGGGCTGGGGCTGGGAGTGACATCACCATGGAGATATCTGGAGAGGCCATCCCTCTCACGGCCACACCCTTCCTTGCAAACACTTGGACTTTGCCTGCCCTCCGGGATCAGATCAGATCAGAGGATCAGATCGCGGCACCCCCTCCACCACCCACCACCCACCTCCCCGCCCTGGGGCTGATAACACCCCACAGCGTCAGGAGTTCCAGCACTGAAGGAAGGTCTCTGCTACTGGTTCCCTCCGTGGGGGGTTTTCAAGGTCCTGGGGACTTTGTCCGCGTAGCTCCCCAATTTCCTAAGGACAGATGGCGAGCTGAGGCTGACCAAGTGAACTGAAGGCTGGCATTGCCGAGGGAGGGCTTGTTAGAGGGCAGGTTTCAAGCTATGGACTGTGTATGGGTTGCAGAGATAAATGAAGACCCCTTAGATGAGAAGCAGAGAGGGTTTATCCAGAGCCGGCGGGCTGTGGAGGGTGGGGGTCAGCCACACGGCTTGTGTTTCGCAGGCTCCAAGCTGGCCAGGGAGCGGGGAGCCTCCCAGTGGGCAAAAGGGAAGGGCTGGGTAGGTCTGGATGGGAGGCTGTTGGCACAGGGAAGCCGGAGGCAGGATAACTAAAATCAGGGTGTACATCGCCTCTGTGATGGGCCAGGGAACATACTCAGTTATTTTCTTGTCGGTCCTGAGTTGGGAGTAAAGGCAAAAATTTGGGAAGCGGGCAGTTACCGATGGAGTCCTGGCCGCCTGGGGCCGATGGCTATGGGGGTCATCATTTGTTCTCCTGGAGGACAGGCTGCAGACTGTGGGTCCCTTCTTTTTTTTTTTAAGATTTCATTTATTTGTCAGAGAGAGAAGGAACATAAGCAGGGGGAGTAGGGGAAGGAGCAGGGAGCCCATGTGGGGCTGGATCCCAGGACCCTGGGATCATGACCTGAGCCAAAGGCAGATGCTTAACCGACTGAACCACCCAGGCGCCCCCCAACTCCGTTCTTTTTCATATGTGGTCTGGCCCTGTGTTTCAGAGAGGAGGAAACGGATCACAGAGAGGTTAAGGGACAGGCCCAGGGTCGCAGCTCCTGTGGGCAAGGTGCTGGGCAGAGGGGGAGTAGGGAGAAGCCGACTTGAACTCTCATCTGAACTCTGCTGCCTTCGGGCTTTGTGACTCAGAGCAGGAAACGTTGGGAAACCCGCTCCGTCCCTCCCTGGCCACAGGCACGCTGAGAGGAGCCGTGTGTGCAATGTGCTAGGGTCCCACGTGCACCTTTTGAGCGCCTTCTGTGTGCAGTGTGTGTTCTTTACTACGGTTCTAAGCCACCGAGAGTCTGTAAACTCACGGGATCCTCAGGCGGCCCCGGGAAGAAGATCCTCTGCTTCTGGCCCGGTTACCGGTTCACAGGGCAGGTAGGGGATGGGGAACCCAGCCTCCCCACCAAGCCCCAGGGGCCGGAGTGCCTCCACTTCCCGCCCCTCAGGCCACATAGAGACTGTGAGGGGGCAGCTGGGGTTCCTGTCTAAGGGCTTTGCTGCCGGGATGGTTCTTGCCAAAGTGGAGATGCCCCTCTCTGGGATGAGGCCTTAGGTCCTCATGCACCACCCCCGCTTCCTGGCGTTAATTCCTCCTTGAGTCCGGACCTGGGCTAAGTACCTGGTCTCCTCTTGCCAAGGGAAGTCTCTAGAAGGTGCTGGCGGCAGGTCCCACTGCTCCCCCCGCGCCAGTCCCCTGTTTTCCAACCTTCACAGCTGCTAGTCCTCATTCCTCTCTCCCTGTCCCCAAGTGTGCACATCTGTGCATTGCATCACTGGGCCCTGAGTGGAGACACGCCCCGGGGAGTGTTTATCCTGTGTGTCCGCCAGCCTCTCGCCCGGGAAGACGCCAGCATCTTCCTCCCTGGGACACTGCCCACCGGCCTTTGCTTCCCCGGGGCTGCCCACGTCCTCCTGGGTGCCCCGGGGACCTCTCTGGGTCCTTGGAGTCCTTCAGAGAAGGCACACCCATCACCCCTCTTCCCAGGCTCTGCCGTGGAGACCGGCAGAAAGTTTCCTCATCTGTTACTTTACCAGGAAAAGTCACTGCTGGAAAAACAGGGCGCCCGCACTGTTTCCTACAAGAAGGGGTGTTTTGGCACCAGGAATAGGTGAGGGCATCCTTTGGAATCAAGGACGGCCCTTTCAGTGAAGCCCATCCGGCTTTCTGGAAAGTTCTTGTGTTGCTCACTTCGCCGCGGATGGAGAACGCTCGGCCAAAGTGGGCAGCTGTTGCTGGAACATTTGGGACCAGTGTCCTTCGGAGGCTCGCTCTGGCTTCGAGCCCCAGGGCGGTGACTTTCTCGGCCCCCGATCCTGGTGTCCTCAGCGGTGTTGGTTTCCTAACTGAGTGACGCTGCCCAGTCTGGCTTTTCTTGGACCAGCTCATGCGTCCTTCGACTCCCCACTGCCTTCTGGGGCCCTCGGAGCCTTGGATATCATTACGCCCCCAGGGCCTTTGAGCCAGATGTTTGGGGAGAAGGGAGGAGATCATTCGTCCAACTCCTGTCCCTTTTGGGCAGCAAGGAAAAGTGCCATGAGGCCAAGCGGCGTCAGGAGAGCTCCCAGACCTCCTAAAAACAGTGGCCTCTTTCTCTACAGCTTCATCTTTCATTAGCCAGCCCCGCATCCCACGGGTGGGGTCCATGTGTGCGTGATATACAAAAGCGAGAGCTCATATTCAAACCACTGTTGTCCCAGCCACAAAGCCCCTTTTACTGCTTTAAAGCCTCCAGCCCCCTCTCTGCCCAGCGTGTGGCTTTGGGATTGCTCGGCAGGTGCACACACAGGCTTCTACCGTATAAAGCAAGAGGGGCTCTGGTGGAGGTAGGGGCAGGGTGGTTTTGGGGTACATCTAATGCTCCGTGGTGGCTTCCTGGAGGAGGTGACAGCCCGATATGTCTTAAAGGGTTAGTGCGTGGCAGGCAGAGGGGGGGCAGCCAGAGGGGCTCATTGGGAGGAATCTGGTGCACAGGGAGCAGGAACATGCAGACCCACAGCTTACTTAGATGAGGGCAGAGGGGTGGCTGGGCCTGCCCTCACAGGGCAGGGCTGCAGAGTGAATTTCTTCTTTTTCTTTCTTTTCTAAGATTCTATTCATTGATTCGATGGGGGTAGGGAAGCGATTGGGAGGGGCAGAGGGAGAAGCAGGCTCCCCACTGAGCAGGGATCCTGAAGCGGGGCTCGATCCCAAGACCCTGGGATCATGACTGAGCTGAATCCAGTCTTAACCCACTGAGCTTAACCTACGGAGCCACCCAGGCGCCCCGAGGTGGGCTTTTAACTCAGGCCGACAGGGAGCCCTGCAGCGTTCTAAGCAGGGGAGGGACCTGAAGTTTAGACCTGAAGCCTGGCTCCCTAGGCCTTGTGGGGCCAGCAGAGTGACAGGTGGACAGGCAGGAGAAGAGCGCGCTCAGGGACAAGGGGGTGGGGCCGTGGTGGGGTGGACAGAGAGTCGTGGCCGCTCAGTGTCCCAGGGCTTCAACCCCTGGCCGGGACTGGGCTGAGAAATCACATCCTCGAGGACGGGGAACCCCCCCCCACTTTGGGCTCCCCCATACCTCGGCTCCCAGGATGGCCGTGACCATCCTGGGCCCAAGGAAACCTGGTGCCCCAAACACGGATGCTTCCGTGGGGGGGTCGCGACCAGGGTGATTGAGGTGGAGAGCTCCTGGCCCAGTATTCCCAGGACACCCTTGACTTTGAGACGCAGCCCTGGGGCGGGGTGTGTGGCGGAGGACGGAGGCGCAGGCCTGGGAGATCTGCCGGACCCGAGGGACCTTGTCCTGCCGGCAGCCCAGCAGCAGTGTGACCCTGGATGAGAGACGCAAGGCCCAGCCTCAGTCTCCTGGTCTGCAAAATGGGAACGACCCTGGACAGACAGACTCGGACTGAAGCCGTGACCGCTTCGCTGGGGAGCTGGAGACATGGCCTGGGTGACCATGGCGCTAAGTAAGGGGGCACAGGGGCCAGGAGGGGCGTCGTCACCGCTGTTTCATGTCGCCGGGCGAGGAGGGGCAGGAGCAGAGATGGGCTGAAGCGGTCAGCACTGACCAAGGATGTGGCAAGGGAGCGGGGAAGGGGCCCGAACCAGCGTTCTTGTCTCTGGCAGGAGCGAGTGTGTCTGTGAATGTCATCAGCTTCCTCTCTCCCCCAGCCTGGAGAGCTGGAAGCTTCTGCGTAGTAACCCCCATGGGGCTCCATGCGAGACAGGAAACGGCCCCTGACTCAGTTTCCCCGGCACTGCGTCCCGTCTCCTCTTTCAGTCGAGCTCCGTGGGGTCTCAGGGCTAGTGCCCTGAGTAGCCGAGGGGGCTTTACCCAGGGTGGGGCTTAGTGGGGGGGAGATGCGGACACGGAGCCTGGGACCCACAGCTCCCCTGCACACCCCTCTGCCCCTCTGCCCCTCCCCCCTCCCCTCAGGCCAATCAACACTGAACTGAAATTTCCAGAGGCCCCGAAGCAAGTCAGAGGGGCTGCCACAGGTCTGGAGGAGGTTATCTACCAGGGCCCCCAACAGGTTGAATCGTGAGGCACCTGCCTGCCCACCCCCAGCCTGTAACCAGCCTTCGGGGCCACCGGGGTCTCTGCCGGAGGCCCAGAGAAGAGGGCCGGGTGGCCTCTCCCCACTGTGGTGCCTGACGGCTCCCTGCAGGTAAGGGACATTCAGGCTGGAGTCTGATTTGCCCTCTGGCCTTTGCACCCTGGGGCTGGGGTCAGCCCATAGACCCTGGTCTTCACCCAGAACTTCCTGGAAACTTTTGAGACGAGTCACAGTGGAGCTTCTAGATCAGGGTGGGGGGGGGGGCCCTCCTTCAGCCTGGGGATGAGGTGGGGGTCTTTGGATCAGGGCAGGTGTGCAGGTAGAATCCTGGGCTCTACCCCCACCTCCTGTGTGACTTGGGGCAGGTTTCCTGCTTCACCATCGTCATTCCTAAGATGGAGAGAAGTGTATGGGGGGTAAAATGTTTTCAGGGTTTTTTCAAAAGATTATATATTTATTTATTTATTTATTAACATCTTATTTATTTATTTGACAGAGAAAGAGAGATCACAAGTAGGCAGAGAGGCAGGCAGAGAGAGAAGGAAGCAGGCTCCCTGCTTGAGCAGAAAGCCTGATGCGGGGCTTGATCCCAGGACCCTGAGATCACGACCTGAGCCAAAGCAGAAGCCTAACCCCCTGAGTCACCCAGGCGCCCCTGGACACAAGTTTTTAATAGGACCACAGTCATGTTCATCATAATTTTCTTCACGGTTTAAATCAGAGATGTTCAGTTTACGTTTTAGCCATGTGGCTCTTTGTTTAAAAGAACCCAGGTATGTTACAGAACGTTTCTTAAAGAAAACGAATTGCCATGGAGATTAATGTTACTTATGTATATTTGAATGTTACATATTTTTAAAACTGAACAAAATAAATGCATAATGTTCAGTGTTTAAATAATCAAATCTTGGGGTGCCTGGCTCCCTCCGTCGGATGAGTGTGCGTGTGACTCTGGATCTTGGGGTCACAAGTTCAAGCCCCACGTTGGGTGTAGAGATTACCTAAATAAATAAAACTTCAAATAAATGAATGAATGAATGACGAACGAATGAACCTTTGTTGCAACCGTAACGAATCCCAGACAGATGAAGACAGGTAAAGAGAAAGCAATGAGACCCACAGACTCTGCCCACGGTCGCCTGGTGCTCTTTCTGGCAAAGCTGGCGGCTACCCAGTGTCAGGCCAGGCTCCAGGACCCCCTCATCATGGGCTGCATTTTCTTTTTTTTTTT